>NC_081422.1:43268342-43601839 GCF_949786415.1 Peromyscus eremicus | reverse complement strand
CTAGGATTTGCTTTGAAATACACTAAATTTGAAAATCCAACATAGAAAATGTATGTCCTTTACAAACCCCTTCCTAGGTTTCATTCTAAGGCAAATAATTTAGAATGTGAGCTCACTCTCAGGAATGAGAAGAGAAAGAGAAGGGAATGAGGAGTGAATATGATCAAAATCTATTAGCTACATTGTAAAAATATCATCATGATATTATGTACAATATATGCTAATCAAAAAAATGAAAAACAAAAACCTGTGAAAAGGGCCAGGCAGTGGTGGCATACACCTTTAATCCCAGCACTGGGAGGCAGAGCCAGGAGGATCTCTGTGAGTTCAAGGCCAGCCTGGTCTACAGAGGGAGTTCCAGGACAGGCTCCAAAACTACACAGAGAAACCCTGTCTCAAAAAACCAAAAAAAGCCGGGCGGTGGTGGCGCACACCTTTAATCCCAGCACCTGGGAGGCAGAGGCAGGCGGATCTCTGTGAGTTCGAGGCCAGCCTGGTCTACAGAGTGAGTTCCAGGAAAGGCGCAAAGCTACACAGAGAAACCCTGTCTCGGAAAACCAAAAAAAAAAAAACCAAAAAAAAAAAAACCTGTGAAAAGGGAGATCACACTAAGAGGTAGGTTGGAAGATTAATAAATGAAATCCAGAAAAACTAATAGATTAATACATCAGTAAGTGAAATAGTCTTGTTTTTTAATACTAAATATTTAGGATGTATTCAGAGGCCAAAATGGTTCAGGCAGATTAAGCAAAGCAGTCCACCTGAGGTCAGCAGCACCTTTTGACGGCGGAAACTTCCATACAATCAGCTTCTGCCACTCTTCTCCGAGGTGGTAAAGGATGTTCTGCTTCTGGACAGTAAGCTCCATGCTGAGAGACTTCAACATTTTCAAGTCAAAGCATTTTCTGGATTTTAATAACTTCAAGCATTCCTGTGCCTGGTAGTAAAATGGAATCACTGTTAACATTTCCTCGAGATTCACAAAAAAACTAGAACCTACTTGTTGAACGACAAAGGACCAAAGGACACAAACATCACATCAAAAGCGAGACCAGCACTAGCGGCTCAGACTTCAAAGAGCGTGTATGTACCTCCTCCAGGTGCTGAGCAGCAGGGATGTATTTCTTCTTCGCTAATGCACTATTATACTCTTCAATAGCAGAAGAAAACTGAAAAAGGAAAAGTTTAGATTAGCAGGCATTTTCATTTCCAGGTCTTACTATTTTAAATGTCTGCTTGTAAAATGTGAAAACACCATTTTGTCAGGAACCAATCAGAAAAAGAGACAGCCTCCTCAGCAGCCAAACACCAACGTTCCAGCTGAGCTTACTTGCCTCTTGCAGTTGTTTGAGCAAATCCAGGACTACAGAGTCTCTTTCCAGCTGCTGCTTCAAGCTTGTAAATTCAGCAGTCGATATGTGAAGATCCCGACGGACCTAATTCATACATCAAAAGTCTAAGTACTTTTAAGTCATACCACATCAAAGGAATACAACACTCGTAACTTATCACTAAGCTTTAGTAGCACAATGTAATTCATGTTGAAATTTAAACAGCTCAGACAAATAACAACACTGAAGGTGATTAGGAGGGACTGTAAAGGTCCACTTAGTACAAAGCCTTACCCTATACAAGAACATCCATTCTCAGGTCGACGAGATAGCTCAATGGGTAAAGATTTTTGCCACCAACCCCGATGACCTGAGCTTGAGTAGCAAGCATTTAACACCCAAAACAAATAAACAAAAATCAATAAGGAATACCCATTCTCACAATACAGCCCTGGCTAGCCTGGAACTCATTATAAAGACCGGGTTGGTCTCCAACTTACAGAGATGTGACTGTGAGTCATCACCTTCTCTTAAGGTAAGCAGTGTCTTTCAGTAGAGAGTTCATCCACTTGGATTACTAGAAAGGCATCCCCATTGACAAGTGATTGTTTTGTTTTGTTTGTTTTTCCGAGACAGGGTTCCTCTGTGTAGTTTTGGTACCTGCCCTGGAACTCGCTCTGTAGACCAGGCTGGCCTCAAACACACAGAGTTCCACCTGGCTCTGCCTCCCGAGTGCTGGGATTAAAGGCGTGTGCCACCACCGGGCGACAAGTGATTGTTTTTAATGTTGAGACAGAACCCACTTCATTCTATTCCACTGTTTCAGGGCATCATTAATTCTCTCTCTCCTGTGTTTTAACTTCGCCCTACCTCATTCTTCATTCATGCATGAACCAAGTAACTGAGCACCTACAGCTCATGGGAAGCTCCTCCCACCAGATTTCAATATGTTGAATTTTCCACGCCTTTGGAAAGAATCCCCTCCACTTGAACAACCACCCTATTTCTCAGCAGTTGCCTTCTTCCTCTCCCCCTTCACACACATAAGCTTTTGGAACTGACATTTATGCTGTCTTAATTCCTCATCTCAGTCACTCTACACCTCGCTGTAACGAAGGTTTTAGCTCTACCAGTTCATCAATATTGTCCTTGTCAAAAACACTATTTTTCAGGTGGGGGGGTGTACGCACCTTTAATCTCAACACTTGGGAGGCTACACAGAGACCTTGACTCACTCACTCACTCAATAAAAAAAAAGAGCCAATTTTTCACTGCTCAAACAAAGCCTGTTTCATCAATACCAAACTAACACACCTCTTCTTCCCTCCCGCTTCCCTCTCCCTTGTTCCATGACCCATTCTCTACTGATCTTCCTCAGTTCTCTAAACTATCTGGCCATGTCTGGAGACATTTTTTGACTGCCACACTGAAAGAGGGCTGGCATCTAGTGAGTAGAGCAAATTTTACAGAAGGCCCAATTCAAGAAAAATCATCTGACACTTAAAGGTCTTGAGGCCAGCTGCAGATCTAAGAGAATGCTATAAAAGATGAAAGCGTGGTTGTGCACAGCGACACAAGCCTCTAGTCTCTAATCATAGCTCTTGGAGAAGAGGAAGCTGGAGCGTTCCAAGTGCAAGGCCAGCCTGGGCTACACAGTGAGCTCCAGGCCAGCCTGAGTTGCACAGAAAGACCCTGTCTCAACAAGAGAGAGGGAGGAACAAACATTCTAATTAGGAAAAGACCAAAGACCAAAGGAACTAGTTCTAAGCATTATCTGTTTTCATTCAAATGAAGTCCTCAGACTTTCTTTAATTAAAAAATCCACTCAAATATAAGACATTATTATCCTCACTAAAAGAAAAAGCACCATAAGAGGAAGACTATATGATTCTAAGTTTGAGAAATAGTTCTAATTAGAACTGAAGTCATCCTACAATCATTTGGTTCAATCTCTATTTACCAATAAGGAAATTAAGGCCCTGAAATGTTCCACAGAATACTTTTAGAAATCAAGAAGCTAAAAAAAAAATGCCTCCCTATATAGCAGGGGGGACCCTAGGATGACTGTGGCTTATAATAAGTTTTGGTTTTACTCAATTACTGGGCAAGCCTCAATGAAACATTTCACTATTAAGATAAGAATTTACACTGTATCAAGCTGATAACAGAAAAATAAATAAATTAAAAAAAAAAAAATAATGCCTCCCTAAGAAACCTAAACTTACCCAACACAACAATCTATTCTTACCTCACTCTCTATCCTGGATTTCAGCTGGTCGATGTCATTAGATAGCTTGTCCACCTGGGTAACCAGGTCCTGTGCACTCTGCATTGTAGGTAGGAATTCACTGTACTTCTTGCTGATCATATTGCACACCTCACCCTATAATACAAGATAGAGGAAGTGTATGACAATGAAATGAATTAGGAACTTCATAAAAATATACAGCATCTTACAATGTTAGAACTTTATCTAGTTACCCATAGCTTTCCCTCCAAGCAATGTGTTTCCTTCAAAAACATTTCATTCATCCTTAAGGATCTCATACATTATTAAAATGTAGAAAGACAACAATTATCAAACCCCAACAATGCACAAGATTTGTACAGACTCTAGAAATGAGAAAGATGGAGTCAAAAGTTTCACAATGAACTGTATCTGTGTTCAAAAATTTTAATCATCTACCTAAACATACATATCCATAATCTGTATACCTTAATTTACTAATTTCCATCTTCTGGATAGCAAATTTTTAAGAGATAATCTTAAAGCTCTTCAAATGATTAGAAGGATTGGGGAGATGGCTCAGACAGTAAAAGCACTTGCCACCAAAGATGACCCGAGTTCAATTCCTGGGACCCACAAAGTAAAAGGAAAAAACTGACTCCCAGAAGTTGTCCTCTGACCTCCACACATGCACCATGGCATATATGCACCCACAGACACACACACATAAATAAATAAAAAATTTAAGCCGGGCAGTGGTGGCACACGCCTTCAATCCCAGCACTCGGGAGGCAGAGGCAGGTAGATCTTTGTGAGTTCGAGGCCAACCTGGTCTACAGAGCAAGATCCAGGAAAGGCGCAAAGCTACACAGAAAAACCCTGCCTGGAAAAAAAACCCAACCCACCTCCCCCCAGAAAAATTTTTTTTTAAAGTTCCCTTAATTCAAGGCAACTTAATGCCTTCTTGAAAACTGCACTGAGTAAATTATGCTTGCCCATACACTAATTCCTTTTAGGGAGGAAAGATTCTATTTTCCAACCTGACCAAAATACAGGGCTGAAATTGCAATACTCCAGCAGAGTTACAAAGTATTCCAGTACAATGAGAAAGACTATCTCTCAGGAAAAAAAAAAAAAAAATCAGGCATCTGCTTTATTCAGGAGGTTACATTTGAGATGGAAGATTATATATATATATAAATACATTGAAAGAGTTAAAAAATGGAGAAATGGCAAAATATGGGATACGGGAGCTGGGGATGCGGGAAATATGCTTATCTGAGGCACAGAAAGTAGTTCTCAGTTGACTTAAGACAAGTTTGGGGGCTGGAGAGATGGCTCAGAGGTTAAGAGCACCGACTGCTCCTCCAGAGGTCCTGAGTTCAAGTCCCAGCAACCACATGGTGGCTCACAACCATCTGTAATGAGATCTGGCACCCTCTTCTGTATACATAATAAATAAATAAATCTTTTAAAAAAAAAAAAGACTCAAGTTTATGTATAAAAACTAATAGGAAAAGTTGGCTCTGAGTGCAATGTTCTCTTCCTAGGTCATTAAAAAGGTCATCAAAAAAAAAAAAAAAAAAAAAGCTTAAGCCACATTACAGAGATGCCATTGGCAAGAACACCTAAAATTAAGAAAGCCATTTTTTGTGTCATCCACTGTTGTTAGGACGCTAGCTCCCTGAAGTCCAGACTTACTCAGGGACACGTCATTTTAAATGAAAGCCACTGAAGATGTGGCTTGCCAGGTAACACCAATACGAAGTGAAACTGTGGCTGTGTGCTGCAAATCCATGCAGGCACAAGATATGCTCACCAGCACTTGGCATGCCTCAAGTTCCGTGCGTGAATTTAGACTTTTATAAACATATTCAACCGGTTAAAAAAAAAATCCGAGGATGACGCCACAATTTTCCTAGAACTATTACATTCATCCATAAATGAAAGAGTGGGTGGAGATGAGCAGCCAGATAGGGTGGCTTGTCCTGTCCTCTCTCCCAGCCCTCTCTGGACATCCGGGCTTCCAGTGCCACCTCCGGCTCCGCTGGTTTCTTCAGTCGGCTTCATCCCAATTCACTCTTGCTCAACTTAGCACGACTCCCCACCACTGTACAGCCACGGCCCCTTCCTCCTCACAGTCCCAGGCCTTGGTGGCCGCTCTCTAAGCAGTCCCCACACTTCTCTCGCCTCCGACTCAGGGTTCTCCCCATTAGTTCCGCACCCGGATCTCCCCAGCTGCAGCCGGCCGCCGGTGGCCCGCCCTCACCTTGATCTCCTCCACCCGCCGGGTCAGGCGGCTGATTCGAGTGCCGAGATCCTCCTTCTCCAAGCTCCCCGAGTGAGCCAGGACTTCCGTCACGAAAGAAGCCATCGCCACGAAACGTCCCTACACCGACCAGGTTACTCCAGCTGCCAGCGCCGCAGCTCGCGTCCCGCCCGCGGCCTCACCGCGTGGCCTGCCGGGAAACTGAGTCCTGTGGGGCCCCGCGCTCCAGCACAGGAGAGAGTCACACTACAGTTCCCAGCAGGCCCCGCGACTCCTGGCATTGGGTGTTTCGGCAGCGTCTGGGAGCCCCAAGACTGCGCAGGCGTGATCTGTTCCCTACTGGTTTTCAAACGTCTTGTCTCTTCCCGCCGGTTTTTTGTTGTTTTTTTTTTGTTTGGTGTGTTTTGTTTGCACTAGAAGCTGCGGAATGTTTCACCTAGTAAATCTTTTATGAACCTCCCTATACTCCATAACGTTCTCCTGTGAAATGATCTCCCCAGATACTTAGGGAGTCATCTCGCTCTTTTTTGTTAAATATTCATTCATTGGGCGCAGCAGCTGACTTGAGTCTACGCGAATTTTGCCCTCTGGAGTTGTGCGAGCGGGAAAGCGGTATCATCTCATTATTAGAGAAACCTTCCCCGCAATTGCAAGCAATATATATATTGCTTATGTTGTCTCATACTAAGTATACTCATGCATGGATGTGGTACCCATTTATACTTAGGGTAACGGTCCTGTGTGTACTAAAAACATTCCTTTGTTAAAAAAAAAAAAAAAAAAAAAAAAACTTTTTCTTAGGATTTGTATGTTTGAAGCCCGACATAGTGGTGCAGGAGGATCTCTGTGACTTCGAGGCCAGCCTGGACTACACAGAAAAACCCTGTCTCGAAAAACCAAAACCAAACAAACAAACCAAAAGACTTACATGTATGAATGTTTTGACTGTGCCCACGGAAGTCAGAAGGAGGAAACAGATACCCTGAAACTGGACTTATAGATGGTTATAAGCCACCATGTGGATGGTGGGAGTTGAACCCAGATCCTCCATAAGAGCAACCAGTGCTTTTAACCACTGACTAAGCCATCTCTTCAGCCCCTAAAACAAGATTCTTAGAACTTCTATCAGAGATTACAAACAAATTACAGCAAAAGCTTTTTGCCAGGCGGCAGTGGTGCATACCTTTAATCCCAGCACTCAGGAGGCAGAGGCAGGCAGATCTCTGTGAGTTCGAGGCCAGCCTGGTCTACAGAACGAGTTCCAGGACAGGCTCCAAAACTACACAGAGAAACCCTGTCTGGGGGCGGGGCGGGGTGGGGGGAGCTTTTTTTTTTATTGTTGTTTAGGTTTAAAGTTTTTGGGGATTTATTGGTTTTGATTTGAGATATGGTCTCTAGCCCAGGAGGGCATCAAATTCACGTCTATCCTCCTGCCTCAGCCTCCTGCATACAGGGATTATACACTTGCTCCACTATGTCCAGATATCAGGAGCTTTTAAAAAATTGTTTCACTATTGAGAGTCTAGAAAGATGGCTCAGTAGAGTACTAGCCTTGTGGAGGACCCATCTTCGGGTCCTACATCAGGTGGCTCAGAACCACCTGTAATTCCAGTTCTAGGGAATTTGATGCCTTCTTCTGACCCCTGAGGGCTCCTGCCCCATACATGATGCACATATATACACTGAGACACATACACATAAAATAAAAGAAATATTAAAAATAATAAACTTGTTTCAATATTGAAATCTATTGCATACTAGAAGATATTCACAATGTATCATATGATTCTTTTTCTAAAAAATAATAATAATAAAATAGAGGTATAGTCCATGTATGGTGCCACACACTTTTAATCCCAGCACTCATCCCTGAGGAGGCAAAGACAGGTGAATATCCATGAGTTTGAGGCCAGCCTGGTCTACATAGTGAGCTCCAAGCCAGCAGAGCTACAAAGTGAGACCTTGTCTCAAAAACAGAAGTGTGTGTGTGTGTGTGTGTGTGTGTGTGTGTGTGTGTGTGTGTGAATACACTGAATTCTTTGGGTGGACTTTAGTGGCTTAGGCTGTTCATTCATGTCTTTTTCTCTGTCTTGTGTTGTTCTGCAATAAACATGTACTGCTTTGATTAAAGCATCTTTCATTCTTTATAAGATATCACGTGAGACCTGATGTTAAGTAGGTGCTGACCCCCAAGGTCCATGGCAACGACGTGTCTGTAGAATAGTCAGCTAGTACTAGTTCATGCTCCATGAGGAAAGAGAAGGAAACCCAGGCTGAGAAAGCAGGTACTCGAGGGTGGCCATATTGTCCTTGGAAAGTATTTCTCACTACAGAACTAAACCAGCCACCATAGTGGCCCTCTCAGCCTTACTTTGAATTCTAACTGTTGCTAACAATAAATGCCCAGTGACAAAAAAAAAAAAAAAAGACCTACAGATGAAATTCTGTATTAATAACACTTACTTAGGAATACTATGTGGCAAGTCTGTGCTAGGTTTGGAGACCCCAAAATGCAAATTAAATGCTCACAAGAAAACACAGTAATTATTATTTTCAAAGTAAATGAGAGATAGGAAGGGCATAGTGGGGAAGATTCTTCAGAGAATATAACAAAATTACAAATACAAAATTAAGTTCTGCTTTTGGAGGAGGCTTGTACAAGTAATAAGCCTCAATGCTTAATTACTTCTTGAGAAAATGCAAAGAGCCAGGAAATACGGGGCTGGAGAGATGGCTTGGCAGCACTGGCAGCTCTTCCAGAGGACCTGCATTCAATTCCCAGCGCCCACATGGCAGCTCACAACTGTCCTAACTCCAGTCCCAGGAGACATGATACCCGCTCCTGGTTCCATGGGCACTGTATCCATACACATCAAAATAAATAGCCAGGCTCAGAGGCAGGCAGAGGCCTAATTTCTATAGTTCATGGCCAGCCTGGTTTGTGTAATGAGTTTCAGGCCGGGCAAGGGTTACATAGTGAGATTCTGTCTGAAAAAATAAATGAAGCCAGGCAGCGGCGGTGGTACACGCCTTTAATCCCAGCACTCGGGAGGCAGAGCCAGGCAAATCTCTGTGAGTTCGAGGCCAGCCTGGTCTACAGAGCGAGATCCAAGACAGGCACCAAAACTACACAGAGAAACCCTGTCTTGAAAAAATAAAAAAAATAAAAAAAAAAGAAAAAGAAAAAGAAATGATTAGTTTTGATTTGCATTTCCCTGATGACTAAAGATGTTAAACATTTCTTTTGTTTGTTTGTTTTGGTTTTGGTTTTAGGTTTTTGAAACAGGGCTTCTGTGTAGCTCAGGCTGTCCTGGAACTTGCTCTGTAGAACAGCTTGTCCTTGAACTCAGAGAGATACACCTGCCTCTGTCTGTGGAGTGCTGGAATTAAAAGTGTGCACCACTACCACCACCACCACCACCACCACCACCTGGCCGAACATTTCTTTTAAGTATTTCTCATCCATTTGTGTTTCATTTTTTGAGAACTCTCTGCTTAAATCTACATCCCATTTTAAAATTTGTTTTCTTGGTGCCCAGGTTTTTTTTCTTTTTCTTTTCCTTTTTTTTTTTTAAGTTCTTTTTATATTTAGATATTAACCCTCTATTGGATGTGCCTGATATAATGGTGTTCTCTATAAATAAATAAAATTTTAAGTTAAACATATAAATAAATAAGATGCAGAACAATAGAAGATGACACCAGACATCAACTTCTGGCCTCCATATACACATGCACATACATGCATATGCTATGCCCACATAGACACACTAAAACGTGAAAAGAGATCACATTGGTCAGACACTTATGACTTTAATGTGACCAGTCCCAGGTTTCTTCTGTGTCCTGCCATAAAGACAAGCTCTCAGCCACATGCTGTGTCACTGCTGTGGCTGGGGACAGGAACATGAAGTGTCCAAGTCCAAGCCCCTTGGCTCAGGTGCTCCATCTGTCGTCCACCAGCCAGCCAGGAGACCCTGGTAAGTTCCCTAACGTGCTCTACAGTGTGGGGTGAAAATTCAATGCAAAGCACCCAGCCCAAAGCCTGGCATTTAGCCGCACTCAGGAAGTGCAAACCATTTCCCTTCCCATCAGGTCCTGTGGCTTGGAGGCAGCAGGAGACAGAACTGGATGCTGAGAGGGTGGGGATGTATTTGCAGCTGCCTCCTTAGCAGCTACAGCACAGCAGAGGGAGCATTTCGCTCCAGGAGTGCACTGAGTCGGGGTAAGCCATCAGGGACACTCACAGGGATTGAGGAACATTAATTCTGAAATTAATATTTCTGGGTTTTTTTGTTCACCAAATACCATATGACAAATGTATTAAATGTGTAAAGACACAAATGAGAGAATTAAAAGCTACCCACAAATCTAACATCAATATAACAAATGATTAACATGTTATTTAAAAAACAGAGATGGGGAGAGCTGAAATTTATTTTACACGTACGGGTGTTTTGCAAGATTGTATGTCTGTACACCGCCTGCCCGCCTGCTGCTCAAGGCAGACAGAAGAGGGTGGCAGAACCCCTGCACCTGGAGTCACAATAAACAGTTGTGAACTGCCACGTGGGTGGCGAGACTCAAACCCCGGGTTCTCTGGAAGAGCAGCCAGTTCATGTTCATAACCACTAAACCATGTCTCCAGCCACAAAAGAGAGTTTTTGAAGACAATGAAATTGCGTTCTCTATGCGCTGCACGACCTGGCCCCCTCCTTTCTCAGTTAAGGACTTCAGGCTCCACTCTGCTTCTTGTCTACTATGAGAGGGAACAGCACTTTTCTCACCCCCAACCACCACGTTATGTCATGAAAATTTCCTCTACAGGCTGAAGAGAGGGCTCCATGGTTAAGAACACTTGTTCTTGCACAAGACCCAGGTCTCCAGTTCTAGGGGATTCAATGACCTCTTATTGCCTCCTGGGGTGCACCTACATACATGCAGGCAAAACATACACAGATAAATCTTTTTTTTTCCCTCTGGTTTTTCAAGACAGGGTTTCTCTGTGTAGCCCTGGCTATCCTGGAACTCACAGAAATCTGCCTGCCTCTGCCTCCCGAGTGCTGGGACTAAAGGCATATACCATCACCACCCAGCTAAAATAAATCTTTTTTCTATAGATTTTTTTTTAAAAAAAAGATGAGGTTTAATATAGTGAAGACTGCCCTTGAACTTCCTCCTTGTCTCTGTCTCCTGAATGCTAAGCTCAACCACACCTATTATTATGTGTTGCTCGTTACGCAACCAAAGGCTTTGTACCCAGAAGCATTCTACCCAGCTAAGTTCCCAACCCCCGACAATATCACTTAAAATTGTTCTGTGTATGGATGTTGTCTTAGTTAGGGTTTCTATTGCTGTGAAGAGACACCATGACTATGGCAACTCTTTTTTTTTTTAAGTATGTCGTATTTTTATTGAAAATATTAGTCTACTATCCTAGCAACCATTTTCACTTATAATGTCAAGTTACATGCTGGAATTAGCCACTCTATGCAATACCTCCAACGCTACACAGGAAACACATAAATTTTATATAGTTACAGTATTAAAGCCAAATATCTGAAGCTTTCTTTCAAACATAATGTGGGACTAGCTGACACTCTCCATGTCATAGAAAAAGAAAATTAAGCAAAAGATGAATATAAAAACTCTGCTTTCCAAAACTTCCCAGTGACCCCAAATATAAGATATATAAACAACTAAGATTTAGTTTGGAGATCTTGAATGCTCATTAAATGACTATAATAGACACTGGGGCCATGATGCTATTTTCTAATCATCGGTGCAAACGATGTCCTCAGGATACCTTCAGTGTTTCCACTTACAAGAACACCTGCAGGAAGAACTCTTGCTTACACCAAACTAAGGCAGAAAAGAAACAGTATGGTGGTATAATAAGGCTCTAAGACTATGGCAACTCTGGTAAAGAAAAACATAAAATTGGGGCTGGCTTATACTTCAGAGGTTTAGTCCATTATCTTCATAGTGGGAAGCATGGAAGCAGACATGGTGCTGGAAAGGTATCTGAGAGTTCTACATCTAGATTGACAGGCAGCAGGAAGAGAGACTGATAGTGGGCCTGGCTTGAGCATCTGAAACCTCAAAACCCACCCCCAGTTGCTGTGGGATGTTCTGTATGGCAAATGTGTTGCTCTGATTGATTTAGTAAATAAAACACTGATTGGCCAGTAGTCAGGCAGGAGGAAGTATAGGTGGGACAAGGAGGAGAAGAATTCTGGGAAGTGGAAGGCTGAGTGAGAGACACTGTCAGCCGCCGCCATGACTAGCAGCATGTGAAGATGCCGGTAAGCCATGAGCCACGTGGCAAGGTATAGATTTATAGAAATAGATTAATTTAAGCTATAAGAACAGTTAGCAAGAAGCCTGCCATGGCCATACAGTTAGTTTGTAAGCAATATAAGTCTCTGTGTTTACTTGGTTGGGTCTGAGTGGCTGTGGGACTGGTGGGTGACAGAGATTTGTCCTGACTGTGGGCTAGGCAGGAAAACTCTAGCTACACCCAGTGACATACTTCCTCTGACATATACCTCCTAACAGTGCCACTCCCTATGGGCCTATGGAAACCATTTATATTCAGACCACCACAGGTGTTTTGCCTGTATATGTGTCTGTGCATCACGTGTGTGCCTGATGCCTATGGAGGCCAGAAAACAGTGTTGGGATCCCCTGGAACTGTAGTTACAGACAGTTGTCAACTGCCATGTGGGTGCTGGGAATTGAACCCAGAACCCCTGGAAGAGCAGCCTGCTCTCTTAACTGCTGAGTCATCAACATCACTTTAAAATGACTGTCTTATAGCAACCAAAATGTATAATTATTAGTGTTTCAATAGATTTCCTAAAATAAATCTTTCTATATAGCCACCTTAAAAATATATAAATTCTGGTGAGATCTGGGTCAAAGTCTATACACATTTAAAATTTTTAGTTACATTTATTCCTACATGTGTGCACATGCGTAGAGGTCAGAGGACAACTTGTGGTAGTCAGTTCTCTCCTCTTACAATGTGAGTCCTTGGGCTTGAACTCGGGTTGTCACACTTGGCAGCAAGCACCTTTACCCACTGAGCCATCTCCCTTGCCCCATATATTTAAAAGTACACAAATGAAGTCACCTGGTCCTCGGGAAAGATAGTGTCAAGGTATTCTCCAGAACACCATTTGGGTAATCACAGGGGCCGGGAGGGACTTTGACTTTACAGATGTATTTATCAAATACAGTGACCGCTTACTCTATGGCTATTGGCTTCTCTCATGGGACCCTCCTTCAGAATCCTCCCCACTTCTGATCTTGGCCACGCCTCTAGTCCCAAACATTGACAAATCCCCGACACCTGTCTCAGCTGCTGCATTGAAAATTGACCCTGGAGTCCTCTGGAACCCTGAGACTGTCCACTCCAGCCTCCCAGGAAGTCATCCCGGCTCACCAGTCCCCGAGCTTACATCCCCTTCTGCAGAGGGCACAACCATGGCCTGGAGTTTCCGTGGGGGAGTCCAGCTTGGAGGTCTGCTCCTCTCTCTTCTTGGCTGGGTATCCTCTTGTGTCACCACCGTTCTTCCCCAGTGGAAGACTCTCAATCTGGACCTGAATGAAATGGAAACCTGGATCTCGGGACTCTGGGAGGCATGTGTGAGTCAGGAGGAAGCTGGCACTGTTTGCAAAGCCTTCGAGTCCTTTCTGTCTCTGCCCCAGGAGCTACAGGTAGCCCGCATCCTCATGGTGGCTTCTCATGGGCTGGGACTGGTGGGACTTCTGCTCTCTGGCTGGGGGTTGGAATGCTTCCAGTTTCACAGGCCCAGAGGAGTTTTGAAGACGCGGCTGTGCCTCCTGGGAGGGGCTTTGGAGGTATCAGCTTCAGCCACCACCCTCTTTCCAGTCTCCTGGGTGGCCTATGCAACATTCCAAGACTTCTGGGATGACAGTGTCCCTGAGATTGTGCCGCGGTGGGAGTTCGGAGATGCCTTGTTCCTGGGCTGGGCTGCTGGGCTTTTCCTAGCTCTGGGAGGGCTTCTCCTCATCATCTCTGCTTGCCTGGGAAATGAAGACAGACCTTCTCCCTGGACGGCTGCAGCCACAGCTCCACCAGCGTGTGCTCCAAGAGAGGGATTTGATGGTGCCCTCCACCTCACACCAAGACCGGTGAACCAGGTCATCTAGAACTAGAGTCTGCCCGGAAATCTCTACAAGAAAGGAATGTCAGGAGGCTCTTTTCCCTACCCTTCATCGATTTGTTGGAAAGGAGTGGTCACTATCTGATTTGTCAAAGATCTGATTATCTTGGTGATCTGGGTGCTTCACTTAATAAAAATCAGGACAGTTTCTTACACACGTTTATCTCACTTGAAATTTTATTTATACAGAAACGTTTTCAGCTGAGGGTAGTGCTATGTGCTTGTAATTTCAGCACACAGGAAGCTGAAAGAAATGAGAATTAAGGCTAACCTCGGTGCATGGTGAGATCCTGTCTCAAACTTTTAGGAAAAAAAAAAAAGTTGATCATGGTGGCTCTCACTTGTAATGCTAACACTCAGGAAGCTGAGCCAAGAGATTGCCCGAAGCTCAAAGCCAGTCTAGGTTACAGTGTTGGGAAGAAAAGAAAAAAGAAAAAAAAAGAAACAAAACAAAAAAACCCTCATAGTATTAATTATATACTTAATCACTTTACTTTATATAAAGTTGGAGTCACCAGAGATAAGAGACATCATATGTTTAGCTAGAAATGTTGATGATGTGTTGGCAAAGAAAAATTATTATTGGCCCACAATGGCCCCTAGCTAGCATGGCACTCCTCAGGTGTGAGATTCGAATCATAAATCTCTGCTGCTTTTAGATTGCCAGTGTTCCTGAAGGGCACTGCTTTGCTTTGTTTCTGCTACATCATGAGGCAGTGAATGGTCCCATGTTTCTCACTAAAAGAAATGGTCCCTGCGAGTGAGTAGTAAGGTGCCCAAGCTTTCCCATTTGTCCAGGACTCGGTATTTCCACCATGAAAACTAGCAAATTCACAGGCACATTGGGGGCAAACTGGTCACTCTAGGATGGTTGTGCCTATCACCACCCAAGGTGGACTTGTGTGTGCAAAGAATTCTCAACGCCACAAAAATGTTTTCTACCATATGCAAAAAAAAAAAAAAAAAGCACAAATCTTTTATTAGGGAAGAGGATTTGGCTCAGTTAGCAGAGTACTTGCTTGCCTAGCATACAGGAAGTCCTGGGTTCCATCCCCAGAACTACATTAGAGTGGATGTGATGGTGCATGCCTGTGATTCTACCTACCATTTGGGAGGTGGAGGCAAGTTCAAGGCCAGCCCAGGCTACATGAGACCCTGTTAAAGAGAGAGAGGAGGGGGTAAATGGGAGAAGGAGACAGACAGAGACAGAGACAGAGACACACAGAAAAAGAGAGTGAGAGACTTTATTGCTATTGTATTATTTGGGGCTGGGGAGATAGTCTAGTTGTTGGAGCATCTGCCTAACATGTAAGACCTTGGATTTGATCCCCAACACTATAAAATGAACACATTTGTCAAAGCAGCCCAAGCCAGTATCCTTTTTCAAAAAGCTGTCTTCCCAGGCTGACAAGATGGTTCAGTGACTAAAGGCACTTGCCACCAAGCCTGGTAACTTGAGTTTGATCCCAGAACACACATAAAAGTAAGAGAGAACAGACTCCACAAAGTTGGCCTCCACACACGCGCTGTGCCATATGCATGCACCACTCCTCCAACATCATACACACACAATAATAATAATAATAAAATTAAGAAAAAAGATGTTTAAAAAAGAAATGGGTGTGGTGATGCATTCCTTGAATGAAGGTGGTCTCTGTCAGTTCAAGGCTAGCCAGGGCTACATAAAGATACCTCGCTTTAGAAAAAAAGGAAGGAAGGAAGGAAGGACGGACCGACACTCCCTCCCCTAAGGCGTCTGCACAACTCTAACTTCATTTCAACAACTTCTCCCTTCCTGTGGGAAGCAGGTCTCTGGGAATCTGGACTCTCTGGACAGGTTCTTTTCCTTTAGTGTGTGCTCAACTGTGAACCAACACTTACATATACAGAGGCAAACATCAGGAGGGAAAAACCTCCAATTAGAGTGTGTACACCACAGCTTGTTCTGTCCTCTGGTCAATCAGAAAACTATTTCTGATGACTATTTTTCTCAATAGGTTCAAAGTTTGGTGGGTCAAGTATCAGTAAGAGGTGAGGCTCAAATATCCAAGGATTTCCTGGTCCCTACAGTATCTGCTTCATAGAACTACCACTCATCCGTCTGATCATTTATTCTTTCATTTAACAAATATTTATAAGCACTTACCATGTTCCAGGTGTTGTGCTGGGAACCAAATGCAAAATAAGACAAACTGTTTTCAGGGTCCTCGTTCAAAGAACACAGACGTTAAAATAAAACCACTCAAATCGCCGGGTGGTGGTGGCACACATCTCTAATCCCAGCACTCAAGAGGCACAGGCAGCAGGATCTGAGTTCAAAGCCAGCCTGGTCTACAGAGTAAGATCCAGGACAGCCAGGGCTACACAGAGAAACCCTGTCTTGAAAAAACTGGAAGAAAAAAAAAAGTAAAGCCACTCAAATCAATGTACCACCACACAGTTCAAGAGCACCCAGCAGGAGAGTGAAGTCTTCAGAGCCACAGCTGGGCACCCGGAAGAAGTGCAACCGTTGAAAGGTAGGGGTGGAGTTCAAGCTGAAGAGGGAGAAGAGGATGACAGGCTGACAATGTGGGAAGGAGTTAGACCTTGCGGCATCCTCGGGGTCCTGGTAAAGATGCTGTCATCTCCTTTCTCAGTATCACAGGAAGCCGACCCATCAAGCCTCAGGCCCGCAGAGAACTCAGCCCTCCGACGGCAGCAGTCTCTTGCACGGCCTTTCATAAAGGCTTGTCCCTGTCACACAACTGGCTGGGGCTTAAGAGCTTTTGCATTCTGGGGAGGTCTTGAAAGGTTCTTCAGACTAGAAGAGCAGATGTGGACCTAACTATCCATTTTGTTAACATGGGAGAAATGAGGCAGCAGACCTTCGGCAGTGAGTAGCTAAGTCAAGATTTGACATTAAGGATGCCTCTCTGAAACCCATCCCGTGTTGCCAACACATGGGCACCTACACGGCCCACCACACCCGAGGACTCACACTGAAAATCCTCCTTTGCACTGTTTAGCCCAATCAGGGTCTCTGCAGACAGCTGGTTCACCTGTGCCTGCTGTGGCTCTCTGGTCCCTCATCTTAATCCCATGTTTGCGGTGTTGATGACCTTTGTCATCAGCATTCAACTACGGCTTTCTCTACAGAGAAATGGACACCAAGTAAAAGTTGTGAGGAAAATAGCCTGCCTCCTCAACTCTCCTTCTGAAGAACACACGGCACAGGCTGATAAGCATGGGCTAAGGAGAGGGGCTGCTGCTTGACATGAACAGCACATTATTATTCCCAGGAGGGACTCAAGCTACTCAACGGCCTGCCTCCGTGGAGACTGTTCACCAAACACACTGATTTTTATCCGTTTTGAGGGCCAAGTGAGAATTAGAAACAGAACTAATTAAATCTTTAGAAAGGACTTTTCTCACAGGCCTGTAAATTGATCTAATTGAAAACACTTCTTGGGCTACTGATGTAGCTCTGTGGCAAACCACTTGCCTGACATTGCTGCTGAGGCCTTGGGTTCAATCCCCAGTATGGCTCCCCCCCCCCCAAAAAAAAAGAAAAACTATTCAATATCACACAGAAAGATAAAAGTCCACGTTTCATGTCTAAAGCTGTTTGGGGAGGCTGATCTGAATGAAACTCCCTATGTAGCTGAGATGACTTTGAACTGAGCCTCCTTCCACCACCTCCAGTGTTTTCAGGCTTGAAACCAGATTTACATGCTGCTGGGGATGGAACTCATCTCACCTCACGCATATTTAGCACTCTGGATCAACTACAGAGCCACGGTGGTCTCAGGACCCTGGAGGCTCAGCTTCTAGGATATAACTCTTGTGGCTAAGAAGATAGCAAAGGCCAAGGGTCTGAAAGATGGTCTGTCTTTCATTATATAGCCCTTGCTAATTGCTTCATCTGTTTAATGTATCTACCTTTCTTGAAATACATGGGGTAAAAAATGAGCCTTAATGACTCAACTCTTTTCCCCTTAATTATTTGAAGTGCTAGGACTTGAACACAGGAGGACCCTAAGAAAGCCTGTCAAGTGCTCTAACACTAAGTCAAACCATCAATTAAGTCTCCTTTTGTTTTTAGCAGACTTTTGTTTGTTTTTGAGACAGGGTTTCTCTGTGTAGCTCTGGCTGTTGCGGAACTCAAGATAGCCACTTGCCTCTGCTTCCCGAGTGCCGGGATTAAAGGCGTGCGCCACCACCGCCTGGCAACTAACAGTTCTAAAGGGATCTAACAAATTTCCCGTTGACCATATCTCCATGGCACAAACGGAGGTAAAACACTGCGAACACTTCCGTCCTTCCCACTGGCGGCCTCCTCCTCTCACTTTCACCCTCAGCATTCTCCCCAAATCTTTAAAACACTAAACTGAGATGCCACATGCTTCTAAGCTGGCTGCTCAGGAAGCTGGAGCTAGAAGACCCAACTCTGAGGTGAACACAGATCACAGATCCTATTCTCAGAGTTAAGAGCCAGTGAGATGCTCTAGTGGGTAAAGACGCTACACAGCCTGAGCTCAATCCTGAAAACCTGCAAAATGGAATGGAAAGCCCAGCTCTCACAGGGTGTCTTCTGACCTCCATGGGCATGTTATGGCATGGACACACCAGCACAATAAATACAATAAAGTTTACTTATATTAGAAGCATTTTAGGCTAGGAGCAGTAGCTTATACTGTAATCTCAACATGTGAGAGGTGAGGGGGGACTATTGCAAGTTCAGGGCAAGCCTGGGCTACATAGTATGTTCCAGGCCACCCTGGCCCGGGCTACAGAATAAGACCCAGTGTCAAAAAAATTTTTTTAGAGTTGAAAGCCAATAAGAGTCCAACAAAACACAGAAACATTCTAAGTCATAGCCAGAGAGCTGCTAGAAAGTTACATGGGGATACATGCCTGTAATCTCAGTATCAGGGAGATAAACACAGTAAAGATAAGCAGTTAGAAGCCAGCCTCTGCTACAAAGAGTTTGAACACAGTCTAGGCTACGTCTCTCAAAAACAAACATCAACAGCAAAATCTTAGTTTGTGAAGCCCAGTAAGAAACAGGGAAGTAGAAAAGGTAGCCAGCTACACAAGATTGAGAAACTGTGTCAGCACTCACCTGGTGATCAGGCTGGATCTAAATAATGCAGACTACTCAGCCATTGGGGTGTGTGGGTGGGGTGGGTAGGGAGAGAGAGACAGGGCAAGGCAGGGCTGAGTGGCTAGGAGCACTTGCTAACCCAGTGGTTTTCAAGCTTCCTGACGCTTCAACCCTTGAATACAGTTCCTCAGGTTGTGGTGATCCCCAACCATCATTTCGTTGCTCCTTCATAACCAGTTTTGCTAGTTATGAATCATAACGTAAACCTATGTTTTCTGATGGTCTTAGGTGACCTCTGTGAAAGAGTCACCCAACTCTCAAAAGGGTTGTGACTCACAGGCTGAGAACCGCTGCGCTAACTGGAGTTTGGTTCCCAGCATGTAACAGGTAGCTCACAACTCCGCTCCAAAGAATCTAATGCCATCTTCTGGCCTCTGTGGGCACTTGCACACATGGATACGCATCCACATAAATAAACTTCTGAAAAAAGAGTGAAGGAAACAGAAAGGCTGAAATCATGAATTCTATGGAGTCCACTCATCCAAAATGGGAAACACGGATTTCAAAAAAAAAGGCCATACTACACTCCAAAGGTAAAACAAATACTTTTATTGCACATTTATAAAATCTGCATAGTTGTATTGTTCTTCCCTCCCATGATTTTTCCACTAATCCTTAAAATTTGGTTAAAACATGACTTTCCAATTAGAAGTTCTTTAAAAATGGATTTCTCTCTACATATACATACAGATAAATGTTCTTTTCTTTATACAAATTCACATCCCTTATTTTCTAAAAGTGGGGGGGAAAGGAGGATCAAAATGTTCTGTTAGGCCAGGGTAGCCTTAGACACCTGCTTCTGATAATTTTCAGAGTTTTGCTTAAATGATTAATAACTATTACAACATTCCTTGGGCAGCTTCACAACACCACTGCGCCGAAAGCCCACGATGCTTTCTTTTCTTTCACTCAGGACTGAACGTGAGGTTTTCTGGTTTATATAAACATAAACAGACCTAAAGGTGAGGCAGCTTTCCCTGGCTTGGCGGTGCAGCCTCAGGTTCCACCCACACGTGGAAGGGAGGGCTCGTCAGTTCCCCCTTTCGTCACTGTCAAGAGCCGCGCAGAACTTCTATCTCTAATTTCTGGTAGTTAAGGATTTCAGTGTCATCTGAACTTGACAAAATGACTAATAACTGCTCCTCCAGTTCAGTTCTGGTGAGTCACCCTTCTGCTGTCACAAATACCGGGGCCTGAAGGGCAATTTAAAAATGGCATGAGGCTTACACAAACCCAAGTATTATGGGAGATTAAAAAGGCAATTCAGGTCTTCTGGGACAATTCAAAACTACACTGCACTGGTCTTCAGGGAAATAGCTCTCATGATTCTGTACCTACAATGTACAACTTTATCCTTAATCCTTTGAACACACATCACGAGAGGGGTAAGGGTCTGACTCTGCTCAGCCACCCAGTCCCCTTCTCCAGGATAATCTGCAACAACAGGCGGCTGGAACAGGCAGGCGACCAGAGACCAGGCTGAGTCATGACGGTGAGGGGCTTATTTCACTGTTACTGTCGAAACTCCTTGAATGGACTCCATGACAGCTGCAAACCGGCTGCAAAGGTCATAGGGAGAATTAGGTCGAATAGTTGGAGGCTCTTTCAAGATGATGATTTCCGCAGAAGGATCTAGAAGTCTGGGTAGGAACTCCCCTAAGCACAGCTGCAGATTTTCTGTAGAGGGAAAATGAATGGTTACATCCACAGCTAAAAAGATCTTAGTGGAAACTCAGAAGCCTGCAGCTATATAGGAGGGCTTTCAAGCACCCAACATTCTAGCTCCAACAGCAAGCATCCTGCTGCAGCTAACAGATGAGGATGCCTTTGGGGCTCAGCCCCTCCCACTGTAGCTGAAAGCCCACACAGGGCTGCATAACTGAGTTTATGTCCATGTCTGTTTATGTTGGATGGGGAAGGCTGTCATGAACAATTTGGCAGCAGTAAAAGGTATATGAACACATCAATAAAAAAAATCAGCTCAAAAGCAAACATGTAATCATGACTTCATTGAAACCTTGGTTCCAAACACACATTGTGCATACAGTCAATGCCAATACACGCTGCCAAGCTTGCCATTCTTATAGAAACATTAATAATTTAATCACAGAAAAGACTTTTTAAACATTTTCCTACCATTATTTGATGCATGCAAGCATCAAATTAGGGTTATCTTTGGATTGGATTGTTTGTAGTAAGGTGTTTGATTTTAAAAAAATTGAGTTGCTGATTTGTTTCATTTAAAAAGAAAGCATTAAGTGAACTTTGGCTTGGGATCAGATCAGAATTTCCGTCACTTTTGAAACGGCCCTCAATGTACCTCTATCATTTTATACTACATACATTATTTGTGTAAAGAGGTGCTTAGCACTGACATTTATAGAATTAAAACCAGGTTGTTCAGATGTTCTAAATCCTAAAGTATCAAATATTCAACCAAGATTTAACCCTTTCTGTAAAAATAAAGCAATGCATCTCATGAACATGCAAATTTGTTATCATCTTTATAAACGGTAAAGGTTTAATTTGTGTGCCTATTTTGGCATGCCTATATACCTGAGGTGCATAAAACTTCCTGAGTGGGACCAGTGAGACAGCTCAGAGAGTAAAGTGCTTGCTGCACAAGCCTAGAGCCTTGAGTTTAGTACCCAGAACCCAGGTCAAGATGAAAAGAGAGGACAAACTCCACAAAGCTGTTCTGAGTTACACACATGTGCTAGGGCACACGCACCCCCCCATATACACCCAATAATAATAATAATAAATGAAAATGTTTTTTAAGTAGCTTGGCATGGTAGAACATGCCTTTAATCCCAGGTTTCAGGAGGCAGAGGTAGGCAGATCTCTTTTGCGTTTGAGGCCAGTCTGGTTTACAAAGTGAGTTTCGCTGGGCGGTGGTGGTGCATGCCTTTAATCCCAGCACTCGGGAGGCAGAGGCAGGCAGATCTTTGTGAGTTCGAGGCCAGCCTGGTCTACAGAATGAGATCCAGGAAAGGCACAAAGCTACACAGAGAAACCCTGTCTCGAAACACCAAATAAATAAATAAATAAATAAATAAATAAATAAATAAATAAATAAATAAATAAGAATAAAAACAAACAAACAAAAAAGTGAGCTTCATGCCAGCTAGAACAACATAGTGAGATGCTAACTCAGAACAAAATCAATCAAACGACAGTTCCATGGGTAAAAAGGAGGTGCGAGTGACCTAAAAGCCCTGCTTTAGGTCAGGCCAGTCAGAAGCAAAGACCTACTGGCCAAGTAGTAAAGCTATTTTGCCATCATGGTTGTGTCTTCTTAATAATCATCATCTTAAAACTTGAGAAAGTGGATGTCATGCTCTGAACCACAGACACAATGATGCTATTGTCTTTCAAGTGCTTAAATATACTAGTGTCCATAGAGAATTAAGCAAAACTATAGATCACACGTGGTCTAAAGAAAAACAGACAAAATAACAGCAATCGTTTATTACAAGATTTAGCAATAAATCCCGTATACTACAAGTCATTAGGCTATCTTTACACGAGTGGAAATGAACAAGAAGGATTCCTATCAGAGTATACACCTTTCAAGTCAACTGAACCCACCTACAAAATACTAGCTTTAGCATCTCTCAAGATACTGAAGTAATCAGTTAATAATATTCTTATATACTATAACTTCAAACCTCAAGAAATTTAAAGAGCCATCAGATAATCATATTCTGCATAAATATATTTTGATTTTTGGCCGGGCAGTGGTGGTGCACACCTTTATTCCTAGCACTTGGGAGGCATAGCCAGGAGGATCTCTGTTGAGTTTCGAGGACAGCCTGGTCTACAGAGCGAGACCCAGGCAGGCACCAAAACAACAGAGAGAAACCTTGTCACAAAACAAAACAAAAACATTTTATATACATAAAATTTTTAAACTATGAAAATACAGAATTTAGCAGTTGGAAAAATAACAGAAGACTACCGTTCCTACAGAGCGCTGACTGTTTTAAAACAGGGCTTTGGCTGGAGTATAGCAAGGCAGCAAGGTGCTTGCTCAGCATGGCCCTGGGTTTAGTTCCAAGCACTGCAAAAAATTAAAAAGTGACGACAAAGTCAGTCACAGCTCTACCGGACTTGCTAGCTGACCCTGGAGTGGCTTCAGCAATGAACTAACTGGCTGAAACAAGGAGGTGGAAAGGAGTAGAGGCCAAACTCACAGACTCTCTTTCCAAGGAGCACATCCACGTATCTTACTGAAGATGTTAGGGCTTCTGATCCCCTAAAAGGCTTCAACAACCAGTGACACTAAAGAGTTCTCAGATACACCAAGTCACAGACATGCTAAGCAGTGCCAGGGACATACCTGCAATGTCCTTCCCCAGGTAAGAGCACCAGTGGTTCCTCATGACCTCAATGGCATCCAAGTCATCCTTGGAGATGTCATTATTAATGATCAGGTGGATACAGGGAATGATCAACTCGTTCATCACATTAATGCCCTCTGTTACAGAGTGGTCATCATTTGTTTCAAACAGAGAAGCAGCCTTGGCATTCAGCTCCTACAGATAAAAGGCAGAGAAGGGGAGAACGCTTGGGAGAGTGTCAACTTAGTAGGAATCTAAGCCAATGGTCACACCAAAATCACCTAACTGACGTGGAGGACATTGGTTCCCACCCCAGAAGTGCTGACATAGTTAGGATTAGGATGTAGGTGACCTGGGCCCTGGGACTTTATAGCAACTCCTGTAAAGATTCGAACGCACCCAAACTTGTGACTCGCTGGCCTAAACTTACAAGTCAAGGTCATATCTGACATCTGTTTCTACCCAAAGACCTATTTATTTAGTGGTCCTCAACTTTCACTGACCACTAGACCCACGCACAGAAGACTGAAACCCAGACTGTTCCCCAAACTGGTCTGAAGGCCCTGGCTATGGGACTCTGATACACAGAGGTTGAGAGCCGGGGACAGGAAGCCTAAATCATCCCTAGTACGGCAGCAGCAAGGAAGGGGCGAGGACAGTCAGCAAAGTAGCCAGCCCTGCCACACCAAGAATTATCAGAAAATGAGGATGCTGAGGAAGGATAAACCCACCAAGGACATCTGGAGAAATGAACATACAGGGACGATCTCTAAACCGGCTGTCTCTTGACACTTCCATGAAGAACTAGCATGGCAGACACTCCCGGGCAGGCTGACAGGATTGCACCTGCCTTTCCCTACAGTGCCCAATGCCAAGGAGGGAAGGCGACAAGGTTGGCAAGACTACTCTTACATCCTGTGACCCTTCATACGACCGGAGTATCTGTCCCGAAAACTCATGGGCTAGGTGACCCTGGGAAACATCCCATTCTTTCCATGCATTCACTGTGGCTCAGTATGTGGTGGGCTTAGAGGAAACAGCTGACCAGAAGAAGGCTCTGTGCTTAATAAACTCATACCTAGTGGGGGAAATATGCTAAAAGCTTTAATGCAGGTACATAAGAAGGGCAGAGACATGGCATGGCTTGTTCAACTTGTCAGGGGTGGGAAAGGAACGATACAGTGAGAGAGCAAGACAAGAGGAGGGAGGCCGGGAGGGAGGAGAGATGAAGGTTTTGTAAGTGGTACAAACCAGAAGGCATTTTCTGCGGTACAACGCGATTACAGACTCCTTCACACCCCTGCGGGGCCCCTTCATCAGCAGGGCAGCATTGCTCTGGTAGGCATACACCAGATAGGACAGTGCTTCCTGGTACCTAGAAAACGGGAGAAAAGCCACAGCTAAGCTCTCTTTCACCAAAACCTAGGGCTTAGCTCTCACTTTTCTGCAATGAGAATATATTTGGCTATAATATGGTGTACTGGGAAAAGCCTGGGGATCAAAGACCACATGGAACCTCAGCCTTCTGTATACTGGCCAAGAAAGGGAAGGCAAATGAGGAAACATCTTCAGGCCTCAGGTTTTCTCTACCTCTAATACAAAGAAAGGGACTAGCTATTCACTGTGGCCCATGTCAATCAAAACTTCACTTGCCAGTCATGAAGGGAACCCAGTATAACATTCTCTCCTCAATAATAAACCCATTACTACGTGAAGGACCCAAAAAAAAAAAAAAAAAAAAGTGGGGGGGGGGGGCGATGGATGTGTAGAGCAAGGCTGAGCATGGAGGTGGCTGGGGTATATGACAGAGGGGGGAACTTGTGGTGACTTCTGATTATCCCTGGTGGGCATCAGTGTTCTCACTAGCAATGTCAGCAAAAGAAAAGGCCAACATACTTTCCTTTTTGAAAGAGTTCTAGGCCTGTTAGGAGGTAGACAGACACCTTTCGGAACAAGCTGTAATCTTCATGCCACCTCTGCAAAGGGAAGACCACCATTAATGACTCATCTCAGGACAAGCATTTACTCAGCAAATGGGGCCAACTACAAAAACACACAAACTTTTGCGGGGGGTAGGGGGTGGGGGTGGGGGGCAGTGGATTGAAAGCTGAGCATGGACGTGCATGCATGCCTGTAGACCCAGCACAGGAAAGATGGAGGCAGAAGAGTCAAGAAGGCGAGGGTCAGAGTCACCCTCAGCTACATGACAAACCCGAGCCTCACCTAGACTTTAGAATACGAAGTTTACAACACTGACCTTAACTTGCCGTGTCTCATTCCTTCTGCTGAGGATCAGTAGACCATTTTACTTCACCTAAGCAGTTTGTAAACCCTCCCAATCCTAACACAACCCTCAAAGTCATTCGGCTCTGACTTATACAAATGACACTTCTGAGTAGGGACATGAACACTGGACAGGGGGAAGAAGAGAGCACAAGACTACCCAAGCCACACAAACCACTGCCAGCTCAGCAAGTGTGGACAACACAACTCTGGCACAGTGTGCTTTTGTACACAGAAGAGGTTTCTTGTTTTTGTTTTTGAATTTAATCTGTAGTTCCACGTATTTTACTGCACACTTGGAAATGACTCCCTTACACACCCATATCAACACACACACAACCACGATGACCAGAACAGCATTGCCGAGGACAAGGATCAAAAGGCCCTTAGGAGATAAGTGCAGACAGTCTAACAGAAGACTGACAACAGACAGACGGGGATTCTGATGCTAAGACACGATCTTTATTCATATTCTGCCTCTCAATCTGTAGACCAGGCTGTCCTTGAACTCAGAGAACCACTGCCTCTGCCTCCTTAGTGCTGGGATTAAAGGTGTGTGCTACCACACTCAGCTTCTTTTTCCCCCCCTCTGCAAGTTTTGTTATTAGGGATCTAGTCTGGTAACAGAAAATTGTTCGTTTTACCTCCAGTACCACTGGGCTCCAGAATTAATGTTTTGGGAAAAATTAAAAAATCAAAGCAAGCAAACTTACCTTATACTCTTCCATGTTCATATCATCTGGACCAATTTCCATCAGTTTGGCCTGAGCCACCTTCATGATACTGATAGATCTGTGTGGGACAGAGTTCAGAAAGCATTGGCAGTGTGCAAGGCAGCACCTCCGAATTGGAGAAACTTGCCCAGTGACACCCCGTGCAGGAACAGACATGGTATTCTCACCTCTCGTCATAGCTAAGGTTTCTATCCGCAAACTGTTCCAGAAGGGTCCGTTCTACTACCCTTTTGGGTGCTTCATTTTGGAAAAAGTAGACAAGGACATGCTGAAGGCGAGGGTCACTGTGAGAGGTGGGGGTCTCTTTGGCAAGCTGATAGAGTCTGGAGTATTCCTCATGAAATGCCTGTTAGAAAGAGAATGGGGGAGTGGAGAAGGGAACACTGTGGACTTGAGCACACACACAGAAACTGACTCCAAAATGCCAGAGGCCCTCTCATTACTCCATATTAGGTTCAAGAAGTCTTGTGGAGAAATTACATAAGCAACTATGCAATATGTGAATTGTTGGCATATCACAACTCCTTCAAATCCTGGTACTAGAGAAATAACTATACTCAAAAAAAAATAAACTAATTTTCCTCATCAAGTTTTGGTTGTTTTTGTGGAGATAGTGTCTCATTCTGTAGTCCAAGCTACCCTAGACTTCACTATATAGACCAGGCTGGCCTTGAACTTGTGGCCATCCTCTTGGTTGTACCTCCCAAGTGCTAGGATTACAGGTATGTGCCACCATGCCTGGCTCTCATCAAGTTCTTAAAAACACAAGCATTTAGTTTAAATTTTTTGAAAATCCACCCAAATGTAATTTTATTCAAATTTAAAATACTTTAAATAGTATGACCTTTTTTTTTAAATGAAGGTTCCCAGATTACAAAGGCAGTCTCTCAGAGTTTGTGACATCAGTGAACGTTTAACAACCTCATCATCCCTGTGGGTTGGATTCAAAGCTTTGTGGGACGGCTTGCTCACCAGCTGGACAGGAAGGACAGTGTCATGTTTCACTTTAACACAGGATACTGTATTTCTATGTACTAGACTGCACATGTGTGGAGAACAAAGGGCAACCTTGAGTATCATTCTTCAGATTCTAACCAACACACATTTTGGGGAGGGGGAATGGGAGGTTGAAAGAGGGTCTCACTGTGTAGCCCTGGCTGGCTGGTGACTTACTATGCAGCCCAGATGAGTCTTGAACTCAGAGATCTGCCTGCCTCTGTCTCCAAATGCTGGGATTGAAGGCCCATGCCACCATGTGCTGCTCCACCATATTTTGGGGGAACAAGATCTCTTACTGGCCTTAGAATGACCAAGTAAACTGTGTTGGCTGGCCAGCAAGCCTCAGGGATCTTCCTCTTTCTACCTTTGCAGTACCGAGATTATAAACATGCACTATACCATGCCTAGTTACGTGTGTATATGTATGGGGCAGGGAGCATATATGTCTGGTACCCATAGAAGCCAGAGGAGTGTCAGACCCTCTAAAGCCTGAGTGATGGAGAGTGTGGGCTGCTCAGTGTGGGATACTGGGAACCAAACTTGGGTTTTCTGCAAGTGCAGTATGTGCTGGGACATCTCACCAGCCCTGTAGAATTTTTTGTTAATGTAGGTTCTGGAGATCAAATTTAGATCCTTCTGAGTGAGCAATCTCCCCAGCACAGACCAACTTAACACCATTTCCCACTGTCTTATGGAAATATCCCCGGGTCATGAGGATTAAAATGTTAAAACGAGAGTACCTTAATAAGCCCTGCTTCAGACCCGTCTCGGTCAAAGGTCTGGCGTGCTTTAGCTATGGCCAAGATGACCCCTTGCATGGCAGGGCTCAGCATCACCTACCACAGAGGGCACAGACAGGGAAAAAAGGAGAGCAGACAGGTTCAAAAGGAGATGCATGAAGAGAGGTGAACAGGTTGCTGATGAGAAGCAGAGTACTGTCTCCTTGGCCAGCACAGGCTGCGGATCAAATTTCACAGCCCATTCTAGATGCATGCACAGTCTTGGCTGTTCTTGTGATGATGCCTATGACAAGCTGTCCCTCTACATGCACATTCTAATTCTGCAAGACAAACAAAGATGTCCAAAAAACATTTCCACTGGGGCACTGCTGAAGAGTAAGCTCAGCTATATGGTCCGCATTCCAACTTAGCTCCCTAAATGAAGGTATAAAGGTAAAGGTATATATTAAATAGCTGCAAATTTCCATAAATAAAAAATATATACCCACAGCCAAAGACAGAAACCTGAGACAGGATTAATGACTATTTGTGTGCAGTGCAACAAAAAGGGAGACAGACCATGAGAAACAGCTGCTTGCTGAACTCAGAACTTTAATCCACATTTGTTTTACTCACTGAGCAACTGGAAAAATTCTACTTGGAAGGCAAAATAATGGACTACCATCAAAAACAAACTGTCTCCAGAAGGTAAACATATTTCTGTCGACAATACCAAATGGAAATAATCTCCCCAGGCCACCTAGGCTTTGCGGCAGTCCCTCCTCAACAAAAGCCTGGGTGTACATACACACACATGCACACACGCATGCCAACAGTGCACAGCAGGAATGGGTTTCTGGTGCCTCCTCAAAAACGGCAACTAAGGTCGAAAGCAGACAGGCCTCCATGCCTGTTACTCGTTTCAGTGAGAAAACATTAGCTCGTGACAGACACCTTCTGAAAGACAACACACAGCTACCCTGCACTCGTCTCTGTACCTCCTCATCATATCCATCTGCATCAGATCTAACCAGAATCCTTCCCACACTGGGAATCTCGACTTCAGAGACCTCAGAGTTAGGTGGGGTAGCAGCCTCTGTGTCACTGGCCTCTGGGGTCTGCTCTGACTGCTCTGCAAGGTTTGTTTCCTGGGGTTTGGGCTTCTCGGGTTCAGCTTCCTTAAGCTGTGGCAGCAGAATGGAGAGAAAGAATAAGAACAACAATGGGGAACAGGAAGAAATAAAGAGGGGGCGTTAAAATCGGCAGACACGGAATAACAGAAAGGACAGGAAGCTGGCAGTTGGTATCAAAAGCCAGACCCTCTTGCAAGAAGGCCACTCCCTCTGTCTCACCCCACTCAGTCTCACCTCACTCAAGGCTGCTTCTACACCGCTCTTCTCGTAGGCATGGGCTGTGTTTGCAATAGCTTGGGCAGTCTGCTCCTTTGCAATTACAGCATGTTCAGAGGACAAGCATCGAACGCCATGAGAGGAGGCTGCTGGAGACTCTGACCAAACAAAGAATCACACAGGTGTCACATCTGATGAATAATGCTCTGAACACTCTGAAAAGAGGCAAGCAGGAGGAACACATGGTTCCATATACAGTCCCAGCACACCCTTTTCAAAGCCCATGTAAACGTCCCTAGAAACTGTGACAACAAACAGCTACTCCACATTAAGGACCCTTTATGGTGATATTTTATTTGTATTAAAATGTTATTTGTATGTTAATAAATAAAGTTGCCCGAGGGTCAGAGCTATTAGCAAGCCATAGGAAAGCCAGGCGGTGGTGGTGTACGCTTGTAATCCCAGCACTTGGTAGGCAGAACTAGGTAAGTCTCTGTGTGTTCAGGTATACAGCCAGCATTGGATACACATGCCTTTAATCTCAATATCAACCATAGGTCTATACAGACAGGCAGTGACGAGGCGGTCATATGGTTGGGTTTACAACCAATGAGAAGGCAGAACAGAAAGTCTATATAAAGACTTTAACACAGGAATTAGTTCTCTTTCAGAGAGGTAGGACCACCGCAGGAGGAAGGGTAAGGTTTTAGCTCTTAGCTCTGACCTCTTGGCTTTCTTCTTTGCATTGGTTCTGTGTTTCTTATTTAATAAGACGGTTGGTTACATCTACAACCCTTGAAGGTCTACTAAAATTACTGTGCTTGACTTTTCCTACTTTTGCACACCACAGATGTTTCCTTCCATCAACCATTTCTTAGGAAGATCTCTTACAGAGAAGAGATTTCATGAAGTCTAACTTTTAATCCTGTCATCATTTCTCCTACAACCTGGGGAATAAGCCTTTCTTGCATTATTTCTGCTTGTCAGAAAGCACCTTCTAAAGGCACAATGATTCTATCACATTGTGTGATAACAACTATAAATGAAGGCCACTGTTGGGCCAGAAACGGCTCAGTGGGTAAAGGTGCTTATTGCCGAGCCTGATGACCTGAGTTTGATCCTTGCGACCCACAAGAGAATGCGACCCACAAGAGAACTGGCTCCCACAAGTTGTCCCCTGATTTTAACTCATGTGCTATGTATGGCATGTGCTTTCCTACCCCTTCCATTAAAGAAAAATTAAAAATTAAAAATAAAAGAAACCCACTGTGAAGAGAGGCATCACCATGTCCCTGAGTATCCGGGGCTGGCTGGAGTACACAAGGACCTGACTAGACCTGGGAGAGTGCCTTCCTTGCATACCTTGAGATGTGGAGAAATCCTGTGATGAGGAGTTTGGGGAGGACTCCATCTGTGGGATCTTACAGGACTGCTCTTCTTCCCACTCCTCCACCTCTTGCTCAAACCTCCAGTTGTCTTCCTGAATGTACTGCCTGAGTTCCACAGACAGGGCTTCTACCTCTCCTGCCATTTGATCAGCTTCATTAGGAGCTGCCTCTGGGGAAAGCAGTTAAAGTGGAGTGCCATCCAGAAAGAAACCAAAAAGCCCTTCACAGAAGGAAGGGCAGCACACTTCAGCTTTTCTCTTGTCTCTCTCTAAATAGACATACATACAAACATGTACACTCCTACTTACTCATGTAATTCTATCAAAACTCAGACAATGAGGCTAACAAGCACAACCCATCAGGAACCCCGAGGAAGCACCAGGAGGCAGGTGCTGGGTATGTGTCTCCTGGGGCTGCAGAGACAGCTCAGCTAGTACTGGCTGCTCCTGCACAGGACCCAGGTTTGGATGTGATAGAATCTTAAGCTAGGGGGTTGGAGAGATGGTTCAGTGGTTCAGAGTGTGTGCTGCTCTCGTGAAGAACCAAGTCCAGTTCTCAGCATCCATGTAGGATGGCTCATAACCACCTGTACCTCCAGTTCCAGGGTACCTGGAGTTACAGGTACCTGCATACAGAGGTGCACAAACACACATAATCACGGGCACATACACAAAAATTTTTTTTTTTTAATCTTTTAAAAAAAATGAAAAGAAAAAGAAATTTTAAAGTAACAGTTGTATCAATTTAACTACTGCATCTGAGCCTGGGACGAATGTCCTAGCTGAGCCTGGTGGCACCCAACTATAATCTCAGCACAGCACCAGAGAGGGAAGGCAGGAGGTGCAGGAGCCAGGGAGGCAGAACAGGCTAGATGAGCCACTATCTAGAAAGACCAAAGAACTTTCACCTATTTTAATCAGTTGAGTAAGAATTTCAAGGTACTGATCTGAGTGCACTTTGGAGGCAAAGGCAGGCCCATCTCAATAAGAAAAAGAAATGAAAAAAAGAAAGAGTCAAGTACTTATACTTCCTCAAATTCCACACAATTATGTGCTATCAGAAATCAAGATGAAATATTGGATAAATGGTGCATAATTAAGAATCATTAAGAATTTTAATAAAAAAAAATGGCAGAAATACCAAGGACACATTGAATTCTAACTCTGTTATCAAAACCAATAAAGACTCTACAACAGAAGAGCAAAATCCTTGTTAGCTGCCACTAGCCTTTTCATGAAGCAAGTGCAAAGTCCACTTGCTCCTTCTGAGTCAGGCTCTTTTATAGCCTAGGCTGGCCTTGAACACCTGATCCTGTCACTCCCACCTGAGTGCTAGATTACAAGCATGCACAACCAGAGTTTTTTTTACAAAGTGCTGGGGATCAAACCCAGGGCTTCACGCACACCAGGCAAGCACTCTACACAACCTAAAGCCCCGCCCTCCATGTACTCCACGAAAGAGACAGGTAGGCAGTAACAAAGAACTCACGGACAACCAAGAGCCATCGCAATCCTCCACAGTTCCCACAGCCACTGTTTATGGCTTTACACCATCAATATATGCGGTTGTTTTCTGACTTTTTGAGGCAGGTCCTACTTTAAAGTCCAGGCTGGCCCTGTAATCCTCCCGCCTTACCTCTTGGATGCTGAGATTACAGGCCCGAGCCAGCACACCCACTTAAGGAAGTTCTATTTATGAAAAAGTAAGTTTGCTAAATTCCCAATTAATAAAAAAATGGGTAGAAGTGAATAGAAAAATACCTCAGTGGGAGGAAAAAATGGGGAAGGAAAATAGATACATAAAATCTACGTATACAGAGAAGATGTCTTGAGGATGACATAGAAACATCACAGTGTGGACTTGCTGGGGAGTCGGGTTGATGGTCAAAGCAGAAGTAGAAAAAAGTAAACCTATTTTCTCTCTCTTTTTTTTTTTTTTTTTTTGAGACGGGGTTTCTCTGTGTAGCTTTGCGCCTTTCCTGGAACTCACTCTGTAGCCCAGGCTGGCCTTGAACTCACAAAGATCCTATGCCTGCCTCTGCCTCCCGAGTGCTGGGATTAGAGGCGTGCGCCACCACCGCCCGGCTACAATTTTTATGTTTTAAAAACATTTTACATAAAAATAAATTGTAGTTTAAATGTTTTCAATGTAAGTATGAGACTGTTTTCCCCCCAAGGACTAGATTTCCCCTTAACTGTGGATTCTAGTCAGCCATTTTTACCTGCATTGAAGTGGGGTAGCTTGTCATTTATATACATCAAGCAGTACGCACTGACATTTCTCAGGCCCCCATAAGAATCTCTTTCAAGTTCCTCCCAGGAAGACTCAGTGACAGAGATATCATTATATTTGAGCCAGATTTGCCGAGGCTGGTTATAGATATAAGCCCAGTAGTGTCCAGCATTGGCTTGTCCTTCGTGAACAAGAACTGCATGTAAACGATAAGGCACCTGCAAAACAGAAAGGAAGGTTCTCAGGCTGAGTGAAGGAATCTGATGATGTTTATGTTACTAGAATTCAAAACATCCCCAGCTACCGGGTAGAAGGGAAATGACACACTAATTCACATTAAGCATTTTACTACTTCAGGATAGACCAATAAAAATACAACCTTGGAAACTATCAATCCCACAGCTCTTAAAATAAGAGAGTTAAGGGCTGAAGAGATGGCTCAGAGGTCCTGAGTTCAATTCCAAGCAACCACGTGGTGGTTCACAACCATCTATAATGAGATCTGGTGCCCTCTTCTGGTGTACAGGCATATATACAGGCAGAACACCGTATACACAGTAAGTAAATAAATCTTAAAAAATAAGAGAGTTAAACCAGACCCTTCTGGAGGCTCTTTCATTTCAGCCTTAAGTTCTGCTCAGTACCCTACTATGCTTTCATTCAGGTGCAGATTGTTTTTGAAACAGCACAAGGGACAAGAGGGCAAGCCAAGAGTCGCACGGTCTGTTCCTATTCCACACCACAACCACGCTTACTGCCCTGCTGGGAGCAGAGCTGTGCCATTGTGCCATGAGTTGGTCACAGAGCTGTCTCTGTACTGCCATATCCATGGCAGTGCCGACGGTAAGATTTCTGTCTGAATGGCTCCCTTTTGGAGTTTCCAGTTACCAGAGCAATCAAGCATTAGGACCCTACTAAGGGTGCCTCGCAGTACTCTGGAGATGCAGAATTGGTCTTTCATCAGTTTCCCCTGCACTGCTTCGGTTATCACTTGGAAACCATTTTTATTAATATTTAACAGCAACCTTGTTTTTAAGATTGTCTTTTTTTTTTAAAACTATGTGTGTGCACATGCATGTGAGTATGCACATGTGAGTTCAGGTGCCCACAGAGGTCAGAGGTATTGAATCTCCCTAGAATTGGGACTTATAGGTGGTTTTGGGAACTGAACTTGGGTCCTCTGCAAGAACAGCATGTACTCCTAACTGCCAAGCCATCTCTCTAGCCACTCACAGCAAATCTTTCCATTATACGGAAAAATACCACATGGTAGAATCCAAAAAAGGATGTTTTAGGTTTCAGTGCACATAGAAGACACTCTGAATCCTTCAACTTGATGTAAAAGAACAATATGCTTCTGTCTTAGGGAGATACCCATATAGTTCTTTCCTTGTGGTATTATGTTCTGTCATTAGCACCAGCCTGTTTTCCATGACTTTTAATTCTACCTGATGAAGAAGAGGATCACAGTACATCTGCTCAATAGCCTGGGTGGTGCTCGAGATACAATTCTTTAAATCTGTTAAGAAAGAAAAACTCTGTTAGTGCACCTGCGTGCAGGGCCCACCAGCCATAACCAGCCATGTGCACACTGCTTCTCTGCGTCCCATTCTAAAGACCTCTACTTCCTGCCAGGAAGCACAAGGCAGCACGTGGTACAGGCGGAAGTGACAAGTGCTTCCGGTTATGAAGGCTTTTAATTCCATGTAATTACACTGAGGTCTAACACTGAAATTTCTTAAAGAAATTGTCTCGATTTAGGAAAAAGTTGCATGACCTGAAGCAAGAGTTCAGAGGAAGTATAACAGCAATCAGAGGAGAAACCTGGGCTCAGCGGCAAAGGACATGCCTATCTTGTCTGAGCCCTGGAGGTAGGGCAAGCAAGAGTAGAGCACGGGCAGCTGCTGTTTAGGAAGCAGCAGTCTTGTCAAGATGCCCACAGCTGTGGGCACTGTCCCCACACTGGGGAAGCTGAAGCAGGAGGATCGTGAGTTTGAGACAAGCCTGGGTGATAAAAGAGAGACCTTATCTTTAAAAATAGCAAGAAAGATATTAAAGCAAACTTTCATTTAACAAAGCCTTGTTATGAGGCGAACACTGTTACTATCCCCTTTAGTACCAATTTCAAACTTCACATTTAAACAAACTAAGCCAGCATAGAAGTACACGTTGATTATTCCAACATTCCAGAGCTGGAAGCAGAAAGAGCGTATGAACTCAAGGTCAGTTCTGAGACCCTGCCTCAGAGGGGTAGGGCAAGAGCAGGAGAGAAGGGAGGGGAGGAACACATACTGCTTGATCTCAGCAAAGGTTCCCATGATTGTAAAACTTTTAGAATGGCCAGAAATTTTTTTTTTGGGGGGGGGGGCAATTTGAGAGGCAGAATTCCACAGGACCAAGCCTACAAGGCAGGTGAAATGCAAGTCAGTCGCCAGGCCTGACAGCATAATACCCAGGGTGCTTAGCTTCCAAACAGCCAGGAAAAATAAGGAGTGGCTGACAAGTTCTCAGAGCACCAACCTTGTATATCCTGTTCAATCTCACTCCGCCACCTCTGAAGACAGGTCTTAACAAAGTTCATCTCCTCATCTGTGACTGTCCGAGGAGCTGGGGGTGCAGGCATTCCCACAGAGGAGTGGGGAGAGGTAAACAGCCCATTCATTACATCAGACTTGGGCAGAGCATCTTCAGGAGAGGAAAAAGTGCCTTCAGCATCTTGAGAACAGCTTTCTTGACTTGAACTAAGGGAAGACAAAAGACGACACTCATTCTGTCATACCGAAAACGCAAGTTGGGCTGGACATGGGGGCAGAAACCTGTACTCTCACCCCTTGGAGGCTAACACAGGACTGCCATGACTGAGTCCATGTGGTATAGTGAAGAGCCTTTCTCAAAAGAGAAGGAAGAAATCAACTTGACCTAGACTACTGCATTTCGGAAAACCAGCCACCCTATGACAGGTACAGCTACTATTTAGTGAAAGCAGTTAGAGACACGTGACTCCTAGCAACAGTGAGGCTGAGGCAGGAGGATCTCAATTACAAGGCCAACATAAGCTACATGCTGAGGCCCTGTCTAAATCTACACATAGAAAAGGAAACTTTTTCTTGTATGAAGCATCCCATTTCACACAGCTTGGTCATGAGGCTGACATTAGTGCTACTCCCATGTGACCAATTACAAGAGGAACATTTAACAGAACTAAGCTGGAACAGTGTTAAGTTCATGCCTATAACCCCAGCACCCAAGAAATGAAACAAGGGCAGGAAAATCTCAGACTCAGTGGTTCTCAGCCTTCTAATGCTGCAACTCTCTAACACAGTTCCTCATGTTGCAGTGACCCCCAACCATAAAATTAATTTCAGTGCTACTTCATAAGTGTAACTTTGCTACTGTTATAAATTACAATGTAAGTATCTGTGTTTTCTGATGGTCTTAGGCAACTCCTCTGCAAGAGTCATCTGATGCCATGAAGGGTTACAACCCACAGGCTGAGAACCACTCACTGCTCAAGCTCAAAGCCTGTAAGGGCTACACAGTAAGATCCTGTTCTCAAAACAAAGAAACAACAACAAAAACCACTCAGCTGGCACAACACTTGCCTAACATTCACAAGACATTGGATTTGATTCCTACACCAAATAAGCCAGGCCCTATTGCAGGAATAGAGAAGTAAATGCAAATTTATCTACTCATATCACCAAAGTAAAGCTGCCTGATGTGGATGCTGCAAACTGAACGAGGGTCTTCTGCAAACGCAGTATGCACTCCTAATGGCTGAGCATTCTTTCTAGTCTCAACAACTCGGGGTTTTTTGTTTGTTTGTTTGTTTTCTTTCTTTCTTTTCTTTTTTTTTTCTTTTGTTGTTGTTTTTGAGACAGGGTTTCTGTGTGTGGCTCTGTCTGTCCTGGAACTCGATGTAGACTAGGCTGGTCTCAAACTCACAGAGATCTGCCTCCCAAGTATTGGGATTAAAGGCATGCACCATTACCTCTTGGCTAACAAAAGGGTTTTTAACATAAGCTTTTCTCTGTGGGGGACAAATGTACCATGACCTGCTGGCACCTTCAGGCTATAAAGACTGCTGGCTGAATGTGCATAGTCAGAGGATCCTGGCTTGGCCTCCCTATGTCTTCACGAGCCCAGCTCCTCTAGGTTTGTCCTCAGAATTCTAGCCATTTCCTCCTTGGGTAACTCTCTGCTAATGAGTAGGGTTTTTTCCTTGCTGTTTATTTCAGCCATGTCTCCTTCACCACAGATGAAGCTTAGATCAAGATGCCTGGAAGACCAGGGCCTGACAGGGCTCTGAGAAAGGCCTTTCGGGGCAGTTAGCTAAGAGCAAAGCAGTCCTGAAGAGTTTGATTCAGGCAGTGGACAGTGAGACGCCTCTGCAACAGGAGCATGCATCCTGGAGACAAGTACTCAGAACACAGCCTCTTGGGGTAGTGACAAAACCCTTCCCTGAAGACAAAGCTCACCCCTTGAGCTATCTGGGGTGAGCGCTCAGCAGGTGTGAAAGATGGGAAATGGTTGGAATAAAAATAAAACTGGAAAACACCACAAACCATGAAGAAATCTCCTTCCATTACCTTTCCTTGGATGTGAGGTCAGAAACGGGGCAGTGCACTGAAGAAAGTGGTAATGTCACATGCTCAGCACTTGGAGATTGACAGCTTTCAGAGGCAGGCTTTGTACTGGCAAATTCAATAACGTATTTCAGCATGTCAGGGAGTGGGAACCGAGCTGGGCCAGAGCCATACTTCACATACCTACGAGACAAAGACACTGGAACACTACTGCCCAAGTTTACGGTACATGGTAAGAACTGCTAACAAAAACCTTATCATGCAGTCAATGGAAGACTCAGGTGTGCTAATATCCACCTGTAATCCTAACACTCAGGAGGCTGAGGCAGAAAGGTCACCAAGAGTTTGAGACCCACCTAGGTTACAGAGTAAGTTAGGGGCAACCTATAGTGAGAGCGTATCTCAATCTTACATCATGAAAATCTACATTATCCCTAAGATATATAGTATTTAGTTGGTTACTGGATCTATAAGGTTAAAAAAAGGCTCTAACAATAAAAACTGCTAGAAGTCTGATGCCTCACACCACATGGGACCATTTCAGACAGCCCCTGTTCTGTTCTGCTGTCAGCCCCAGTCAGGCTGTGCTCATAAACCTAGTTCTTTCTTAAAGGAAAAGACATGTTCCACACTACAACTGAAAAAGCATCTGGTGGTTAGTACTCAGGACTATTTTCTTTGGCCTTTTTAGACAAAGTGCTTCATAACTGAGAGTGAGAGAAATCCAGAAATCGAAATTAGACATTAAAGAAGGCCAGAGCCTAGGAAAACTGGCCAATCTTCCTTTTGTAGAGTCTCACATACTCTTATTATTCATGAATGTGTTTGACGGCATAGGCCAGGCATAAATAATTTATGATTTCTCCAGGAAGAGTAAATAATATTCTCAAATATGTGACTGAAAGATATGTGTGTGGGTATTCTGCTTGCATTAATGCCTCTACACATGAATGTCTGGTGCCCTACGTGGCCATAAAAAGGTGTAGGACCTCCTAGAAATGGGAGTTATGAGCTATTATGAGCTGCTATGTGGATCCAGGGAACTGAACCTGGATCCTTCACAAGAACAGCAAGTGCTCTTAACTGCTGAGCCATCTCTCCAGCTCCTTAAGGTTTTATTTTTAATTACACTGGTGTGTGTGTGTGTTTGTTTGTGTGTGTGCATGTGTGCACACAGGTGCTCAGAGTCCAGAAGAGGGCATTGGATTCCCTGGATCTTGAGTTACAGGTGGTTGTAAGTCACAAGGACACGAGTGCCAGGAACTGAACTCTGGTCTTTTGCAAGCACAGCACATACTGTTGACCCCTGAGCCTTCTCTCCAGCCTCTAAACAAACTATTTTAATAACACCTCATATTCTGTCACTAACAGCACATCACTTTAAACCCACTATGAAGATTTGGTTTAATGCAGTCTACAGTTCACTACAGTAGAATTTAAAGGTAGGATAATCAACCTAACTGGTTCCCACAGGTAACTTCATTGTTCTGGACTTCCCTCTTACAAAAGAAAACAGCCGTTTCACCACTTTTCCTCCCTAAATACAGTCAAAAGAAACGCACTTAAACATGGAATTAAGGAAACCATCTAGTTCTGTAGCAAAAACGACATCACAAAACAAAAATACTAGGGCTACGGCTGTGGGGAGACTGTCTGCCTTGCACGCATGAAACCCTAGTTTGCTTCACAGCGCTACACAGAGCAGGAGAGCTAACACTAAATCCAGCACTCAGGAGGTGCAGGCAGCAGGAGAGGAAATCAAGGTCCTCCTCAGCTACATACTGTCTGAGGACACCCTGGGATACAACAGACCCTATCTCAACAACCACAATGACAGCTGTTAGTTAAATGAGCAGGGTATGGTAGCACACATCTGTAATTCCACCAGCACTTCAGAGGCAGAGGCAGGCAAATCATCATGATTTTAATACCAGCCTGGTCTACATAGCAAGTTTAGGCTTATGTAGTGATGTGTTGTCTCAAAAACTCAAACTAACAACAACAACAAAGAGGAAAATGAAAATATGAGTAGAAACTAAAGGGCACTGCATCTCAGCCAGACAAATGACAGAGGCGGACAGCAAAGGCTGCTCCAGGCGAGGCAGAGGCTTGGTACCAACTATGTGTCCCCTCGAGGTCACTAATGGAGAAGTGACAGATGCCAGCCAGGGTGGAAGAGCCTTAGCTAGCTGTTCAATTCCTAGCCTGCACTTTGACATGCTCTTCCATTACAAGCTTATCAAATTCTGTCAATCCACACTTCATAGAGCAGAACTGATAACCTGGCACAGGAATAAGGCACCAGCTTCCACCTAACATACTTTTCAATAGAATACTTATATGAAACCCCAGAGAAGTTTTTCCTCTAAGAAACTTGTGTTTATTTGTGGCAATCACTTCTGAGTTCCAGCTCTTAGAGCCAACTACTGCATACAAGGTAGCACCTGTTTTGACAAATCAGATCACAGCAAGAGATAGGATAGGATGTAGTCCAGGAGCAGAACATCTGCCTACTGTGCACAAGGCACTCAAGTCTCAGCACAGGGAAAAACAAAACACAACACAGCAAAGGTGATTTCAGAAGTACTGTCTGCCTATTCTGTATAGAAGAAACCATACTTTCAATATCCTACCACAGCTATTTTAGACGAGAAAAAGTAAACATGTCGTTTGTTTTCTGAGACAAGGTCACTTGCAATCAAAGTTGGCCTAGACCTCTTGATCCTACTGTCTCTACTTCCTAAATCTTGGGACCATACGTATGCACTATCACACCCCACCTTTTTGGTTTTCTGAGGTCAAGTTTACGCTGTAGTCCATCCAGGCTGGCCAGACCAGCCTCAAACTCATTCAATTCTTTTGCCTTGGCCTCCCAAATATAGAGATTACTGGTTACAAAGCCTTGAATTATTTTTAGACTTATACACTGAAAGCGATGTATGGGTGTGTTAAGAAAATTCAAATACAAATTATATAAAAAACCATGAAAGTTACCTACTCCACCTCAGTTCTGCATCTCACAGTATATTTATAAGTTCTTGGGTATCTTCCTTGCAGTGTGTCACATACGAACATACAAGTATGTCTGTGTAAGTTAAAAACAATCTATTCATTTATTGCATGTGTAGGAGTGTTTTGCCTGCATGTTTGTGTGTGGGAACCTCTAGAGGTCAGAGAGGGGATCAGATTCTTTGGAAGTGAAGCCATAGGTAGCTGTGAGCTGCTCCATGGGTGCTAGGAACCAAAGCCAGGTCCTCTGAAAGAGCAGCAAATGCTCTTGATTGCTGAATCACTTCTCCCTCCCTAGTCTTAAAATCCTATCCAGAAAGTTAAACTTTGGCCAGTGAGATGGCTTAGTGGAGAAAGCTGCTTGTTGTCAAGCCTGATACTCTGAGTTTGGTCTCTAGGATCCACATGGCAGAAGGAGAATCACCTCCAGAAGTGTCCTCTGACCTCCACATGTGCTCACACACGTACACACAAAATAAGTAAGTAAATAAATGTAAAACCAAAAAATTTTAAGTTATCCAAAACGCAAAACCGTTTGATTTTCAAGCCAGAGTAGGGGCTCAGTAGTTAAAGAACATACTGTTCTTACAGAGGACCCAATTACACTCCCAGCAGTGTGAGTAGGCTCACAGTCTGTAACTCTAGCTCCAGAGCTGAGGTTCTCTTTCGGCCTCCACAGGTACCAGCACTCACAGGTGCACATAATCACACAGAGACACACACAATTAAAAATAAATCTTTTTAAAAAATCAAAAGTAATATTACACTAAGGAAAATACTCCCATTGTCTCACGGATTCTTGGTTTCTTTAAGTTCTCTAATGATAACTGGGCCAGTGACATGGCTCAGTGGAAAAAGGCACTTGTCTTGCAAGCCTGGTAACCTACGTTTGAGGCCCAGAATCCACACAACAGTGGAAGGAAAGAATCCATTCTGCAAGCTGTCATCTCACACATGTTCATTCTTACTTTTTCTCTCATTCTCTCACCCCACATCCCACACCAAGTAAATAATGTTAAGTGTTAATCTTGGATCTGGGTGGAACTTGTGCCCCTTGGAGAAATTAATGATCCAGCAGTGTGGTGGGTCAGATGGGATGGTGGTAGGAGGGAGACTGCTAATAGACGAAGCGGGGAGGGGAAGCCACCCACAGTGTATGGATTTCCTTTGTAAATGTTAAACCAATGGATCTACCTAGACTAGGAAGAAATCAACTGAGATAAGTGGGATTGGGATACATGATGTGAAATCTTCAAAGAATCAATAAAGGTTGCTTACTGAGAAAAAAAGAAAAGAAAAGAAATCAGGCTGACCTTGCCTAAGGAGATCTGGATGATTGTGCAAAGCAAAGAAAGCAGAGTCCTCCAGAAGAACTCAGCACACATCAGAAGCTTTAGCACATGCACTCAGTCAGCACCACACCATCTCAACACTTCCCAAGCCCATTTTCACAAGTGAAATGACCAGGCACAGTGGCCATTGCCATCCCAACCCTGGGGAGGTAGAGGCAGGAGAATCAAAAGTTCAAAGTCACTCTCTTTGAGTTTAGACTCTGTCTCCAAAAAAACAAAAAAGACAAGTGACTGGAATGGAGAGCACCGCCTCTCAAGTCTGTTTAGTCAGAAAGCAGGAGGAGCAGAGAAGATAAAAACGTCAGACATTGCAAAGATGGGGTTCCCTTCATTTATGGTATGCCTGAGTCCCTGAAGTCCTCGGTACCACCTACCACAGACCTTATTAGCTGGCCTTGAAGACTCCTTTACACTTAAAATGAAGGTCTTGGCTATTTCATGAAACACTAGTTATTAGCTCTGAACTTTAAATATAAACACAATCTCTGATCTTACTCTTATTTGCTTTATGTTTCTAAGCATAAAACTGCCCACGGACTCACCTTTCCAATTTTTGTTGCAGAACCTGTATTTCCTCCTTCAACTTTCGAACACTCTCTCTCTTATTTCGAATAAGCTCTTTGCTCTTGTACATGTACCTAAGCAAATGATAACCCATGGATAGAAATATTAGCAAATATTAATGACCAATTCTCAGTGAAGAAGACTTCCTCAAAACAGGCAGTCACAGAATAACCAATAGTATATATTGTTTTTACTTTGGTTTTTGACTTGAGACAGAACCTCATAGCTCACACTGGCCTCCAACTCCCTCTGAGCAATGAGGCAAGGCTGCCTGCCTCTCATCACTGTTACTGAACGCTGGACTGAGGGGGAAGCTGGTGTGGTAAGGTAAGACAAAGAAACAAAGGGACAGAGACAGTACAGGAAGCGGAGCGGTTCTCCACAAGACCACAGCAGAGTAGTCAGTGAGCTTTAGCACAGCCAGAAGATACAGTGTCAATTGAGTAATCAATACAACCAACTTTATTTCTATCTGCTCAAAGAGAACAGAGAGTACAATTTCAAAAACTCCTAATATCAAAGGTATGATTTATTTAACCATACATACAGAAGGGCTGTACAGCACTAAGACGTCACTGACTTACACGTGCAGTACTATCCAACCAAATGAGAATCCCTGATCTGGCAGGAACTAGCAAGTCAGTAAAATTTCTATGGAAATGCAAGGAGCCAAAAAGCCAAATCAGTTTTGAAGCTGTAGCCACTGACAGTATGCAGATTCTCTTTCGCGATAAACCAACAAAAAATGCTAAAGTTTCAGGGGGTATGAGAATGAGATCTGAGATCAATCTGCTTCCTGGCTAATATTGGGTTCTCGTCCTCTCTCTCTCTCTCTCTCTCTCTCTCTCAACACAAGTGGGTCCTCATTAGAAAAGCTTCAGAAAATCCATTTTCCACATGGTGGCTGGAGAATGACAGCCTTCTTTTTTATGTCAAAGCTAAAGGAAATTACGTTCCCCAATCTGGATGAAACAGAAACCTAAATATAACTAGAAACTTAGTTGAGCCGGGAGGTGGTGGTGTAAGCATTTAATCTCTGTGAGTTCAAGGCCAGCTTGGTTTATAGAGCGAGTTCCAGGACAGCCAGAGCTATAGAGACCCTGTCTCAAAAAACAAAACCAAACAAAATTTAGTTGATAGTCCTATGGGTTTGTCTATATACAGTTTTACCTTGATAATATAAACTAGCACCTGTTTTGCATTCTTTATGCTATTGGTTTACAGCATCCATGGAAACAAGATAAATGTTTTGAGCCCAGACTTATGCCTAGCTACTCAATCACATTATTCTAGGAGAGTCTCAGAAATATAAAACTCAAACCTGGATTCACAGAATCGAACTGTGCACATTATCCTGATGTCCAGGTGATCTCCATACACAAATACGTAGCCCAGAGTCATTTCTACTGTTGCACTGTACATCACAAAGTCAATCGAACAAGACTCACCTATCCATATAAATAATCTGAGGAAATTCCAGCTTATTATGAATTTTCTCTGGCTGCCCAAGAGATTGGTTAAACTCAAATCTTGAGAGTTCAAAGGTCAACACTGGAGGTAGTTTGGTAAACCAACGCTATGTCCAAGGTAGAAACATGGGGGGAAAAAATTAATTTCAGGAAATATCCTTCAACAAACTTTTTTTTATATGGAATTTATATTTAAGTCAAATTAATATACAGCATTTTATCTCACATACTAACCTTAAATACTTAGAATCATATTTGGCGAATAAAGCTAAACATTCCTCAGCCTCCAAATTTACTACCTAGTCACCAGTATTGCATTCAACCACCATCCTTAGAAATAACCACTGTGGAATAGAAGAACTAACCAAGCACCAACACAAATCACTCCATAAACACCAGCCATTCAAGACATTAACAGCCTAACCAAAGAACTAGAAACTACAATCCCAATAGCACATAATTAGATAATTGCAGCCAATAATCATCTAAAAAGACAAATACTATAAATATATCACGTACTATTTCTTTACAGCTAACTACTGTTTAAATCCTGTTTATGTATAAAAGGGAAATTTATAATAGTCTCAGGATGTTGTAATTCCCCGTGTTTCTGAGGAAAAGAATGTCTTCCAGTACAGAGTTCTGAGAAGAACGCCAGTGAAGTGAACCTACAATGGTACCCCAGAGTTCCAGAGTAGCAAACGACTGGCTTCATCAAATGAAAAGAACCATTTTTACACACAGACGACAGCTCAGGAAAAGCTGCACCAGCAGAGGAAGTTCGCTCAGTTCACTCACGTGCCAGAGGTTCCGAGGGTGGCTTTCAACATCCCTTTACCAAGGGTTCAGTGGTGCTCCCTTCAGGGACCCTGTTGGCACCAGGTGAATAGACTGACTACCTCACACCTGAATCTTTTCTCTTCCTTCTTTGCTTCTTGAGACAGTCTCATTCTGAAACTCACTAAGCAGCCAAAGCTGGCCTTGAACTTGCAACAATCCTGATTAATCAGTCTCTTAAGTGGTGGAATTACAAGCATGAACCACCTTGCCTGGCTCTTCTGGGTTAAATCTAACTAAACAAGGCATAATGACTTCTGCTAGGGTTTTATTTTTACAGACTTCCCATCCTTGGATAATGCGTAAGTAGTAAACAATATGAGAGAAAGCATCAACTGGCCTACATGGTATGACTCCTGCTAGGAAGCACCAGGAATCCATTCTTTCCTAGAGAAGCTGAGGAGGAAGCTCTCCATATCCTAGCACCTTCTAGAGCTAACACACCTCCACAAGCTCATGTCACGCACCCTATTTTAGTTCAAGTCAATTTCTCCTACTGTAAATCTTGAGTTGGACAGTTCCACAAGCCACAATTTTGCCTCAAAATGTATGAGAGGGGAATAAACCAAACGAGGCAATAATGACAATTATGCTACAACGCTGTTCACTAATTCCTGCCTAACTGAACTAATTACTAACTATCCTAACAAATATTAATTATCTGTGTGTTAACCACACTTTCCAATCCATCAAAAAACAAGAACCCCACATAAATAAATGAATTACATTTTAAAAATGTAAAAGCAAAGGTAGAATTTACAACTGAAGACAATAAATATTATAATAGGGAAAATATTCTAAATGGCATACCATAGGAGTTAATCACTTTTACCCTCCGAAAATATGGAGGCAGTGCGTTCTCCCTACTCAGGTACAGGTAGGCTTCAACAGAAAGAGAGAAACTTGATCATACTGAAAACATCAGAAGCAGCATAAACCTTTACATGAGTAACCTAAATTCAGTTTCAGCAAAAAACTTTATCAAAACATGGAGACTCACTGATTCACATCAACTGGTGAAAGAGAGGAGACAGATTCCAGTTCTGTTCAGGTTACCTAATTCGTATTTCGAACCTGTTTGCCTAAAAGTTCAATCCTACTTAAGTGGCCTTGTCTCTGGCAGAACAAGCAAAAATATACACCTTACCTCTTGTCCATACTTCACCGAATGATCGGAAGGAAGCAGCGCAATGTCACCTTCCACCATGGCCCCTTCCAAACATTCGTCTAAGTTGCGATAACCGTTTACCTGGAGAGGATACTGGCCGAAGGTCTCGTTGTTACAAAATGGCTTTCCTAGGCAAAGAAGGTGGGTGTTAAAGTGTCACCACACCACTTAAAGTCTACTTCTCTGGCTCCACTAAGACAGCACCTTCTAGAATTCAGTAGTCTCCTGAGAACTGGTTAGAAATACACTTAAGCCAGAGTGGTAACTGCCAACGACCCAATGGACCCAGGCATGAACAACGAGCAACCACTAATTCTGCAAAAAGTAAAGCCACCCAATGCACACACCTCCCAATCAAAGGCCTTCATCAAGAGAGTCTTAGCTGGACTGGAATAAGACTGTAGAAGATTCAACCACTTTACAAGAGGGGCAGAGAGGCCTATGTCAAATGTTAAGTATGTAAGCTGGAAGTGTAAACAGTAAATTTCAGACTGGGGGAGCTCTGGGGTTACTACAAACAAATCAGTTTCTTTAAAAAATGTGTTTCAATATGGACATAGTGGTACGCACCTGCAATCCTGGAATTTGAAAGGCTGAGTATTGAGGCTTCAAGGCCATCCTGAACTACATAGTAAGTCTCTGCCTCAAAGAAACAATAACACAAAATATTTCAAGTAAAAAAAAAAAAAAATGATGGGGCTGAAGAGATGGTTCAGTGGTTAGGAGCACTTACTGATCTGAAGGTCCTGAGTTCAATTCCCAGCACCCACATGGCAGCTCACAACTGTCTGATGCCATCTTCTGGTGTGCAGATGCACATACAAAGTACCCATATACATAAAATACATAAATTAAAAAAGGGTTTAAATGGAGCCCACATATACTAAAATGACACTTGCCAACTAGTCATACATGAATCACACTTGGAGGATGAGGATGTAGCTGAGTGGACACCACTGACTCAATATGGCCAGTCCTGGGTTGCATTTCTAAAGGGAGGGGATTTCAGTATTGATTAGAACAGACTCAGAGGCTAAGATGAGAGTTCCAGGTCAGCCCTTGCTCCTTTGTGTAGGGGAATGGGAGTGTGGGGGTGTGTGTGGATTTACTAACACACGCAGGCACATGTGGTATCAAGTTGACTTGGGGCATCTTCCTCAAATGGGGGTAGTCTCACAAAAAATATGACTGTGTTGGCTAGTTTTATGAAAACTTGACACAAGCTAGAGATATCAGAAAGGAGGGAAACTCAATTGAGAAAATGCCTCCATAAGATCCTGCTGTAGAAAATTTTCTTAGTGACTGATGGGGGAGAGAGGCCCAGTGCATTTCAGATGGTGCCATCCTTACACTGGTGGTCCTGGGTTCTATAACAGGACCTGGGTTCTAACAGGCAGGGGCTTGAGAGATGGCTCAGCAGTAAAGAGTACTGGCAGCTCTTCCAGAGGTCCTGAGTTCAATTCTCAGCAACTACATGATGGCTCACAGCCATCTATAATGGGATCTAATGCCCTCTTCTGGCATGGAGGTGTACATGGAGGTATACATGCACATAGAGCACCATATACATAAAAATAAACAAATCTTTTTTTAAAAGATATTTTTATGTGCATTGGTGTTTGCCATGGGTGTGAGTCCCCTGAAACTGGAGTTACAGACAGGTATAAGCTGCCAAGTGGGTTCTGGGAATTGAACCTGGGTCCTCTAGAAGAACCGTCAGTGCTCTTAACAGCTGAGCCGTCTCTCCAGCCCCCAAATAAATATATCCAAAAAAAGCAAGCAAGCAAGCAAGCAAGCAGGCTGAGCAAGTCATGAGGAGCAAGACAGTAAGCAGCATCCCTCCTTGGCTTCTGCATCAACTCTTGCCTCCAAGTTCCAGCCCTGTCCCAACTTTCTTCAGTAACAGACTGCCAATGTAGAAGTGTAAAGCCAAATAAACCCTTTCCTCTCCAACTTTTTGCTTTTGGTCATGGTGTTTTTTTTCACAGCAATAGTAACCCTAGCTAAGGGCTTTTTTTTTTTTAAATTAAAGATTTATTTATTTATTATGTATAGTGTTTTGCCTGCATATATGCCTCCATGCCAGAAGAGGGCACCAGATCTCATTATAGATGGTTGTGAGCCACCGAGTGGTTGCTGGGAATTGAACTCAGGATCTCTGGAAGAGCAGCCTGTGTGCTTAGCCATCTCTCCAGCCCGACAAGGACATTTTAAAATTATGTATATAAATTGAGAATTTGAGTAATAACTAGATATTTGACATTTAAAATGCTCAGTTTTGGAGAACTCGAATGTGGAGATTTAATGAGGACTGTCCCTTACAGGCTCAGGAATCTGAACTTCCTCCCCAGTTTGTGCATTGTTTATTGTAGGCTTAGGACTTGATGGAGGAAGCACATCCCCAAGGTGGTCTTACGGAGTTCATAGCCTCATCTTACTCCCAGTTTGCTTTCTCTGCTTCAAGCCTGCAGTTAAAAATATTATCTCTTAGCTTCCTGTTCCTGCCATCCTGCTGCTGATTGCTGCCACACCTTCCCACCATGATGGACACTTATCCTTCTGGAACAGTAGTCAAAATTAAACTCCATAATTTGCTTTAGTCATGTAATTTTATCACAACAGAGAAGTAACTAATGCAGAACTTGGTACCAGAAAGTTGCTATCTTGTTGGCTTATTGTTATAAGAACCTGACCATGCTGTTTTGGGGAGGAATGTGGAAGACTCTGGAACTCTGAACTAAAAAGTGTTGAATGTTACAGGCAGAGCTTAAAGGACTATTCTAACAGGAGCCTAGAAGACACTAGTACTAAGAGTAATGAGGACTACGGAGGCTTGGCTCTAGAGGTTTCAGAGGGAAGCCAGGACAAACAGCACCCAGAGGCCAGTCCTGTGATATTTTGGCAAAGATTCTAGGCTGCCTTCTGCCCTTGTCCTAGGAACTTGCTCAAGGCAAAATTAAAGCGTAATGAACTGATTTCTTTGGCAGAAAAAATTTCAAGACTACATAATGCTGAATTTATGGCATGCTTATTATTGTTAATGCTTGCACAGGTCTACTGTGAAAAAAAAAACAAGTGGGGCAGAAAGAAATACAAAATGTTTAGTTTGGAGAATTACAGTCAAGGCACATGCTGGAAGAAAGGCTGTAATTGTTAGGAGATCAATGCCTTTAAGGAGATGCCTGCTCTGTGCTAGGACAAAGAGAAGGGCTTCTTCAGGGCAAGACCTTGCCCAGCAAGCTTCCAACTTGTAACAGAGAGCTCCCAGAAAGCAAAAAGAACAAAAGCTTCTGCTAAGGTGATTCAAGGAGGCAAGGATCCATCCCAATCTGACAGCCGAACTTGGCGATATCTGTTGTCCATGTGGTGCTGACGTGAAAGACATTAAGCCCTTTAAAGCTGAAGTCTCAGACACCAGACACTGAGCTACAGGATTTGGCATTTGTCCTGATGGGTTTTGGTCTTGTTTTGATCCAGTATTTCCTCACTATGCCCCCAATCCTTCCTTTTGGTACGAGAATGTGTATTCGGTGCCATTATATGTTGAAAGTATGTAATTTGTCCTTTGATTTTATAAGGGGTTACAATTAAGAGACTGTCTTGAGTCTCAGAAGAGACTATGGACTTTTAAACAGTGTTGAAGACTGTGAAAGACTATAGAAGACTTTGAAGTCAGACTAAATACATTTTGCATTATGATATGGCCATGAACCTCTGGGCGCCAGGGAGTAGAATGTAGTTTAAATGAGAAATGTCTCCAACAGGTTCAGGCATTTGAACACTTGGACTCTAGTTAGTAGTGCTGTTTGGGGAGGCTGAGGAGATAGCCTTACTAGAAGTACGTCACTGGAGGTTGGCTTTAAGAGGTCACAGCTTTTGCCCTGCTTCCAGCTGCTTTGGCTGCTTCAGCCTTGCAGTTAAAGGTGTAATCTCTTAGCTTCCTGCTGCCATGTTGTCCCCACTATTATGGATTCTAATCCTCCAGAACCACAGGCCAAAGCATTTTCTTCTGTAAGTTTCCATGGTCATGGTATTTTTATCACAGCAATAAAGTAATGCTAATATATGGCAGTACTGGGTTATGTTTCTAATATTATCAGGGGCCGTCGGTGTAGCAGTAAGAATGCAGCATAAATTCTGGGTTCAAGTCCCAGTACCAAAAATAAACACAAACAATACATTTGAAAACTAAGCCCCAGTGGTGGTGCAGGCCGGGAATCCCATGGGAGGCTGATGCAGGAGGACTGGTGTGGATCTGAAGTCTCACCCTAGGCTGCATGTAAATTTTAGGCTAGCCTACGTTATGTATGAGATCTTGTCTCAGGAAATAAAAACAGCAACAAAACACCTCACACACTCTTAACAAACCACATCAAAACACCAAACATCAAAAATGAATAAAAATGAGGGAGAAGAGCAGACAGAGGTTATGCAGGGAATGGCTGGCTGTGGGTTCACAAGCTGCTGAATTCAGAGATTTCGATACCATTCAATTTGTACATAGTCAAAATCCTGCAACTAAAAAATAAATAAATAAATAAAAACAAATAAAGAAATAAATAAAATAAAAGTTGCCGGGTGATGGTGGCGCACGCCTTTAATCCCAGTACTCCGGAGGCAGAGCCAGGTGGATCTCTGTGAGTTCGAGGCCAGCCTGGTCTACAGAGCAGGAGCCAGGATAGGCACCAAAACTACACAGAGAAACCCTGTCTCAAAAAACCAAATAAATAAATAAAAGTTATGTGCCCAGCCAACAGTTTACCTAAATATCCAGTGCAGACAAGCATTTCTGGCAGTTTGACTCCATAAAATCTGAGATTAGATGTTCCATCAGGAAAAGCAACAGAAGAAATTAAGTAGCATCACTGCCATCAACACAGATGTCACACAATTTAGCATGACAGTTCTAGGACAAAGACTTTGTCCACCGCACAGATGAGACTAAGGAAGGATGCTGGAGCTCCAGACTGTGTCCACAGTCACATAGAGAAAAGCAGAGCCACTGTTCAGCCCAGGGTTTGCGGGACTTTCAGGTCTATCCTGTCTCCCTGAAAGGATACAGCAGTAAGGACCAGTCACAGATAGGAACCAACCCACAGGACAGACTTTACCTTCTCGAACCCCTTCCGTCAGGAAAGTACCATAGAACAGCTGCACCATGGGATTTTCAGATTTATTCCTGGGATTGCTGCTATTTAAAAGAGAGAGAGAGAGACAGTTCTGTGTCAGCTGAATAAATACATGTTCACAAAACCCAAGTGTATTCAGAAACAACAGTAGTCTACTTTCATTAACCACAGACTGCCACATGGCAGCTAAGGAAGCAAGGGCTTACTTAGTTCAGTGTAGACACTGACTGACAAGAAGATGCCTGGCACTGTGCTGGAAATGCAATGTGTGAAGTCTGACCTTCAAAGTATTAGTCTTTAGGATGTTAGGGAGTCACACATGGTGACAAATGTATCTATACAGATGTTTACAGACATTTGAGATAGACACCCATGCCTGATGATATGTATATATAAGGTAGATAATAGCAGAGTAGTAAGGAATGGACTCCCCCAGAGTTGTACAATAGAATTAGGATGCAAATTTCCTTTTCCTAAAGCCGATCTTACATTGTAGTGACTCTGTAAGTTTCCAGTTGCAAACTACTTCATGGTACTTTTATTCTCCAACTTCAGACTTCCAACTATTTTCAAAAGCAGGTTCTTGGCAGCCACATCAGAATGATACATGTCCTTGTGGCCCTGTCTGGGGTAAATGACCCCAATTCTCCATGAATGCTAAGGAGATGCCACAGGTGAGTGACATTAAATCTAATGGTTCTATATCATACACTACATCCACATCTAGGACTCATTTACCTGCTTTTAATCACATCTTATAACCACTCAGTTAGTTGGGGATCTTTCACGAGAAAGGAAAAAAAGGCTGCAGGTTAAGGGGACAATCTAGATCACTGGAGGGAAAGCCAAAACAGAGCTACACAATGAGGAATAGCTCAGTGGCCACCAAGAGGTTTGGAAAACACCAGCAATTTCTACTTGAGAAGAGTGACTTTCCCCCACCATAATTCTCAGTGGTCAATGTGAGTCGGAAGGATGTGCAGACAAACCCTCAACACTCACTTAACATTAACAGCTAGCTGGAACGCATCCTCCAGCCAATCCAGGAGCTTGTGTGTGAATTCACTCACATCTTGCTATAAGAGAGGCACAAATTGCAGTAAGTTAGATGCAATACTGTACTCAGGGAAACGAAGGTTTGCCCTTAAGCCCACAATAAAGATTCTACTCCTATGACATAATCTCCTTTTTAGGGGCCAAACTTGCATAAGACACAGGAACAGGGGAGCCCAGTGACTAGAGACAAACTGCAGGGCATTAGTGAGATCTGACTAAGGTAGGTCAGGAAGGAAGTGGAACTCTGTAGGGCTGGCCACATCTGTGTGTGACAGAAAAACAAACACCATCTCCTATTAGGTATTTTTTAAAAAGATCCAAAGAGCAGACGAGTCCTCTAGAATGCTATGAAAACTGATGGAGAAAGGCAACTTTACACACTGTCTTGAGAACGCTGGTTAACTACATGGCCATTAACTGGAGAGCAGATTAACAATATATGCAGAAAGAGGCCGGAGCAACAGCTTGGAGTTTAGTGGCAGGTGGAGAAAGGAAAGATTCCATGACTAAAAGAGAAGTTTGCTCAGAAAAGCTGCAGAATTCAGCTTTAGGTGGTTTCAAAAAGGATTTCTATCCCGGAGTGATGTTGCAAGCCTGTAATTCCATACTCAGGAGGCTGGGGCTGGATGGAGGATCAGGAGTTCAAAGTCCACCTGGGTTCAATACTGAGATTTGTCTCAAAATCCAAACCAAATTAAGATTTCTACCTGGGCCATCAGACAAAGGACTTGACTTTTCTCAATTATCCTTTGCTATGGTTCACTGAATTACTTTTCAAATTCCTTCCTGCTTCAACAGCCTCTGTTAACTCTGTTTTTTTTAATCCCCCTGGTTATTGGAGACATCTTTCTAAGTAGCCTTAGATGGCTTGGAGCTCACTGTGTAGACCAAGTTAGCTGCCAAAGTGCAGTAATCTCCTCCTGCCTCTGACACCCGTGGACTAGGATTAAGGCATGACCCATCAAGCCCAGCTAGGCTGCTACTCTTTCTCCCACCATTTCTTCCTCCTTCGGCAGTGCCAGTATCCTGTGTAATTCTCATTCATGCCATGGACTGCCAGAACCCCGTGTTACCTCTCACTCATGCCCACGGACACACAGCATGCACTCTCTCTCAGCACATTTTCTGAGAGTAAAACAAAGGGCAAATGAGGTACTTGTAGCATCCTGCCTAGCTTTGTTCAGAGCCTGTCACACAATAACAATGAAAACAGCAGTATCACATTAGCAAAGGGTGACTTCAAATACTCAGGCTTGAAATAAAACAAGAGAACAAAACTACCAAGTACCTGCTGCTCCTCTGATGACCGGAAGGCTCCCTTCAGCAAATCCAGGGCTGCAGAAGGATCTACAAATTTTCGATTTGATCCCAACAACAGAGCAAACAAATACTGAAGCTCTTGCATAAACATGATATTTCTCTTTTCCTATAGAAAACACAGCCACCTTATAAGATCTCATTTGGAAAGTTTGAACAAATAAAGAGAAAAGTTATCAATAATCACTCTCTAATTCACATTTACCAAGCTCTAGTTAGATCAGTTAGACTAATAAAGAGGGACCAGATAAGGACAGCAAGGTGTTACTCTAGAGCAAAGAGTAAGAAGCCAGGGGACATGCTGTGGAGCAGACAGAATACTCTGATATTTGAGCTGCCCACCACCTTAAGAGAATGCACTACAGCAAGGTGGTAAGAGGAATGCAATCAGAGCACATTGAAGTCTCTAAGAAGGGCCAGGCCTCTGCTCTGTATCCCTTGACCTCAGCAGCCAATGGCGGAAGAGAGGGTAGCATCTGGAACAGAGGTTCTGAGTGTCCCCAGGACACAGCACAGCACTAAGATCAGAACAGTACCTCACTGCTGTTGGGACTGTTTTCCTAATTGTATTCCTACTAACTGGACACCTTCCTAAACCCTTATTCTTACACAAAGGAGGGAAGAGAGAGACTTAACAATGACATGAGTATCAGCACAAGCCAAAGTCTATCACATTCAGTCCAGCAACATAGAATCTGCCTCAGAGCCAACTTACAGTGTGACTTCGACAGTTTTCAAGTATGTTCTGTGGTAGACTATAGCTGAGAACAAGTCTTCGGAATTCAGGCAACTGAAAGAGAGACTAAAAGAAAGAAATTCATTTTCAGCCTCTTCTAAAACAATTAGAGTTTTTTGTTTTGTTGTGTTTTGTTTTTGTTTTTGTTGTTTTTTGTTGTTGTTGTTGTTGTTTTTAAATTAACTAACAGGATCTTATTAGATAATTTAGGCTGGTCTTAAACTCCTGATCCTCCTGCCTCAGCCTTCTGACTGCTGAGACTACAGCATGTATAATTAGAAGTGCAGATGTCAAAGCCAGGCAGGTAGCTCAGTCCATAACCCCAGTACTCAGGAAGCTGAGGCAAAAGAAATACAGTGAGTTTAAGACCATCCTGGGATACTGAATTTCAAGCCAATCACTACACTGTGAAATCTTGTTTCTAAATAAATAAACATTTTCTTTCATTTTTAAAAGTATGCATAACTGTCAACCCAGCAATTTTCTTTAAGAAAATGATTATACACAAAAAATAATATAAACATTAATTCTTTTAGGTGAAAAAACAAAAGAAAGCCTAAAAAGAGGAATAAACAATACTAGATTAATACATACAGATATAAACATTAGTAACAGAAAATTATGCCAGGCGGTGATGGCTCATGCTTTTAATCTCAGCATTTGGGAGGAAGAGGCAGGCGGATCTTGTGAGTTCGAGGTCAGCCTGGTCTACAGTGAGATCCAGGACTGGCACCAAAACTACACAGAGAAACCATGTCTCAAAAAACTAAAAAAAAAAAAAAAAAAAAAAAAAGAAAGAAAGAAAGAAAATTATGTGTCATTAAAATGATACTGTAGGTGGGCAGTGGTGGCACACGCCTTTAATCCCAGCACTCAGGAGACAGAGACAAGAGGATCTCTGTGAATCCCAGGCCAGCCTGGTCTACAGCATGAGTTCCAGGACAGTCAAAACTGTTACACAGAGAAACCCTGTCTCAAATCTCCCCTCCCCCAAACCAAACCCCCCAAAACAGATATTGTAGAAGCTGGAGTTAAGAGCACTTGAATCCTGCAGAGGATTGAAGTTTGGTTCCTAGCACCCACAAAGGATGTTGCATAACCACCTGTAACTACAGCTACAGAGAATGCAACATTCTTTTTCTGGTTCCTTGGGCACCTGTATGCACATGGTATGCATATGCAGACATGGACACAAATAAAAACAAATCCTTAAAAAAAAAAAAAAAGATGTAGAAATGCATTCATAATTTACTTACTAAGCTGCAGGAAAAGAAGCTGACAGGAATATGTGTATCAACATGAATAATCTCAGAAATACACTTTTTTGCAGGTGACAGAAGCTGGGCATGCAAGCTCAGGCCTATCATCTCAGCACCCAGGACACTAAATCAGAAGGACTGCCTCATGTTCAAAGCTAGCCTGGACTATACAGTGAGTTTTAGGGCCAACCTGGGTTGCATAGCAAGACTCTGCCTCAATCAATCAATCCATAAATGTTACAGAAAAAAGTATAATTCTATTTAAGCTTAAGAACATAAAACTATACCTTGTTTAAGGCTATACACATGTATGATTAGGTCTGTGGGGGCAGAAGGTGCTAACAGACAGGATTCAATAGCACAAGGATCTTATAATACTCATTTTAAAATGACCTGCACATGTGTGTCCCAGTGCACACTCAGAGGCCACAAAAAGTGTTAGGTGTTCTCCTCTACCATTCTCTACATATTCCCCAGAGTCTGGGTCTCTTCTGGAACCTAGCATGGTTTCTAAGCTCGGCTGGAGCCAGCCAGCCCAATGATCTCCTATCTCCACCCACTTGAAGCTGGGGTTATAGTCATGTGCTAGATGTCTGGCCTGTTACAAGGGATCCAAACTTTGATGCTCATAATTGTACAGTAAAGTGTATTTAACTGCTGAACCATTTCTCTAGCCCTTGTAATACTCACTTATTATCCGAGTTGTAAGTACAGCAGTTTTATTCTGGTGTGTGTGTGTGTGTGTGTGTGTGTGTGCGCATCCTTCTGCTTTAGCTTCCTGAGTCCTAGAACTGTAAGTGTGTACCACCACGCATGGCTCTCAGTCACCCACCTTAAACCTTAAACCTTAAACTGGCCCTCTATTCTTTGATTTTGCACCCCAGTAACTCATAGGTCAGGATCAGACTGCAGTCTTTCCTACTTTAAAATGCTTACATAAACTGTCAGTTGAATGTCTCTAATTCCAAAGTCTGAAACACTTGGGGGTTTTGTATATGATAACCTACTGTCAACTGGTTTTCCTATAACCTTCAACAACTATTCCAAAATCCATCTGTCCTTTCACCAACTTCTCAAAAGAAAAAAATATGGCCGAAATCAATTCATAAAGAAAACATAAGTTTGTTCGGCATCTCTCACATGAGTAAAGGTTAATGGCATTACGAATCTAGTGTGTGTCTGTCTCCACACATACATAAGATAGATGCAGGAAGTAACTGACTGATAAGAGTCCTAATTCTACCTTTTTGTTTGTCTGTCTGTCTGTTTGAAATGACAGGGTCGCATAGGTCTTGGCTGATAGGGAACGCACTACAAAATCCAGGCCGGCCTTAGACTTGCTGCAATCCTCCTGCCTCAGCCTCAAAAGTGCTGATTAGATCTGTGCCACCTCACCTGTTTTGCTCCCCATGACATACACTTGGCTTTTGAGTTCAAGTGCGTATTTACTGGGGGCTAGGGAAGCAGCCCGCACACCTCAGTTAATGTGTATGAAGTCAGAGGATAACTTGCAGGAGTCAGCTCTCCCCAACCCACCCCTACTCTCCATTCTTAACCAGCCAGTTCTAGCAGTCTTGCTCTCTCACGTGGGTTATTTATTTTCTACTTTTCTACTCACAAATGTTCTCTAACTATATGACCCAAACCCTAGCCATCGTCACACCTCTGCTTAAAAGTCTCCTTATTGGTCAAGCCATCCCTGACCAAGCCACAGAAGCAGCAGCTCCTTCTCTCTAGCTGAGGCACCCTTACTCTCCTTCACAATGCCTTTGTAGCACTTATCACTACCTGATTCTGTTGACTGATCAACCCACTGTTTTAAGTAAACTCCAGGAGAGTATGGGCTTAGTTTTAGTCACTGCTGTTTCCCAGGTCCTAATCAGAGCCAGGCACATAGTAAACTATGTTTGAAGTGTTTTGGCTTTTGAGCAGCGGGTTGGATGCCACAGAACCATTTAATGAACAAGGCTGCAGGCAGGGAGAAGGAATGATATTGTGGTCACATGAAGCTTATGGTGCTCGGGAAATACTTTAAGTGCATTTTGTTTTATTGCATTAGTGTCTTGCTTGCATATAATATATGTGTACCATGTATAAGCCTGGTGCCCATGGAGTTCAGAAGAGGGTACTGTACCCCTGCAACTGGCGTTAGGGATGGCTATGAGATACCACGAGGGTACTGGGAACCAAACCCAAGGTCCTCTGCAAGACTAACAAGTGCTCTTAACTGCTGAGCCATCTCTCCAGCCGTGGGAAATACTTCTTGATAGCTAGTTCTAAGAAAATTCATCCATCTTCATCATCATCAGCTTCAACTCTTATAGTATTCTTTTCTGACCTAGAAATGCATACAGTTAAATTAACTCCTATGTAGCATCTCATACAAGGATGTAAAACACAGGCATCGTGAACTGAGTACATCCACAGCCTTACTGGCAGCTTCCAGCACACACAAACTACTCCTCTTATGTCAAACAGCACTCAACCACCTGGTTATTCCAGTGAGACCCTGCAATCTTTCTCATTCTTCTCTTGCAGGATTTTATCCCCCAGAAGAGTGTTTTCTCAGGGCTGAGGATGTGGCTCGGTAAGAGAGTGCTTGTCGAGCACACACAACACCCTGGAGTAGATGGATGGATGTGTCTATACCTATATTTATACTGAATTCATGCAGATAGCTGGCATAGTGGTACATTCCTATAATGGTAGTACATCCCTGTAATACAAGCATTTGGCAGATACAGGCAAAAGAATCACATATTTAAGACCAGCCTGGGCTACATAATGACAGAGTCTTTTTACTTCTCTCTTTCCAGGATACCTATCTGCTATGCCTCTACTCCAGGCTACCCTCAACAGTACTCATTAACTGCTGACCCTAAACATTTAATATATTTGTATTTCAGAACTTCCTAGTTTAGACATCATAAATTCTCAATCTAAAATACACAAAAGTAACTACAGTGTGTTCTTACACATGTATGCCAAGTAGAGATCAGACAACTTGCAAGAGTCAGTACTTTTCTCCCACCACGTGGGGTCTTGATCAAACTCATGTCACCGAGCTTGACAGCAAGTGCCTCTATCCACTGAACTATCTGGCTAGCATTGTTTTAACTTTCTGAAGTCATACTTCATATCTTTCATTTTAGCAAGTTACTAAATTATATCCAGAAGAAAATAGCTCTTAAAAAAACCATACCTGAATAACAGCACTGAACCAACATGTGTTGCCAACATTTTTCAGCCCAACTGGCCAACCATCCATTCTCCTCCAGTTATTGGGATTGTGGTTTTCTCCCCAAACTTCACAGCGTTTTCGCTTTGAGCGTTTAGTTTCTGCAGAGTTTGTCTCATGCATTCTGTAGTATGCCCACACCACATATCAAAAGAAAAAAAAAAAAAAAAACAGTTTAAAGAGTGATTTACTGCACAAAGGATGATATTGGTAATGTTGCAGATGATTCAAATGGCAGAAAAACCATCCAGTGGACAACCACTGGCTATGTAACAGTTCCTCATGTACGTAAAACTCGAGGTTTAAATTCAAATTGAAGCCCTTCTATACAGAGACTATTTCTAGTAAGTTACTCAATGAAAATGAGTTGAGATTCAAGGCTATTCAAGCCTCCCACATTAAAGGTTTTCATTCAACCATGATATCCTATAAAAGGGCTTGCCAGTGAAAGGGGGAAAGAGGCACTGTGCAAAAGCTAAGAGCCTCCAAACTGCCTAACACAAAATACTCTGTTCTATGTTTCTCTGAAAAAGAAATTCAAGAGATATAAGGAAACAAGTCCAGAAATCAAAGCAGGTTTACAGTTGGATGTCTGTGAACCACACAAGACAAGTACCATATCAGTGCCAATGCTAACATCATATCCTCTGCTCACCTGAGACAACAGTATAGCCCTCAGCCTGTCAGTGGCTATATTTATCAGGCACTTAGGCTAGGCTGTTGTTTTTCCTTAGTAATTGGAAAAAACAAAATTTTGTAGGCTTCTATTCAAAATCCTCCATGCTTGGCTTTTCAAAGTGAACTAAAAGCCAGAGTGGTGGCACACACCTGGAATCCCAGCACACTGGAGGATCAGGGAGAAGGGTCATAAATTCCAGGTCACTCTGAAACTCAAAATCAAAAACAAACAAAGACAGGCAGATAGACGGATTGCTGGGGGGGGGGGGGGGGGGGATAATAAGCTAAAATTGCTCCTTAAAGAAACTTGATCTTGCCGGGCGGTGGTGGCGCACGCCTTTAATCCCAGCACTCGGGAGGCAGAGCCAGGCGGATCTCTGTGAGTTCGAGGCCAGCCTGGGCTACTAAGTGAGTTCCAGGAAAGGCGCAAAGCTACACAGAGAAACCCTGTCTCGAAAAACCAAAAAAAAAAAAAAAAAAAAAGGAACTTGATCTTGGTGCGATAAAGGAACAGAATGACCCCTGAGTAGCTTTCCCAGAACATAATACAACAAAGCAACAAACCACAGGGAACAAAAAGCATAAATTAAAGCAACAACCTATTAAGTTCTCTGCCATCAGTTTGAATCTTAGGAGACTCCAGTAGACTCAATGCAATGGCTGCCTGAAGGTCATCTTTGTTGTCATGAGTAAGGTCTATCACTTCTGTTAGGAAATAGATATGTGATTAGTTTGTGTATAGGAAGTAAGAAAAGATACAAACATTTTCTAAATCATATGTATTCCCTAAGTCTCACCACAGGGGCTCCTCTGTACACAATCCTGTAACTGTCTAAAGTCAAACAAACAACTTACCATTGAACTGTAATCTTACCCTCCCCAACAGTTCAAAAGTAAGCGACTAATACAATTCATCAGAGACTGGGAGATGGATCTCTGCTTAGTGCATGCTGCTTAAGCATAAAGAAAGAGCTCAGATCCCAGTATCCACGGAAAAGGATAGGCATGCTAAGTACATGCCTACAATCTCAGTCCTGGGAGGCAAGGAAAGTAGGATTCCAAAAGGACTTGGTGGCCTAGCTGCCTAGCCAACTGATGAGTCCAGGTTCAGTGAGCAGCCCTGTCTCAAAAAATAAATAATATCGAGGGGCTGGAGCTCAGCAATTACGAGCACCTATTGCTTTTGCACAGGACCCAGCACCCACATGGTGGCTCACAACTATCCGTAACTCCAGTTCTAGGGATCCAATACCCTCTTTTGGCCTCTGAGGAACACTAAGCATGTACACACAAGCAAAACATTCATATACATAAAAATAAGTAGAACTTTAAAAATAAATAAGGTAGAATGTGATAAACAAAGACACCTGAAGTAAACCTCTGGCCTGCCTACACACACACACACACACACACACTCACACACACACACACACTAAATAAAATTCACTAACATTCCACAAACTCAAAAATACTTTCTGTATCTGGAGGTTAATAACTTTTACCATTGTAAAACATCAGCTACATATAAAATATCCTAGCAAAGGATAGTCAACTGCTTTCTATAGTGAACGGAGGACAAGCTTTATGAAGTTGACCTATGACCTAGTAAGCATACTAAAACTATAAAAACTAGTCAAGAAGGAAAAACCATGTGAAGTCAGCCTGGGTTACACAGTGAAACAACAAGAGAGAAACCATTTCAAAGCTTGAACTCAGGCCTGACTCTCAGCAAGGGTTCAGTGACTAGTCAAAGGGTCAGTGTGATAAATGAGGAATCACAGTCACTATCTTCTGCTGGTACAGAGAAGGACCAGGACAGGCGAGACCTACTTGCTAGCAGTTCTTTGTTGGTAGCACTCCCTTCACCTTCAGGTGATTCGGTAGCAGCTGGGTCATGACCGGGCTCCTTAACTCTTTGGTCAGTGAGAAGGCTGACAGCCTGGGTGATGTCACCATTACTGGCCTAAGAGGAAGAAAAATAATCACAAAATCCAAAAGGAAAGCATGGCAGAACTGGCAGTGAGCAGCATTTGGGGTGTTACTCTTTTACTACCATGGTGACACAATGAGTCAGCCTAGGCATGGCTCCGGGGCAGAGAGCAGAGGAAGACAGTGAGGGCAGGAAGCTGAGGCACCTGGAGCTGCATCAAGCGACAGGACAAGACTCAAGGTGCTTGGATTTTCACAACAAGAAAAGCAAACCACAGCCTCCATGGATGGTGCAGTCACGGCTCCAGGAGCCTAACTTCACAGACCAGTTATGGCACAGTGAGTCACAAAAGGGGACTGGGAGCCAACATAGGTGACAAGTCAGCCTGGACAGTAGAGTCATGAGTAGTCACCGTATTTTATAAAGGAGGCATATCTGTTTCAAACTTCTTACCAGGAAAATATTCGAAAAGGTACAACAATAGAACAAAGAAGCGAACCTCTTACACCCACTGCTTGCCCTCAACATTCTCCAGTCACAGCCAGTCATGCTTTATCTACACTGCCTACACCTGCTGGCTATTCTGAAGCTAAGTGTCTTACCATTTCCTTGGGTAACATTTAGAATGTATCTTTTCAAATTATAACCAGCAATGCTTACAAATAACAACATCACACCTGAAGAGCAGCCAACTTCTCTGCTGGAATATTTTTTAGTTTTTTGTTTGCACTGAGGATCCATATAAGGTCTACACACACGAAGCACATGATGACGGGATTCCCACAGGCTTCCCCAACTGTAAGTTCCCATCATCTTCTTAACATTTCTCTATTGAGAAAACTAACCATCTGACCTGTAGGGTTTCTGTTCCTATGTTCTGGCCTGGTATAAAAATAGCTTGAACTGACACACCTGTGAGGTGGAAAGCTGCTTCAGAGCCTGTCAGCTAAGCTGGGACTGGAAACCAACCTTTAATGCTTCATGAAGGAAGGAAGGATCCTGGATGCCTGTGATTTCTCGCAGCTGATTTAACAGCATCTGGCAGCTCTGTTTTTGAGAAACAAATAAAATCATATCAGTCGGAAAGCAGACTTGGGTACCTCTCGGACAGACAAGCCCGAGTCTTGCATTTTACACTTTAAAGCGCTGACAAGCTCCACAAGCCAGTTACTGATGGTCAGACACGTTCTAAAATGCAGACTCTATCATTCTGTCACAGAAAATACTTTGGGCAGTTACAAGAGAACTATGACTCCACAGAAAACTCCAAATACCGACGGGACAGTCGAAATTGGGCAGCCTTGAGGAGCCTTGGGCTCTCTTCCCTGGGACAGTGCGTCAGTAGGTCAGATAAGGAGTCCAGGGAATCTGCATGGATGTGCGGATGAGCTATTTTAAGCTTTACTGTGGATGCCATTTGTGTGTGTGTGTCATTTTCACTGACAATAAGCTTCTAACCATGTAATTAACAAATGGCTGGTACTACTACCTTAAAAAGGAGTGTAGTTAAAGCTAGCACTTTCTGAATTATCAAATAAGACGTATAATTCCAGAAGAATGAGCTATGGAATGAATGCTTCCATTAGTCTGAACCATGGAGAAACCTAACTAACATCCAGCCACACAGATCATCTTAAAACCCTTCCGCAGCCGTAAGTGCTCACACTTCCATCCTGTTTGGCAGTCAGAGCCAAGACAAAGCTCTGACAATACAAATGGACAGGGACAGCTCAACAGAGACAACGGGCTGGCCAACATGAGACACGATGGTCTTTCAGTCAACACTGAAACGGAACAGTTATAGCATATGCCAGTAAGCAACAATCTCATTTATTCTGCACTACGGTTGTGCCAGAACAACACTGCAGGCCTCACCAGAAGTTCACTCAGTCATGGCTCAGAGAGGCGGGCTCCATTTACTGCCAGCTGTAACCGAAACAGTGTCCTATGGTCTCCAACAGCTGAGGGCCCGCTGGCAACGCTTAAGTACCACAACTAGAAACAACTGACTGGACAGCCCTCCCCAGGCCTGGAAAAGGGATCAGAGCCTTTCTCTGGTCACAAATTCTCTGGTCAGAAGCTAGAAATGAATCTTCCCACTGAGGCAGCAGTCTTCAATACTATGGGTCCTGACAATCCCAGCCACCAGAAATGGGCTGATTATCAGGCCAGAAGGGCTGAGATTTAGGCTTGGTAAAAAACAGAAAATGTAAGCTTTTTTTTTTTTTTTTTTTAAAATAAGGTATTAATTTCCTTCCAGATGAATTCTAATTCCATTGATTTCACCATGTTAAAAAAAAAAAGTGTGTGAATCTATGAATCTAGAGTCTACAAAATTTTCTGGAAAACAAAAATCAACAAACATACCCACGCCAGGCAGCGGTGGTGCACGCCTTTAATCCCAGCATTTGGAAGGCAGAGCTAGGCAGATCTCTGTGAGTTTGAGGCCAGCCTGGTCTACAGAATGAGCTCCAGGACAGGCACCAAAACTACACAGAGAAACCCTGTCTCAAAAAACCAAAAAAAAAAAAAGAAAAAGAAAAAAAGAAAAGAAAAACAAGCATACCCCCAAAGTTGTGGAAGAATGGGAGGGGACAGGAGGAGCCTGATAATATCAAACTAGAACAAAGGCGGAAATGAAAAACAGACCCCAATAATCACAACTTCATCTGGAATTGCTGAGCGCCATCAACCACCATGACGCATAGAGACAGTAACAGTCTCAGCAAGAAGTGTTTGCTAACATAACCACTTACTTATAGCCTTGTGCTGTTCTCAAGGGTCTGTAAGCACTAAATGATGCTGATTTCACCCAACTACCACAGCAAACTCTCCTAAGAAACCCGTGTAAGAAATAACTTACACAAAGTTATTGCTGAGGTGAGTGTGCTCGAAGGGCCTCTAAGGAGACAAAGACAGGAGCAAAGGCCCTCAAAAAACATTTTCCCCCGTATTGTGACCTTGAACTTTGCATGGTAATAAACTTCTGTTTTTAAAATTTTGCCACCCTTTATCCTATCAAGAGTGATTAGTAGTACAGTGTGTTCTAAAAAGCTATCATCAGGACGTCAGGAGGTTCAATACTGTGGCATTTGACTGACTCAAAGGTGCCATAAATTACTCCCAGAGGAAACCCTGCTACCACTGGAATTATGCCAGGACCTAGTGACAGTCCCAGTCGCTTACCCCAGCTTCTTGCAGCTGAAACTTTCTCCTATATGCTGAAGAACCCAGCAATTCCAGGTGTAGTTCCTGGCATTCAACAGGCAATTCTTTTGCATGTTTCTCAGCAACAAAACTACACATGGCTGAACCCACTCCTGGCACCTTTCTATTTTCCGGAACATAAAGCATTTGATTGCAGTGTTGCACAAGAATTCACACTGCAGGTCGCTCCTCCAGTGTTTTAAGTGTTCTGTTTCACAGGAAGGCCAACACACACACAAGTGGGCCTGCTTCCCACTCATTCCTTCACACACAAGTTTTGTTTTCTCTTTTGCTTTTATGCTAAATCACAGTGCAATCTTCTAAAAGACATTTTAAACAGCTGGTAAATGATGTAGGGAATAACAGTGGGTACAACTTGACTGTTATTCATAACAATATGATAGTGGGATTGAGCCTAGAGCTTCATGAAAACTAGACAAGCATTCTACCAACCAAGAGTTCATTTCTAACCCCAAAACATTAACAAAATTCAATTAAGTGTTAATTTTGTAAATGTTTTACTTTATATGTACAGGTGCTTTGCCTACATGTCTATATGTCCATGCCTGGTGCCTGGGGAGGTCAGAAGAAGGATTACATCACTTGGAACTGAAATTACAGTGTGAGCTGCTATTTGGGTTCTAGGAATCATACCTAGGTTCTCTGAAAGAGAAGCCAGTGCTCTGAACCACTGAGCCATCTCTCCAGCTCATTCAATGTTAATTTTACAAGACCAGGTGTGATGGCTCTTAACTTGAATCCCAGCACTTGGGAGACAGAGGCAGAAGATTTCTGTCTGTCTTTGCCTCCTGAGTGCTGCTGGGATCAAAGGCATGCTCCACCACCTTTGAACAAGACTTTATTTTTACAATGGCAAACCAAAGTCATCATGCTGCTCCCACAGTATCCCCAACTCATCGCCTCTCTGGCACTTCACAGAAAGTAGATTTGAATATTAACTCACTCACTCTACACCACACCACAGAAAGTACACACTGGAGTACAGAGAAGACAAAATCTGGGCTCTGTCCTGATGCAGTCAAATGATGGCAAGAACCAACAAGTTTGCATTTCCTTGACTAAATTCCCATTGTTTTCACAAACAACACCTTCTCTTTTCCTGCCCAGAGGGCAGAGAGAGACAGACCCACCCATCTCCGGGGAAAGCAAGCTGCAGACCTCAGCCACACAGTGACTTGAGAGCCAACCAGAGAGTTCTCTCTTACTCAGTTTAATTTTTTTTTCATACAACATACTCTGATCATATTCTTTGCCCTTCCAAGTCCTCCCAGTTCCTCCCCACCTCATGTGTCTAAGTGCCAGCACACATGCATGTCACAGGAGTGGGGTCGACCTTGTTTGAGACAGGGTCTCTCCTTCTGGTTACCTACCTTGCAACCTATCAGGAACACTGGAATAACACACTCACTGTGTGTGGATCCTAAGTGGACTCAAACTCAGATCCTCACACATGCATAGAACATGTTCTACCCACTGAGCTATGTCCCCAATCCCTATTACACCCATCTGTTCAACAGTGATGCTCCTTTCCCTGTTCTGATGGTTATGATGCCCTATCTTGTCTAGTACGAGAACCTTAATTTACAACTAAGTAAGCTGGAAGTGTTGGTTCATATACAACTTCAGCATGAGGAGGCTGAGGCAGAATGAATGCTACATTTGAGGCCAGTTAGCGTTAATGGAGAGACTGTATCAAAAAGCACCAGCAATAACAAGCTTGTGCACATCTACCCACACCCACACATGTACACTTAATAAAAGGTAATAATAAAAAATAACAGTACTGAAGAAAACAGTGTGTGTGTGTCAACAGTTCTTACTGAAATAGTAGATATAGTGAACAGTTGTTTTAACAAGAGTTTCTTTTGACTAATTTTACTTTTATTTTTAATTATGTACACATGTGTAGAAGTTTGTGCACATGTGTGTAGTACCTTTGGAGGCCAGAAGAGGGTGTCACAACCTCTGGCACTGAAATTAAAGATAGTTTTTAGTTGCCCCACATGAGTAAGTACTAGGCACTGAACACAGATCCTCTGCAAAAGCAGTACCCCTGATCCAGCTCTCTGTACTCAAGTTTATTAACAGTGCACTGAAACTGCTATTAACTCTCTAATCTCCACAAAAACTTACCAGCAACTTACTTTTGTTTTTCTTCCAGTAATACTTCCATAGCACTTCAATTTATTCATGGGAAGAAACCTAACATAGGCATTATGACATGACTTGACTGAGGGGGAGGGGAAGGGGGATGATCCAGCTTTTTGTGAACAAAATAAAATCTTGATATGAGCTAATTGATCGTTTATATAAATTATGTAAAATACTACCAATGTTTAAACCCCAAACTGAGTCTTTCTCCCTCTGGGAGATTGTAGTCAATAACAAGGCAATACCAGTTAAGCAGTAAAGGCAACTCACAGTCTTAATGTGGGAGACAGTCTTCACATGAATTTTGGACCTATGTGCTGGGAGTCAGAAGCGTACCGACCCAGAATAAAAGGAATGAATGGAAAGGGTGTTCAGCTGGAGTTTCTACCTCGGCCCCATTCCAAACCCTGACCCTTGTGGAAAGACCACCAGAAGTCCAGGCTCCTCCCCCAAAGCTGCTACCTGCTCAAGACTGTACCTACGGGGTATTTAAGCCCCTTCCTCAGGAACTGCCTTGTGATTTCTCCTGCTCCCTTTCCCTGCCTCACTTCTGGGGGCTGGAAAGGTCACCAAGGGTGCTTGGCTCAAAAAACTTGGGTCTTTTTAATTTGGCTTGATCTGGCTTATTACTGTGTCAGGGGAGAAACCTATTATTGGGGTACAAAAACCTATCAAAGGGTGATAATAAAGAGAAACTCGTGGCTTTTCTGAGACTGGAGAGACCCTCTGGGAACTGGGGACTAACTCTTTCCTCCTTTCATAATTCTCTGCCATCTAGCTACTCTCACAGAACTGGAGTATCATTCAGCATGCAGACAGGAACATAATGCATTAGAGGTTGTCTGGTGCTCATTCTGGCAGTCATGTTAGGGTCAACTAGTTTGGACCAGCCCACCTTGGCCTACAGACATCCAATGTGCAAACATAAGAGTGGGTAGTAGAAGTGGAGCAAGCCAGTAACTGCTTGCTCAGGAAGATCACTGAGGATTTGGGACTAGCCTGAGCTACATAGTGAGTTCTGGGCTACATAATGAGTTCTAGGCTAACCACATAGAAGGGACCTGGTCTTCTTATTTGTTCGTTTGTTTGTATTTCAAGACAGGGTTTCTCTGTGTAACATTCCTGGCCGTCTTGGAACTTGCTCTGTAGACCAGGCTAGCCTCAAACTCACAGAGATCTGCCTGCCTCTGCCTCCCAAGTGCTGAGATTAAAGACGTGCGCCGCTGCCTGCCGGGACCTGGTCTTAAAACACAAACAAGGGGAAGGGCTCAAGGCCTACCTCCCCCAATACCTATGAACAGATAATGGTTGCTGGGAGAGGAAGACATTTCCTTCAGTTGTATAGCCACAGGTAAGTTGTCCACACACCAGTAAATAACCCCTAAGCCATGCTCCTGTAATTGTAATTAAACCCACGGGGTCCCCAAAAAGACATCAAAGTAGGACTAGTTGCTAAGAAGAAGGGGGATCAGCAGGAGTCAGAAGGAAACAAGGTGGGATAAAGGGGGTGAATATGATCAAACATATATGCATATGAAAAAGTCATAATGAAACCCATTGTTGTATACAATTAGTATAGAATAATGAAAAATTTTTTAAGTTGGGGCAGGAGATATAGCTTAGCAGCTAAGAATACTGACTGCTCTTCCAGAGGATCTGAGGTTCAATTCCCAGTACCCACATAGCAGCTTTGGACCATCTATTAATTCCAGGGAATCTAATGCCCTCATCTGGCCTCCTTAGGCACTGCACACACATGGTACACAAACATACACGTAGGACAAACAGCCAAACACACAAAACTTTACAATGGTGTGTAGGGGTACCTACATGTAACATCAATACTTGAGGTTGAGGCAAGAGGATCAGGCACTCAAGATTAGCTTTAGCTAAAGTCAAAGCCAGGCTGGACTATAAAACACTGTCTCAAAAAAATGAAATGAAAATTTCAGCTGGGCAGTGGTGGTAGAGGCAGAGGTAGGCAGATCTCTGTGAGTTCAAGATCAGTCTGGACTACAGAGTGAGTGTCAGGACAACCAGGGCTACAGAGAGAAACCCTGTCTCAAAAACACAAACAAAAGAAATAAAGAAAATTTTGGCTAGGTCATACAGGGATAACAAAAAGTCAAAATGGGATGAAATATACCTGTTTTGGAAATTATCTGGCTTGCACTAAAAAAAGAAAGGAGGGAGGGAGGGAGGGAGGGAACAACTTAAAAGACATCCGAGGCTCAGGGATGTCAACTGGTAGTGTCTGTCTTGCAAATCTGGTGAGAGTTTGGCCCCAGAACACACACACACAGCAACTGGAAGGAAGAACTTACTTCACAAGTTGCCCTCTGATAGCCACACAGACTGTGACATGCACCACCCCACATGGATCACCCCCACACACAATAATAATAAATTAAATTTTAAAGCATTTGGGCCGGGCGGTGGTGGCGCACGCCTTTAATCCCAGCACTCGGGAGGCAGAGCCAGGCGGATCTCTGTGAGTTCAAGGCCAGCCTGGGCTACCAAGTGAGTCCCAGGAAAGGTGCAAAGCTACACAGAGAAACCCTGTCTCGAAAAACCAAAAAAAGAAAAAAAAAAAATTAAAGCATTTATAATAAGTTTTTTTAAAATAATTTAGCTTACAGCCCAAAACAAAAAGAACTTATTACTTATTAAACAGCTTACTTTTCCCCACAACCCTGGAGTAAGAAGTCCCAAAAGCACAAGAGAACCTAAAATAAAAAGGAGCTGCCCTCCTCTTCCTCCCCACCCAACCCCTGGGGGTTGCCCTGATGATCTCTACAGACCCTGTGAGCATGAGTATTTATCATACTACACACCTTGCTTCTTTCTTACTCTACAAGACCTGAGAAAACACTCCATTCTTTCAGTACACATCCAAACAAATATGAGAAAGACGAACACAAAGCCATCACTCAGCTGTATGGACGCACCTACAAAACCTAAGAAAAACACCATTCAACAATGTACTGTGAGGGCAAAATAGGAGAGGAAGATTAGCCATCAGGTTTCTTTGCCCAGTTTTAGAAATCTAGGCACAGTAAAATGTGATTCTTAGGTGTCCCTTGGTATGGTGCTGGGTCCTGAAGGCTTAAAGTCAGGATGAGTTCAGACTTGCTGTGATGACAGAAGGGCAGGGAACAGATGGGGTGAAGACGCTGTGTGTGCACAAGTGTTTGGATGTGTGTGTGTAAATGCTCTGTTACATATGCATGGAGGTAGGAGCATAAGCTGTGGAAGTTGGCTCTTTCCTTCCACTATGGGTCACAGGATGAAACTCAGGTCAGGTTGTCAGGTGTGGCAGCAAACACCTGTATTCGCTGTGCCATCTCACCGGCTCAGATAAGGCAAATTTTTTAAAAATATTTTGATTATTTATTATTTTTATATGTACTGGTGTTTTGGCTGCATGTATGAGGACTGAAGAAGGCATATGATCCCCTGCAACTGGAGTTCAAGATGGTTGTAAACTGTCTTGTAAGTGCTGGGAATTGAACGTAACTTGGGTAAATTGGGAAGAGGAGCCAGTGCTCTTAACCAAACCATCTCTCCAGCCCTTGGGAAAGGTATTTAAATAGCCCATGTCAACAACTGGTCACAGTGGGGTGAGACTAGGGAAAGAAGGCCTTATCGCTGAGTCCCAGGTCTTCTGAGCAAACTGGAGTAAGGAGAGGGACAGGATGCTGGTAGGAGCAATGAGGAGGTAGAACATACCTGAACAGCTCAGAGAACGGGGACAAAGCTTAGTCAAATGTTGGCAGCCGGACTCCACAAAGTAGTCCTCTGACCTTCACAGGTGCACTGTGGTATGCAGATACCCGCCCCCCCCCCCCCCACATACACAATAATACTAACAGGAAAACATAAAAGTAGAGTGTGACCAAGGAAAGACATGCCCACCCTGAACTTCCACAAGCACAAGCCTAAACCTCTGCGCGTATACACACAAATGCACTGCCCAACACCAATGATGCCATACACACAACGCTAAATGCTGCCTGAGTCCACTGACATGAAACACCCAGCACAGATACATCTCAAACAGAAAGCAGCTGGCATTGCCAGATATTAAGGGCAGGGTAAACAGAGTGACAGCATAATGGATACGGAATTTTTTTAGGATAATCAAATTTTGGAGACTTTGGGGGAAAAAAAGATAAATAAGACAGAGTCCTGCTCTGGGACACAGGGTGGCTTTGCCTGAGTGCTAGAATGACAGTGTACACCACCATTGCCCAGCAGACTCAAATTTAAACTGCCTAATGCTGGTACCACTCCTAAATTCCTTTAGGTTGGGTTGACTGATACTCTGACCTTCCTTTCCATGTGGAGAGGCAGCCCAGACTGCTACAGACTCATCTCTCAATCTCAACCTTCCCATGCATTCACTGGATTTTTGTACCTGGAAAATGAGGTCCACAGCATCCACTTTGACAGCACTGGCAAGATGTCAATAAAGAAACACCTAAAGCCATGGTCAGTAAAATGACAACCTGCCATGTGACCCCTTTGTCCAACTACAGTCTTCTCCTGTGTGTAGTAAGAACACTGATACCCTAGAAAAACAGGGCCCGTTACAGGCCCAGCATTACTACTCACTAGACGTGTCACTCTGAAAACTCTATTTTCTAGACATACTTGACTTTATAGGTATGAAGCAGGTTCAAATGAGAATTTAAGTTCAAGTGTTTTCTGACCAAGTGGGCATCAAGAAGTTTGTTTTTAGAGGGGCTTATGGTACAGTGGGGGAAACTCTTTGACATTAGAGCTCCGACTTAGGCTAGGCTATGTCAGTCATGTGCAGTATGTAGGTAAAGGAATCAGTTTAAAATTTCCCAGGTGGTGGTGGTTTGAAAGAAAATGGCCTCCAAAGGGAATGGCACTATTAGGAGGTGTGGCCTTGTTGGAGGAGTTGTGATCTTGTTAGAGGAAGTATGTCACTGTGGAGGTGGGCTTTGAGGTCTCATATATGCTCAAGCCATGCCCAATAAGACAGACCACTTCCTGTTGCCCATGAGTCACGATGTAAGAACTCTCAGCTACCTCTCTCCAGCACCATGTCTACCTGCATGCTACCTTGCTTCCCTCCATGATAATAATGGACTAAATCTCTGAACTGTAAGTAAGCCACTCCATTAAAGAGTGGCACACAGTTTCCTTCTGCTGCATACAGGTCAAGATGAACTCTCAGCTACCTCTCGAGCACCATGTCTTCCTCCACGCTGCTATGTTTTCCATTGGGGTGATAATAGACTCAACCTCTGAACTATAAGCCACCCCATTAAATGTTTTCCTTTATAAGAGTTGGCCGGGCAGTGGTGGCGCACGCCTTTAATCCCAGCACACAGGAGGCAGAGGCAGGCGGATCTTTGTGAGTTCGAGGCCAGCCTGGTCTACAGAGCGAGATCCAGGAAAGGTGCAAAGCTACAGAGAAACCCCGTCTCGAAAAACCAAAAAAAAAAAAAAAGAGTTGCCGTGGTCATGGTGTCTCTTCACAGCAATAGAAACCCCACCTAACTGCAGTTACTCAGAAGGCAGAGATGGCATCTCTGGAGCGAGTTGGCTAGCCAGTTTAGCCATCAGTCAACTGAGAGACCCTGCCTCAATGAATAAGCTAGGAAAAGTTTAAGGAAGATCCCCAACATCGCTCTGGCTTCCATGTGCACCCATATACAGGTGAGAATGCATATACACAAGCACAATCACCTCACCACCACCACTATACCTACATACCTACACACACACACACACACACACACACACACACACACACACACGAAAAACTATACAGAAATGTGCTTACAATAGTAAGTGGCAGGTAGCACACACTAGTAAGCATTCCATGCCTACTATAACAACCCTCAGGAGAATAGGTACACAGTAAAAGAGGTTGGTACCTCAGATCTGTAAATGGAGTAGACTTAACTGCAACTAAGGATTAGAAACACACAGATTTAGACTCAGTTAATAAACAGTCCCTAGAAAAGTGTCGACCAGAATAATGCGCAGGGCCCAATGATTCAAGAGAGCAGGGAAGAAGTAAGCTTGCTAAGACCACACAGATGCATAGATAGAGGGGCCAGGCTTCTTTCTGTCTCACTGTGCAATAGGGAGCCAATCAACTCCCTAAACCAGGCACTGTATTTTCAAGGGCAAAGGACTGAGAATGTAGCTCACTGGACCACTGCTTGCCTAGCATGCAGGAGGCCTTAGGGTCAACCCCCAGGAACCGAAGAAACAGCCTTAGGCAGGCCTGGTGGAGAACTCCTGCAATCCCAGCACTTGGCAGTGGGAACAAGAGGGCTGCTGCAAGTATGAGGCCAGCCTGGGCTAAAAAGATACAGTTTCAAAAAACAAAGCAAAAACAAAACAAGAATACATAATGTGTTGAATCCAAACTTAATTTTCCAGGTCTAATATTTATTTTTTAAGAGTTCTGTCTGTGAAGAGACTACAGCAAGTGATTTAAATATATAGTGAGAGTTTTTAGAAAAGAAGTAGAATAACTCATGAAAACAATAAACTCAAACTCCACAACAAGTATCAGTTTAAAACATGATAATGAGGGGGCATAACGAAATAAAACAACTAACAATGGCAGACCAAGTGTGGTGGCCCATGCCTGTAATCCCAGCACTAGGGAAGTTGAGGCAGAGGGACTGCTGTGAAGTGAAGGCTAGCCTGGGATACAGAGAGCCCCTGCTTCAAAGAAGTAACAAATCAAATTCTACTTAAAAGCCTCATTTGGGCCAACAAGAGGGCTTGGCGGGTGAAGTGCTTGCTGAGCAACCCCGACAGCCCAAGTTCGATCCCTGGAACCCACATAAAGGGAGAAGGAGAGAACTAACCCCACGAAGCTGCCCTCTGACCGCCACCCACACCCACCAAGCATGCACACAAGGATAGTCTCTGTTTTTAAAGGCTTTCTGGCAAGCCTCACCATCAGGCACCTAGCAGAAGCTGATTAGGTAAACCACTAACTGCCTGCAAACTGTTGTTCCCAAGTCAGGCTCTCTGCAAGTCCCTGGTCAGTTAAACAGCTCTGGGCTTGCTGGAGCCCAGACCAGTCCACATGACGTTAAGAAGCTGCACTTGCCACTTCCATCCTTGCTTAGGATCTAGGAAACCACCTGCCTGTCTCCTCTTAGCTTTAGTTAATCCTGCTTACCCGTATTTTCCAAGTTTTTTACACTAACTCTTAATCATACTGTCACTGGGGGGGAGGGGGGGAGGAGAAGGCTTGGTTTTTGAAACAGGGTCTCACTTTGTCACCAATACTGGCTTGGAACTCACCATGTAGCCCAGGCTTGAATCAAACTCATAGCAATCCTCCTGCTTCAGCAAAGCTTTTAGAAAAGGGTTTTTAATGTCAATGGCACTCTGGCAAAAATGGTGACCATTTCTAAAACTCTCCCAACTTTCTGTAAGACTGTGGCAAGCACCACAGTGACACAGTGCCTCTCTGTGTGACTAGGAAAGTGGAATTCTGGCAGCAAGTGGGCAGACTAAGCCTATTTTCTAGAAAAAGACTACAAGTGTAAGAAGACTGCTGAGGGGTGACTGTTCTGAGCCTGTCAGCAGAGCTAAGGCAGAGAGACCTGGCTTGGAAGAGAGCCTGGGGAGGAGAGGAGGGGAGAGAAGAGGAGGAAGGGTTCTACTCTAGGATGAGAAAAGAAGACAATAAAACCATGAGGTTCTATTCATTTGAAAAGAGAACGACAACAGACAACAGGTTGATCTGGAATCTAAGTGAAGGAGACTCCACCTGCAGGGGGGGGGGGGACCGGACAGAAAATGTTGTTGACATGGTGTTTGGAGGGTTTGCTGCTGCTGTGCTCAGGATTAAGGGCTCCTGTGCACAGCAGAATGGGAATTCTATCCTTAAGCTTCTAAAAGTTTAATGTGCAAATGAGTTAGTTCCCCGGGGACGGAATCAAAAGGCAGAATTTGGGCTAGGATGTAGCTCAGAAGGTAGAGTGCTGGCCTTGCATGAAGCCTTGGGTTTGATCTCTAGCACTGTTCAAACCAGGTGTGGTAGCCCACACCTGTAATCCCAGCACTTGGGAGACTGAGGCAGGAGGACTGCTGTGAATTTGAGGACAGCCTGGGCTACAAAATGTGTTCCAGGCAGTCCTGGGATAAGAGTAAATCCCTTTCTAAAACAAAACAAGACACAGCCGACTTTGATTTAGAAGGTCTAAGGCGAAGGTCCAGATGCCGGTCCTGACCTTCAATACACCTGATTCCACAGGATCAACACTCCATCCTGGTGTTCTGACCTATCAACAACGGCCACTGAGCAGAGCTGGGCAGAGCTGGACAGACAATAGCTGGAAAGCAGGACTGGCCAGCTCACACACAGACTTCTACGTGTTTAAATTCCCAGTGGGCAGAAGCTGCTGGTCCTCCTAGGTAACAGTGAAGTCAGTGAAGGTTTGTGGGGGTTGTCTGGGACAAACAGCCCAGGTGCCTATTTAACATGTCAAAGCTGGACCTGGCTACCAGGTTCTCCCAGCATCCCTCAGTCCCTACCTGTTATGGGTATGACTTGCATACCCTGCCCTCTACCCTGAACTCTCCAGTCCAGGGGCTGGACTGCCCTTCCCCATATAATCCAGACATTTTGGTTACCCTTCCCTTTCGGACCTTTGACCTCCTGGCTGCTGCACCTGGCTCCCCTCTCTCCCCTCTCCCTTCCCCTCCCCTTCTCCCATATAGCCCAACTCAGTCAGGTCATGTCTACTCTAGACTCTTCTAGACATCCCTACCTCTGACCATGCTCTCCCACATTTCTATAATAAACTTTCTCTTCCACCATATCTAGGAGTAGTCGTGTCCTTTTCTTTCCTTTTTATCATTCAGGGGTGAGCTAAAATGTTGGCATCACTTAAGACTACAGTTTCTACACTGTTCACATAACAGGCCACATAATACTCTTTGGGGGCTAAAACTGTACCAGGTAAGATACTGTACCCACTACACCCCAGCAGTACCCTTCCCTACAGTCACAATCAAAAACATCTCCAGGGCTGGAGAGATGGTTCAGTGGTTAAGAGCAGCTAAGTTTGATTCCCAGCACCCACGATGCCGCTTACAACTATCTACAACTCCAATTCCAGAGGATCTGATACTCTCTTCCAGCCTCTCTGGACATCCCATGCACATGGAGCAGACATCCATATAGGCGAAACACCCATATACATACATTAAAAATAAACCAATTAAAAAGAAAATCCTCAAGCCGGGCGGTGGTGGCGCACGCCTTTAATCCCAGCACTCGGGAGGCAGAGCCAGGTGGATCTCTGTGAGTTCGAGGCCAGCCTGGACTACCAAGTGAGTTCCAGGAAAGGCGCAAAGCTACACAGAGAAACCCTGTCTCGAAAAAACCAAAAAAAAAAAAAAAAAAAAAAAAAAAATCCTCTTTGAGGCCAGCCTGGTCTACAGACTGAGATCCAGAAAAACCCTGTCTCAAAAAACCAAAAAAGAAAATCCTCCAGGTATTGCCAAATGTCTCCTGGAGTGCAAACTATCCCTGGTGAGGCCCCCTAATGGAGGTTTGCCTCTAAGAACAAGGGGGATGAAAGAAGGTATAATTTTTCCATGGAAATAAAGAGATGAGATGCTGGGGAATGGAGTGAACAAAACATCAGACAGCTCTTAGACTGGAGAAAACTAAATACTGAGACAGACGTAGGGCTGGGAAAACAAGTACCACCACCTGCTGCAAAGCCCGACTACCCTAGCCCAATCCCAGCACCCACGCTGGAAAAAGAGAACCACCTCCTACAAGTTACCTTCTGACCTCCATGTGGATGCCTGTGCCCCTCCCTGCCCTACCCCCATAAAAATATGTTAAAAAATTATATTAATCTTTTCAAAGTTTAAACCACTAGAGGAGTTCTAGAAAAGGCTTTAAGAGAACTACGGAACCCAAGTGTGGTGCACACCTATGATTCAAGTCTTGGGAGGTAGAGGCAAGAGGATCAGGAGTTCAATGTCATCCTCAGCATCCTCAACTAGGTAGTAAGATTAAGGTCAAACTGGGCTACATGATAGCCTATCTCAATAAAGAAAAGCATCACCCCCCCCCCAAAAAAAATCCCAAACCAAACAAACAGCAAATAAAAAGAAAGAGGGGGGGGAGGGGAGAGAGGGGGGAGAGAAGAGAGAGAAAGGGAGGGAAAGCAAAGTTGTGGGGGCAGGTCTGAGTGTGGTGGGGCACACCCGCAGTGCTGGGCAGTGCTGGGATCCGGGAGGCTGAGGTAGGAAGATCACCAAAGGTTCAAAAGGTATATACCAAGAACCTGTCTCAAAATAAAACAAAACACAAAACAACAAAAGCAGGGGGGAGAAAAACCAATGAGAATGGGGACAGAGCAGGGGGTAAAAGGCTTGCCTAGCATGCTGGAAGCTTGGGGTTTGATCCCCAGCACCACAAATACACCAAGAAAATAAAGATACTCAATTTGAGTCAAGCATAGTGGCACAGTCCTTCAATAAAGCATTTGGGAGGCAAATGCAAGCAGATCTCTGTAAGTTCAAGGCCAGCCAAGGACTACACTAAGAGACTACCTCAGACAAAAACAAAAGCCCCAGTTTCGAGTAAAGCTGCCCTGACAGAAAATGCTCAGTTGCTGCAAAGTAAAGACACAAGATATTTCCAGCACTCAGGAAACTGAAGCAGGAGAATTATTCCAAGTTCAAGGCTGGCCTGGGTTGCACGGGAAGACCAAACAACAGAGAAAGCCATCAAGTATATGAATATAAAAAGAGCAGGGTGGTGGTTGGGTGGGGGTGCACACCTTTAATCCCAGCACTTGGGAGGCAGAGGCAGAGGCAGAGGGATCTCAGTGAGTTCTAGGCCAGCCTGGTCTACAAAGTTCCAGGACAGCCATGACTGTTACACAGAGAAACCCTGTCTTGGAAAACAAAACAAAACAAGAATACAAAAAGAGGCTGGGTGTGGTGGCATACTCCCAGGGTAAAAAGGCTGAGATCTCACTGAATCCAGACTAGACTGGTCTTTAACAAGTTCAAGGCCAGCCAGGGACATATAGTGAGACCCTATGCCCTCTCTCAAAAAAAAAAAGGGGGGGGGGGGTTGGGAGAAATACAGTGGCACAGCTGAGACACCAGTAATTCAGAAGAAAAGGCATGAAGATACTGAGCTCCATCCAGCTTGGGCTAAAAACAAAAACAAAAACAAAAACCCTGTCATGTCTTCGAAATGGAGGTGAAGGCTGGAGAGATGGCTTTGAAGTTAAGAGCACTTACTGCTCTTGCAGATTCGGATCTGGGCTCAGTTCTCAGCACCTGTATCAGGCAGCGCACAACCACCTCTAACTCCAGTTCTAGGAGATCTGATGCCCTCTTCTGGCCTCTGCACACACGGTACACATAAATGCACGAGGCACGCGCGCGCGCACGCGCGCGCGCGCTGCGCGCGCACACACACACACACACACACACACACACGTAAGTAAAAATAGACAAGTAAACCTTTTTCTAAAAGGGTGTGTGAGATGGCTCAGTGGTAAAAACACTCGTCACACAAGCATAAGGGCCTGAGTTTGATTCCCAAGAATCCACATAAAAGCTGGACACACAACAGGAGCACCCGTCGTCGCAGCACTCCTACCTACAGAAGGATGGGAGGCCAAGAATCCCTCCCAGTGCAGGACCAGCTAGCCTGCCATATTCAGAGGAAACACAAGACAGACCCTGTCCCAAACAAGGTGGGAAGTGAGGACTAACAAGCCAAGGCAGGGGGCTAGGGGAGGCTAGAACTTGGACCTGGGTATGATGGCCCAAGTTTGTAATCCCTGATCTCAGGAGGGCAGGAGGGGAGTTAATAAGAGTTCTAGGCCAGCCTGGGCTACAGGGAGGAAGGTGGCGGTGGATAGAGAAAGGGTGTGAGCTAGCTATTACTTGTATTGTTAGCGTCGGTTTTTTTTTTAATTTTCTTTGACTACAAGACACTGTCACACAAGCCTATAATCCCACTAGTTAGAAAACAGACACAGGAGCGTCAAGAGTTCAAGGTCATCCTCCCTTACAAATTGGGAGGTCAGTCTGGGCTTCAAGAAAACCAGTCTCAAAAACACACACACACACAAAGTCATTTTGATGAAAACAGAACACAGAGCGCCCACCTGATAAGAGCTTATCTGTTAACGAGCTCAAGATACTGAACTCTCAGTGTGAGCAATAACTTCAGCTGAAAGAGCAGGAGAATGATGGAGCCAAGTCACACCTTTCTAACACTCCAAAATCACAGCATACTAGGAGCTGAGTGCAGAGGCTCACATCTCTAACCTTAGCACCAGGGAGACTGAGGCAGTAGGATTGCTTCAAGTTCTAGGCCAGCCTTGGTCTCAAAAAAAATACAAAGACACCATGGAGTAAAGGAAAATAAGGAGTCAGTAAACCAAAAGACAGCAAGCGAACAAGGCATACAGCTCAGTAGTGTGAAGTGCTGGCCCAGAATGCACAAGGCCCTGGGGTTCCAAGTAGGAGAGAAGGGGAGGGGAACGTGTGATGTGAATCCTCAGTGCTGCTGCCAAGGGCGACAGGTTCCTAAGAAGCAAACTGACATCAAGCTGCTTATCCCACCCTAACAGTAAACTTTCCTGCTGGTTTTTATCTAAGCTAATCTTGTGATTAAAACACAAGAAGCTGTCCTTAACTCACCAGTCTAAGGGGTTTAGAGATAACTCAGTGTCCACTCCGACTCCAGAGCATGTCTGCAGAGAACTGTTATTTTTCACTCACTAAAACCATGGAGAGCCTATACATAGTTTTGTCTGTCCTTTGTACAGATGACCAACTGGGGAAGGCAGGGAAAGCATGGTAGGTTTTAAATAGCTCCCGAGTGTCGGGGGAGGATAGCGCCTCTCAACTACATTAAACATCTTTTAAGGGAAGGCAGAATGCCTCCGCGAATTCAAAAGAAAAGAAGCCATCCTACACTGAACTCACCAAGAGGAAGAAGTTATTAATACTCTCCCGAAATGTAAAAGTTATGCTCCACATATTAAGTTCCTTCAACCCAACCTGTGTGTGCCTTCAAGCATTTCATCCTAGCCTGAGCAAAAAGGGCAACAGTTATCAAGCATTCAGAGCTTATCATCTGTCAGCCTGGGGCAAAATCTCTGGGAATACCAGTAAATGTCATCACTCTGCAGGTCGTCAGTCCGTCAGGAATCATGCTACTGCAGCCAGCCACAGCCTGGGAGTGCCAAGCCTTCCCAAAATAGCTATGACTTTATACACAATGCTCATCAAACACCTCACATACAAACCCTCCAATGGGGAGTGCTGAAAGAGGGGTCACTACTCAGACTGTGGCAGAGGTAAACGAAGATGCCACTGATTAAAAGCCATGTGGTCTTAAATGACGGAGCCCGGAACAAATTTAAATATGACTTGCTCTCCCTTAAAATAGTATCAATACGACTGTCTCAAAACCAAATCTCACCACCTGTTTTTAAGCCACTGTCCCCCAAACAAGTAAGACTTATTCTCTGAAAAAAAAGAAAAAAGAAAAAAAGAAAAATATGAATCCTAGCATTCAAAAGACATTGGTGAGTATCTAACAATGCAATTTTATCTGATCACAGAAAAAAAATCCACCTACTTTCATTTCCCAGCCCAAGTCTTAGAGATATCTTTTTTTTTCTGCACAAATTTTAAAGAGCTTCCTATGTTTTAAACTCCTAGTCTGGGAGTATAGTACTTGCCCCACTTCATGTGATAGGCTCCAGGCTTGACCCCCATCACGTCAAATTAATTAAAACTAAGAAGATATAAGGGGTTTCTTAGCAGTAACTGACTTTCGTATTCTAAATATTTTATGAACTTTCTTGCTTAAAAGCACGGTATTTGAATACTTGGTACAGATTTTCCATTCTGATTTTTAAAAAGTGCAGTTCCTGAGGGGTGAGGATGTAGTGTTACTTTGTAACACAAGATGACAGTCTCAAATTGCCCACCTCCCAAGTTTCTTCAAGAGACATTATTAGCCTTTTATTAATGTTCTCCAAGCCAGCGTTTGTGAACCCTCACCATCTCAGCCCAAAGATCCTTGTAATGTTTTCAACCTTTTTAAATATTAGGAACCTAATCGGTGTGCCTTTTTATTCATTGTGCTGTTCCTCTCCCCTCCTTCAAAATCTACAGTGATCAATGAGGTAATTGGGGAAGCTGATTTGTTTCCGAAAGAAAAGGAAGAACCGAACGAAAAGCCGGGCGGGAAGAGGGAGGAGTGGGGCTCCAGGTCTTGTTTGCACTTTGTTGATAAACGCCGGCTTTAAGTGAGATAACTTGAGTCTGCTTAAGCCTCTGGGAAGCCACTGCCATAAAACTGATTTGAGAGTCAGAATAAGGCACTGCAACCGAGCTTTTTGGAAGTTTGTAGCTCCTGGGTAGGGCCGGGCGCACACTTCGGGGTGACCCCGATGCCCACGACCTCATGTGCAACCCTTCTCGGTAGGGTCCCCAGCACCGGGTCCCGCACTCGATCCCGCTCGGAACCTGAGTTGGCCCATACAACCAGGCAACCTCACATCGGCACGCGACCCCGGCCTCGCAAGTCCCCGGCGACCCGGGGGTGCTCCCGCCCTCAGCCCACAGGCCCTGGCCTCCGCCGGCCCGCGCCCGCTTGGCCCGCCGCGCCCCTCTCGGCCGGAGCTCGGGCCCCGCTACCCTCACCCGCCGCTCACCGAGCCATGGCCGTCCGCCGCCCCTGCCGCGTCGTCCTGCTGCAGCTCCGCAGTCATGGCCGTGGCGCCCCTCTGCGCGTAGCCCTACTCTCGTCGTCTTCGTCGTCGCCGTCGCCGCCGCCGCCGCCGCCGCCGCAGCCCCCGAAGCCCCGGAGTACCGGGAGGCACCGCCCACACGTCCCGCCCCCGCCCGCGGCGCGCGCTGGAGGCCCCGCCCACACCAGCCCGCTCCCAACACTCCCCCCACCCGCAGCACGCGGCACAGGCTCCGCCCACGGCGCGCGCGGGAGGCCCCACACCCACACCCCCGCCGGCCGGCTCCCATCCCGCCTGCCGCTTGCGCCGGTGGCCCCGCCCACACGCCCCACCCTCACACCCGAGGTCCCCCTGAGGCCCCGCCCACACACTCCGTCACGCCCGCAGCGTGCGCCAGAGGCCCGCCCCCGGCTTGCGTGAGTCCAGGGCGGAGCTTCTCCGCGTGCTTCGGCCCACGTGACCGCAGCCGGGCACTGACTAGCGGGTCAGCGTCGCGTCGCCCGCAGTTGCCATTTCCGCATTTGGTGCCCAGGAAGTGGGCGGCGAGGCCTCTCGGTCTCCAGGACTCCCTCTTTCTCCATCCTGCGATGGCTGAGCCTCGCATCCGCGTCCGGCCCGGCCCCAGGTCTCCATAGGCCCTGCGAGGCTGGCTGCTGGGTTCCCTGTGCTGACAGACTTTTCAACCAGGCCTTCGAGCCGTTTCTTAATCTGGGGACGCGAGGGGAGACATAGGCTGACTCCAGTGATCTCTGTAAAGACAACTGAGCGGGCCAGGACACTCACAGAGCTCAGCATGGTATCCTTGATCTTAAACAGGGTTGCCAAATGTTCTAATTTCCCGTTTTCAGGCCCTGTGTGTGTAAGCTGTGTGGAGCCTAGTGCACCCACCCCTCTTAATGTTTGGGAGGAGGGTTTTATTGTTGGTGGTTTAGGTTTGGAGTTTTGAGACAGGACCTCACGTGGCTAATAATACTAGCCTCAGGAGTAGCCAAGGCTGGCCTTGAACTCTTGATCCTCTGTCTCCACCTGGTCGTGTATGATGGGAAGTCTGTACTGTCATGCTCAACGATGTTTTACTTTGAGACAGTCTCATTAAGTTGCCCCGGCTGACTTTGAACTTTCTATGCTTCTGCCTTAGTCTCCTATGTGGCTGGGAATTGGGAACCGTGCTTACCAGGTCCATCTTTGTCAGGATTCTCTGAGGAAGTGAACCATTACGCTTTATAAAATTACAAAGGGATTGGTTAGGTTGACTTACACAATCAAAGATGAGTGTTTCCAGTGTCTGCACACATGGGAGAGCCAAATCCCAAAACAGTAGGTGTCAGTACAAAAAGCTGCCTTGGCAGGTGTAAACCATCTACTGTATGGGTGCTGGGACTCAACCCTAGGGCCTCTGCAAGAGCATTATATGCTTTTAACGACTGAATCATCTCTCCAGCCCCCAGAAGAGCCATTTTCTTCGGTGATGTAGTCAGTTAAGTTGTTCATGTGCCTTTAAGTAACCCCTTTACTCATTCCCATGTAAGCAGCCCTGACAGAGCTCCGTGGGTCACTGTTGTGGAGCAATTTCCTCCAGAAGAAAACCTACTTTGGAGGGTAGCTCCTTAAGTTCAGGAAGTAAACAACTCAAAGGCTTCCGATAGCTTCAGAAGCTACCAGCAACTGACCAGATTGGCTAGGTCCCACCCTCCCCAAGCACGTATAAACAGAACTGCTAAGAGATGCTCTCAGGTAAGCTGAGCTGCCTGGAAAGAGACCCACTCCAACTGTCAAGCTGCCTGCAAGGTGTGCAGTGTGCTTCAGGTTTCCAGCTTTATTGGACGGTCACCCATGCTGGCATGGGCTTTATTGGTGAGTTATTTCTGCCCCTATAAGTGCCCCTACTCACACTCCTATAAGTAACCCCAATAAAACTCAGAGGTTTGCCAAGTGTGACTTTGGTATTCTTACTATGATCTGTCATCAGTTCTCTGTGTGGCATGTCTGTTTACATCTCCCTAGAAATAGTGACACACAGTATCACTGAAAGAATGGTAAGACATGAAATTAGGAGGAGGGCTTGTTGTAAAAAAAAGGGGGGAGGGTTCAGTGAGAGTGGGAGAAGAGAGGGTAATAGGGTGACTATGGTTAAAACACATAGTATACATCAATGATAGTGTTAGAGCTGGGGAAGGCTGAGCATAAATGACCCATGCTTTTAATCCCAGCACTCAGGAGGCAAAGGCAAGTGGATCTCTGTGAGTTCAAGGCCAGCCTGGTCTACATGATGAGTTCCAGGACAGCCAAAACTACACAGTGAGACTCTTGTCTCAAAAACCAAAAAACGGGAGTTGGGTTGAGATTGAAAGGAGGGCTGGGTGTGGTAGTGCATACCTAGAATCCTAGCACTTCGGAAACTGAGGCAAGAATTGATATACATTTGAGACTAGACTAGAACTAACTATATAGTGAGCCCAAGGCTAGCCTGGGATACATAAACAAAAGCCAATCTCAACAAAGAATGGACAGATGGCAACAAACAAGAAAGATATGCACTGGAGTTCAAAGCAAGGCCTCTATGAACAGTTTTTTATTAAGATAACGTGTCACTATGTTTCCTAGGCTGGCCTTCAACTCTTGATCCTACTGCCCCAGCCTCCCACTGCTGACATTACAGGCCTATGCCATCAGCCCTGGCAGAAACAGGCTTTTGTTGGAAAAAAATACACATACTCAGATTGGAAAAATACATCACCTTCAGAATTGAGCACATTCCTGAGTGTGCTCAATTTGAGCTCATACAACATGTTCAAAACAATGGCAGAGGTCTGAGAGACGGCTCAGTTGTGTAGAGGCTCTTACTGCCAAGCCTGAGGACATGAGTTAGAGTCCCAAGACCTTCATGATGGAAGGAGAGAAGAGACCCCTGCAAGCTGCCCTCTGAGCTCCACACACTTGTTGTGGCACACAGCACATAATCCCACACACATCCACAAAAATGAATAAATGTAATAATAAAAATTCTCTGTCTCTCTCACACACATAGGGGAGTGCACACAACCCCCTCCCCAAACATACACAGGCAGACAGGAAAGCCTCTGGGTAGAGAATTTAGTATTATATTGAGCAAAGTTTATCCTAGGACTCCTAAAAAGAGTAAATCCAAATGAACCAGCTATTTTTAGTTGGCTCCTTGTTTCTCAGGAGGCCATTATCTGAAATAACAACAGTGAACAGTTTTGAAGACGCCATAATCAGTCCTCTACAGGGGCAGCGGCCTTCCCTCTCCCCATACCCTACCTTTGAAGCATGGGTATTTACCTCTAAAAGTACCTGCCTACAGGCTAACAAAGGCTCCAGAGATCAACCACAGTTTTGAAAAGGAAATCAAAACAGAAACCAAAGTTCTACAAAGGGTGCATGCCCTCTTTGTAGCTTTACTCAAAAACAGCAGGCCACAGTCACGGTATGACTGGTGGTTGAAAAAGCATCTAGCCCTCTAGCTTTAGGAACTGTGAACCAAGACTTAAAAACAGACACACACAAGTGAGGGAGGTATGTAAGCCAATGAGAAAGACAAAAACTACAAACCAGATCCACCGATGCTACAGACTATGAGAAGAATGGCTGGCCATGGTGCCATCACCCTGCAGTCCCAGCACTGGGGAAGCAGAGGCATGGAGATTCCTGCAAATTTCAAGCTAGTGTGGGTGGGCTACATAGTAATACCGGGTCATCCCGAACTTTATTAAGACCCTGTTTCAAAAAAAAAAAGAAAGGAAGAAAGAAAGGAAAAGAAAAAGAGTGTATGTATAAATCCCAATAACTACTAAGTAAAAAAGCAAAACCTGTAAATAAAAAGCTAATAGGTAATGAAGATAGAAATGTAGACAAATCAAAGGCAGGAGTTTAGGGATATAGCTCCCTTAGTAGAAGGCTTGCCTAGCAAGTAGGAGGTCCTAGGCTTGATTCTTAGCATGATATAAACAGTGCAGATATACAATGTACCTCGGTTAGCTGGAGTGCTTGCTTAGTAGGCAGGATGCCCTGGGTTCAAACTCCAGCACCTCCTAAACCAGGCATGATGGTGTGCTGTGCCTGTAATCCAACACTGAGGAAGTGGAAGAAGGAAGATCAGAAGTTCAAGGTCATCCTCAGCTGTGTACTGAGTTTGATGTCAGCCTACTTAAAAAAAAAAAAAAAAAATCAAAAGAAAAAACAAAAGCACTAAGAAGCAAGCTGGAGCCGGGTGGTGGTGGTGGCATGTACTTTTAATCCCAGCACTCGGGAGGCAGAGGCAGGCGGATCTCTGTGAGTTCAAGCCTAGCCTGGTCTACAGATCAAGTACTAAGACAGCCAGGGCTACACAGAGAAACCCTGTCTGAAAAAAACAAAAAAGCAAAAACAAAAAACAAACAGCAAGCTGGAAAGTACATGAGATGAGAGATCTTAATCTGTTAATGTCAATAATTACTTTAAATATTAATGAATCAAACATTCTAATTAAAAGGAAGAGCTTAATGAATTGGCATTTAAAAAGCAAGAACTTACAACAGTTTTTTTGCTGGGAAATTGACTTCTTGGGAACACGGCTAGTCTGCTGGTTAAGTCCCGATTCTCAGTTTTATTTTATTTTATTTACCTTTGACCACGGGAGATAATGACCTTTAACCCACCACCTTGGAGGCTCTCTGCATTCACACAAAGCTTTTAACTGCTGGTTAATTGTTTTCTGTTTTTCCTTATTTTTTCCCCAGAGCTTTAGTTAGGTTAAGCCAGGACACTCAATGTCTTTTAAAGACCACTCCTGTAATCCCAGTACTCAGGAGGTGGAGGAAGGAAGATCTGAAGTTCAAGGTCAATGGGGCAGTGGTGGTGTAAGCCTTTAGTCCCAGCACTTGGGAGGCAGAGGCGGGCGGATCTCATTGAGTCCGAGGCCAGCTTGGTCTACAGAGTGAGTTCCATGACATCCAGGACTACATAGAGGAGCCCTGTCTGGAAAAACCAAAGTAAATAAATAAATAAATAAATTTTTTAAAAATGAAGTTCAAGGTCATCCTCAGTGATTAATTTTGAAGGCAGACTATCTAAAATAAACAAAATGGCAGAAATGGATGAACAAAGGAACAAAAACCAGCGCAACAAACCAACCTCAGATATCTGAGGTATTGCACTTAGCTAGCAACCCGTTTCTTTCCTTCAGTGTGCCATTCGAATGCAACACCAGGCAACGTTGGCAGAGTTCTGCTTCTTCTTGGTGTGAGTACTATTAACAATGATGGTGTCCTCCTGCTAGCTAGACCTCAGGCTGTCCACCTGCAGAGTCCCATTGTGACATCTGTCATCATGGATCACTATTGGCATCAATTTACATCGATAGTAAACAAAGGGCCGTGTGTAAAGAAATCCTGTTGAGGAGTGTTTTGGGGGTCAAGAGAGAAGGAAGAGAAGCAAGACTGAAAAGGAGACATTGAATTGCAAGATAGGGTAACGACCTCAGCGGAACCTTGTTGGTGTTGGATTAGCCCTAAGTGGGAAGAGAGACAGAGCTGGCCATAACAATACCCACAGGAAGTAAGCCACCCCAGGATAGGATATGGCCTTGGAGAAAGTATTTCCATTTAACCAGGACATACACTATTCTTTACAAAGTATTATTATTATTATTATTATTATTATTATTATTATTACTATTAGTGTGTGTGCAAGCACATTTGTGGAGATTAGAAAACAACCTTCAGAAGTTAGTTCTCTCCTCTCACCAATGGTTCCAGGCCTCAAAACCCAACTAGTCAGGCTTGCTCAGCAAGGACTTTTACCCACTCAGGTGATGTATTTGGGGATGGGAGGAGGATGAGACATATCTTTTATTTTTGTGATGTTAAGGACGGCTTTGTATATGGAAGGTAAACACGCAGTCACTGAGCCAACCTTCAGTGCATCATAAAAGACTGGAACACCTGGGTAGTATGTGCAAGCACCTTCTACACTGGCCTCAGGGTTGAAGTGCTGGTCACAGCCAAAGTTGTGTGCCATTCAGTTTTCTAGGTGAAGTCCGTATCCCCGGGTCTACAGACAAGGTAATCACCATTGATCACCAGAACTAGGGACATGGCTCTGGTTGCTGAGGGTTTCTGGAAGTCCTTTTTTGTTTTAATTTTTGAGACAAGATCTTGCTATGTAGCCTAGGTTGACCTCACATCAAAGCAATCCCCCTGCCTCAGCTTCCCAGATATAGATATTACAGGTATATACTATCATGTCAGCTTTTCTAACCATATCATTTAAGAGCAAAATATGAATCAGTGTTTGACAGTGCATGCCTGTATTCCCAGCATGGAGATTGAGAGTTCAAAGTTATCTCCTGCTAGATACAGAATGTGAGGCCAGCCTGGGCTACATGAAACTGAGTCTCAAGAGGAAGAGGAGGAGAGTGGGGAGGGGAAAGAGGAGAATGAAGAGAGGAAGAAATTAGCTGGGTGTGGTGGCACATGCCACTTGAGAGCCTCAGGCAAAAAGATCACTGGAGATTTTGAGGTCAGCCTGGGCAACATAGCAATACTCTGTGTGTGTGTGTGTGTGTGTGTGTGTGTGTGTATTCCCAATGGTGGCAGCAAGAAGACTCCAGGGACTTACTGGCTGGCCAGCCTACGTAGTCAGTGAGCCTCAGGTTCAGTGAAAGACATTGACTAAAAACAAGAAAAAAGAAGAAAAGGAAAGAAAAAGTCAAGAATGACCTGATGTTGATCTCTGGCTTCCACACACATGTGAACACACATATTTGCACACATATACTCAAACACACTTGTACCTGCATGCATGCACACATACACATACACAGACACAAAATGACCGAGGCTTACCTTGACCAACTCTGAAGTCATGGGCTATGGGAACAGACACTAGTATGTGTTTGAAACTCCATGGTGACTGTCATGTGTGGCCACATCTACAAACAAGAAGCTCAAACAAAAGCAAACAGACTCACTGGTATATTGCCAGGATGAATTTCCATCTAATGATTAACTTCTGCTTTAATGCATATGAAAATCTTCTTTAGGCCGGGCGGTGGTGGCGCACACCTGTAATCCCAGCACTCGGGAGGCAGAGCCAGGCGGATCTCTGTGAGTTCGAGGCCAGCCTGGGCTACCAAGTGAGTTCCAGGAGAGGCGCAAAGCTACACAGAGAAACCCTGTCTTGAAAAACAAACAAACAAAAAAAAAAAAAAAAAAAGAAAAAGAAAAAGAAAATCTTCTTTGGGAATATCTGCTTCTGTTTTATGTTCTCACTGTACCTTCTCAGCCTCAGTGAACTGTAACTCTGAAATAGTGACCCACAATAAAAAAAAATGTGATCAGGTCATGGACCATGTGCCTATGGTAAAATTTATAGAAAAATCTTCAAAGCTGTTGGGAGAGAGAAGAGCATCCTCTGGTAGGAGTAAAGCTGATTTGCAAATAGTTAAATGCACTTCTGCATGATTGAGTTCTGAAAAAGCTAGGCCTTAGGTTCCTTAGAACTTAACTGTCTTCTGGGTGTTGGGATGTAGCTCAGCTGGAAGAGTGTTTGCCCAGCATGGAGGAAGCCCTGGTTCCAATCCCAGGACCAATAAACGGGGCATGATGTCACTCCTGTAATCCCAGCACTCCAGAGTTAGAGATAGGAGGATCACAGAAGTTCATCTTTGACACATAGTGTTTGTCTCTTGAAGACTTAGAAACTCTGCACCTCCAGTACGTCTTGCTGTTCTCTGCAATGGAGCACCTTTCACGATATCTGTAGATCTTTTTTGCACCCTTGGTACAGTTTCTATGCTTCCACTGGGCTTCTGTGCGCTCTGACTGCCAAGGCCTACAGCTGACTTTTGCCAGAAACCTCTCTTGGACCAATAAAGCTTTGTCTGCCCAGGAAAATAGTGGGAAACCTCTGGGAGTCCCCTCCTTCCTGTGATCCTAGACCACAAAGATCCCTTACACCAGTGGGGTAAGTGGCAGTGTGCAAGGCAGCCCCCTTGTCCAGCTTTCATGGCTGGATTCCCCTCAATCCCTTGCATTTCCAGATTTCTATTGTGTAAATGAAATAAATCAGTTGTAGCCAGGTCCTCGTGGCATGGAACTTCTAAGACCTTATAGAATTTGATCTCTCATAACATATGTTAAAATTCAAAATGAATTTAATAATATTGTTCAATAATATTGTAACTTTTATGTTTGTTTTGAGACAGTCTTGCTGTGTAGCCTATGCTGGCCTCAAACTCTTGGCAATCCTCCTGCCCCAGCCTCCAGGATGCTGGGATTACAGGCTTGTACTCTGAGCTCTGTTTCAAAATTTTTCAGGGGTGGGGAAACCAAGGCTTTATTTATTCCTCTTCTTAGGAGTTCTGCTCTGAAGAAGTCACTTAAGGAAACTGGAAGGCTCCTTTGAATCACGATTTGAAGGAGCAGGAGTGAAGGGGTTAGTGTGGGGTGGGTGTCTAGTTGACAGTTGTCCATTGAGAGGGAGCAGAGTGGACGGGTGGGTGTGGGTTGGTGTTAGGAAACTCCAAGAGGGAAATTCAGAGCAAAGAAAGAGTGATGAACAAATTGAAGAGTGGCATGACTTTCAAATCATCTAAAAACTCAGTGTATAAGAAAGTTGAGGGTCCAGTGATGCTGGTGGAGCAGAAACCAGAGGCCTTAAATCAGACCAATGACTCATTGCCATGAATGTTTGCAAATAAAGTTGACTGAACCAAAGTACACTGTGTGACACACCTAGGCTCCCAATGTCACCAGGAGGAATGAAGAGGTGTGGGAGAGGCGGGAAGGATGGAGGAGCCAAGAGGGCTTTCTTTATTTTGTTTTTATTCCTGTTGTTTGGTTGGTTGGTTTGATTTTGTTTGGTTTTAATTTTTCTTTTAAAATTGCAGGGGGTGGGGCAGGGAACACAGCAAGGGTGAAGGGTGGATATGGGAGGACTGGGTGGATATAGGAGGACTGGGAAATGAGCAGAATTGGGGTGCATGATGTGAAGTTCCCAAAGAATCCATAAAGAAATTATGTTTAAAAAAAAAAGAATAAAGTTTGGGGTCGGCAGGATGCCTCATCGTTTATAGACACCCACCTGCCAAGGAGCCTGACAACCCGAGTCCGATCCCCGGGACCCACACAGTGAAGGGATAGTCAATTCCTGAAGGTTGTCCTCTGATCTTCACATGAACATTATGGCATGTGCTCACACACACACACACACACACACACACACACACACACACACACCCCAAATAAACACATAAATGTGAAAAATTCAATAGTTTAATGCTGAGTGTGGGGATTGCCGGTATTCCCAGTCTGAGAAGGTACACATAGGAGGATCAGGAGCTCAAGGTCATCCTCCTTTACTGAGACCACCTTGGGCAACAAGAGACCTACCTCACTTCAATAAACAACAAGCATAATTTAAAGAGTGGTGTGTTGTTGCACTTGGGAGGCAGAGGCAAGAGAGTCCACAAGTTCGCAGACACACAGGGCTGCACAGCGAGACTTCTTTTTCAAAAAGCCAAGATAAGCAAATAAATACATAAATGAATGGATGAATGAATGAATGAATAATTCAAAACAGGTTGGTTATAGTTTTCTCTCTACACAGAATGTGTTACAGCAAGCAGAAAGGCTGCCACACGGTGGCGCTCTGACTACATCCATCGCGCAAGACTGGCCTCCTGGGAGCTTTATTCTTTTACTCCTTGCTCAGTCTTTAAGGGCCCTAACTAGAGGTCTGTCACACTCCAGCCATAGTCAGCCCCCCTATCATTAGTGCCAAGCCTTCCTCCTGAAGCAATGACAGTGTCAATTTCAGCAATGGCAAGGAGGGGACAAATACAGCTGTTGTGCCTTTTAGAATAATTGCTACAGGCCATTTGGAGACAGCATTATAATCACAGAGCTTATACAGACTTATACAATATTTCGGTTTCCTATTTTAAGCCCCGTTAGCATTCTGTGTCATGAACTTGTGAATCTATTCAACTCGTGTGAGTGTGGAATTATCTGCCCACAATTTCCCATTGTGCTTGTGGCTCATGGAAGGCACCAGGAGCTCATCTTTCTGCCCTGCTCTCTATGGCTGTGTCACCTGTACTAAGGACAAAGGTCACTCTCTCAAAACAACAAAAACAAACAAATAAACAAAACAACAAAAACAAAACAAAACAAAAACTAAAAAGACAAAAAGCCCAAGGTCTTGTATAGCCTGCACTGGCCTCCAACTTTCTATGCAGCTGTAGGTGGCCTTGAATTCTCCAGCCTCCATCCTCTACCACCCAATGCTGGAATTATAGGCATGCACTATAAACAATTAGTTCTTAGTTTCTGTAGTGTCCTGGAGGGACCCCAGGGCTTGTATGTGCTAGGCAATCACTGAACTATATCTCTAGCTTCCTGGCCACTGCCCCACCCAAGATAAGGTCTTGCCTTATGTTCTCTATGTAGCCCAGGCTGCCCTTGAACTTGCTTTATAGACTAAACTAGCTTCAAACTTTCAGTGATCCTTCTGCATTTGTCTCCCAAAGGCTGGGATTAGATGTGGGAGCCCACAGAGGTTTCCTAGTGAGATCTGAGCTTGCTTTACCCAGCAGGACGGCATAAGAGGATGATTGGACCAGGTGTTTGGAAGGGTCTACACTTGGTTGTATCTAACAAGGGGGAGGCCTTTTGCCCCACCCCTTGGCATTGTTATAAAAAGCCCCTTTGAATAAAGTTCTGGGCCCTTGGGTATCGACCCAGGCCCTCCTGAAGTTATTTCTTGGTTTCTGTCTTTCTTCCTGTTGGCTAGGCCTATCATTCTACCTAATATTCCTTATTCCTCTCTCTTCCTCATAGGAACCCTGGAAGGGGGGGGGGCTGATCCACTAAGCCTGACTACAAAGGCCACTTTCCTCTGCCCTGTCTAGCTTCATCCTATCTACTTTCTCCATCTTTTGGTCTTTTTTTTTTTGGCGGGGGTGGGGGAGTGGGGGGGGTGGGGAGTGGGTGGGGGTGGGGGGGAATGGAGGAGTTGGTTCAAGATAGGGTTTCTCTGTGTATCCCTGGCTGTCCTGGAAGTCACTCTATAGACCAGGCTGGCCTTGATCTCAGAGATCCTCCTGCCTCTGCCTCCCAAGTGCTGGGATTAAAGATGTGTGCCACCACTGCCTGGCTAGGGAAGAATCCAGGAGAGTGGCTGCCTCTGCTCTGTTGGTTGAGAAAAAGCCCTCAAAATTTGTCTTCAACTTCCACCCCAGGGCCCTGGTGCTTTCTTATCTTTCCATTTTTGATGTCCAGCACAGTAAGAGAAGAAATAGACAAGTAAATAAAACAGCTTCTGAATTGGGTGTCACAGCTCATGCCTTCAATCCTAGCACTCGGGCAGCTAAGGCAGTATGCATGTTTTCCTGTGTCCCGCCTGGTCCCACAGCCACTCAGACCCAACTAAACACACAGAGGCTTATATTACTTACAAACTGGATGGCCTAATGGCTCAGGCTTCTTGTTAGCTAGCTCTTATAACTTAACCCATTTCTATTAATCTATAAGTTGCCATGTGGCTGTGGCTTACTGGTATTTCTACATCTTGCTTCTCCTGGCGACGGCGGGCATCTCCTCTCTGCCTCTCCTTTCTTCTTCCTGTCTATCTGCTTGAATTTCCTGCCTGCCTCTAAGCTGCCTTGCCATAGGCAAATACAGCTTTATTTATCAACCAATCAGAGCAACACATATCCCACAGCAGCAGGAGGATTGCCATGAGTTTGAAGACAGTCTGGACTACTATCTTAGTTAGGATCACCAAAAGCAACTTGGAGAAGAAAGGGTTTGTTTGTTTGGCTTACTTTCACATCACTGTTCATCATCAAAGGAAGCAGGACAAGAACTCAAACAGGGCAAGAACCTGTAGCCAGGAGCTGGTGCAGAGGCCATGGAGGGATGCTGCTTACTGGCTTGCCCCACATGACTCGCTCAGCCTGCTTTTTCTTTCTTTCTTTTTTCCTGACTTTCTTTTTATTTATTCTTTCTGTCTTTCACATCATGCATTTCAATCCCATTCATTTCCTGTTCCTTTGTGTCCACCCTCTGCCCTCGCAACCTCCCCCTCAAAATAAAATGAAATAAAATATGAGGGAAAATCTCCTCATGGAGGCTGTAGTGTGACATAGCAAGTCACAAAGTAAACCCTTTTATCTATACATTTTTTTGTTTTGTTTTGTTTTTCAAGACAGGGTTTCTCTGTGTAGTCTTGGCTGACCAGGAATTCACTCTGTAGACCAGGCTGTCCTCGAACTCACAGAGATCCGCTTGCCTCTGCCTCCCAAGTGCTGGGATTAAAGGCATGCATCACCACTGCCTGGCTCCATATATCTTTTTCTTTTATTAAGAATTTTTATTCGTTTTACATACCAACCACAGATCCCCCTCCTCCCGCCCCCCAGTCTTCCTCCCCAGCTGAGCCCCTTATTCCCTCCTCCAACAAGGTAAGGCCTCCTATGGGGAGTCAGCAGTGGCTCCCTATATCTTTATGTGAAAGTGTTCATTGCAAAGAGTCATTGGCCTGGTTCGAGGCCCCTGGTTTCTGCTGCACTATCAATGCTGGGCTCTCACTGGGACTCCTCTTGGTTATCCTGATGTTGCTCTGTGTCATGGAGATCCTGTAACTTTGGGTCTGCAGGACCGGTCCCTTCTCATGCTCCAGCAGATCGTAGATGGGTGGATGTTGGGGTGGGCCAGCTCATAACCCTGGTTCTGGGCCTGGATAGTTGCAGTGGTCATTATTCTGTTGCTGAGAAGAGACACTATGACCACAGCAACTTTTTTTTTTTTTTTTTTTTTGGTATACAGTGTTCTGCCTGCATGTATGCCTATGTGCCAGAAGAGGGTACCAGATATCATTACAGATGTTTGTGAGCCACCATGTGGTTGCTGCAAATTGAACTCAGGACAACTGGAAGAGTAGCCAGTGCTCTTAACCTCTGAGCTAGCTCTCCAACCCCCACAGCAACTCTTACATAAGAGAAAGCATTTAACTGGGGACTTACTTACAGTTTCAGAGGTTTAGTCCATTATCATTATGGTGGGGACCATGGCAGCATGCAGGCAGACACTGGAGCTACATCCTGATCCATAAGCAGAGAAAGAGACTGGACCTGAGATGGGGTTTTGAAACCTCAAAGCCCACCCCCAGTGACACACTTTCTCCAACAAGGCCACATCCCCCTAATCATTTTCAAATAGTGCCTCTTCCTGCTGACTAAGCATTCAAACAGATGAGCCTGTGGGGCCATTCCTGTTCAAACCACCCCATCTGGCAAGCACTTTACTGACCACTGCGGTGATATTTTCTTTGTGCTCTAACAAATAAAGCTTGCCTGAAGATCAGAGGGTGGAGATAGCCACTAGTTAACCATAGAGGCCAGGCAGTGGTGGCATATACCTTTAATCCAAGCACTTGGGAGAAGGAAGCAGGAAGATCAGGAGTTCAAGGCCACCCTGGGCTACACGAGATTGATCCAGTCTAAAAAAGAAACAGATCCAGTGAGTGGAAGCTCATGCCTTTAATCCTATTACTAGGGAAGTGGAGACAGGAATATAAGGCGGATGGAGACAGGAGCTCGGCCCTTTCGGTCTGAGGATTCCTAGAGGTAAGAAGTCTTTCTAGTGGCTGGCTGCTCTGCTTCTCTGATCTTTCAGCTTTCACTCTGACATCTGACTCCAGGTTTTTATTAAGACCAATTAAAATTCACACTACAGACCACTCTTCAGGCTCTCCCCCATGTCACCTTTTAAGACAGAGTCTTTCTGGGTAGCTCTGGTTTGCAATGAATTCCCTACAGAGCCCAGTCTGGCCTCACATTCATGCCAATCCTCCCTGCCTCACGTTCCCAAGCAGCAGGGATTAATGATGTGAGTTACCACACTTGGCTCTGTTCCTTCTGTGTCGTGGAGTCTGTCTTACTCCCAAGGGCTTACAAGATCTTGGACTGTGGGCAATCTCAGAGACCCAAGAGAAGCAGTATCCACCTGCACCTGCACCTATTACCCTGTGGGCTGCTTGCTTACTGAGCCCAGTAAATAGCAGCAGTCTGGCTCAAATTCAAGCCATCCTCCTCACTGTGCTTTAGAAGATGGTGGCAAAAAGATATCATCTTGAGTGTGGGCCTGAGAAAGCTAGACCCCTCTAAGGATGCTCTTTCTTGTGTAAGCCAAAAAAAAAAAATCCTTTCTGTTCATTTGTTCACTCTTTCTTCCTTCCATCCTTCTGAACATTTGCTGAGCATTCACTAGCTCTGTGCTGGAGTCACAGAGACAAACAAGACCACCTTCACAATATCCATGGTGTGATGGTTAACTCCACTTCTCAACATGACATAACCCAGCTTCACTTGGGAAGAGAGATTCAATTCAGTAAGGGGTTGTCTATATTGATTTGGCCTGTGGGTATGTCCTAAGAGGCACTGTAACCTAGGTTGGCCTTGAACTCACTCTAATCTCCTGCATTAGTATCCCAAGGACTGTGACTATCCACATGAGCCATCATGACTGCCCATGTTAATTAAGTGATTAATGAATGACCAGAAAATATGTATTATCAAATGTAAGTCCCAATCTAAAGGGAAATCAGAGTGTGAGCTTGGATTGGAAGAGATGCCTCAGTACTTGGGTTGATATTTATTACACCGGAGTAATGAGAAGTACATATGGGCTGGAGGCTGGGGGGTAACTAGGTTGGTGGAGTGCTTGCCTAGCAGACACAAATCACTAGTTCAGTCACCAGCATCATCAAAAAACAGATGTGGCGCAGCACACCTGTAATCTCAGCACTCAGGAAACAGAGTCAAGAGGACCAGAAGATCAATGCCATCCTCAGGCCAGCTTGAGCTCCACAAGATCTTGTCAAAAATAAAATGAACAAGTCAACGAATCACAAATGGAAAGGTAGTACATGTCTATAATCTCAGGGACGCTGAAGCAGGAGGATCCCTATGAGGTCAGTGCCTACAGGCTGAGACACAGCTCAGAAAATAAACTGCCGGAAGGGGTGTACTCAGTGGACACTGATTTGGTTAGAGCATTGATCTGCTCTCCTCCTCCATCTAGCCTGACCAGATGTGTTCAAGAACCTTGGTTCTCCTTGAATATGTACATCTGTCAAAATTCCTGTCAATTTGAGCACAACTGCCAAGGGACTGAACAAAGAGAGTTAGCGATTAACTTCAAAGAACTTTGTTGGAGAGGAATAAAGATATTTAAGGCCTATTTTGTGAACTAATTGCATTTGCATATTTATGGGATTTACTGATATAGCAGTAATTAAAAACTATTTAGTAGTCTTAAAGGACACATAACTCAGTTGCCGTTTGCATAATAAACACTTCCTTATTATGTTTGCATAATAAGCCCTCTACCCCTGTTTCTTCCAGAAGACATTGGTCCATCTAAAAGGTGCCACATCTTACTTGGAAATGGAAGAGCATGGAACTGGATTTTCTGGGGTGGTGGAGAGGGGCTTCTGAAAAAAATATTCTTCTAGCAACTCTCTTAAGGTGGGCCTGGCCTGAGTTGCAGTTAGAGAATGGTAGACACAAACCTAACTAGACATTTTGGTTCACTTCGCCCTGGTGTTATTCCTGAGAACTGAGGATCCGGAGAACACAGTGGCACAGACCTGTAGCATCAGCAGAGGCTGAGGCAGGAGGTACGTACACACACAGACCACACAAAATATACACACAACACATCACACACAATACACACATACAGTACATACAGCACACACACAACACAACACACCATGCACACATACACCACACACAACACATACATGGTGATATTTTATTTGTGCTGAAATGTGGTGATATTTTATTTGTGTGTTAATAAATAAAGCTTACCTGGAGATCAAGGGGGAAAGGCCAGCCATTTTAGGTAAACAAGAAGTCAGGCAGCACATGCCCTTAATCCCTTAGCAGGCAGGATTTCTGTGTGTTCAAGGCCACACTAGGGAACAGAGCCAAGTGTGGTAACACACGCCTTTAATCCCAGTACCAACCATAGAGACCTGGAGGTCTGTACAGACAGACAGAAAGTGACAGAGTTGCGTAGGAAAAGGAAGTGAGGTAGCTGGGCTAAGATAGCCAATGAGAGGGCAGAACAGCAAGGCAATAAAGGTGTGGATAGACAAGAAGTAACTGGCATTTGGAAGCTGCAGAGTTGGTGAGATAAGGTTGGCTGGTGGCTTTCCCTATTTCCCTGATCTAAGGCTTTCACCCCTATATTTGGCTCCATGTTTTTTATTTAATAAGACCATTTAGAAATTCGTCTACAACAACACACATGAAACATGATGTTTAGCCCCTCATGACTCCAGCTTTGCATCATAAATATACTGATTTGGGGGGATGGAGAGATGGCTCAGTGGTTAAGAGAACCTGTTGTTCTTACAGAGGACCCAGGTTCAATTCCCAGTACCAACAATGTAGTTTACAACCATCCAGTTCCAGTGATGCAACACCTTTTCTGGCGTTCGTGGGCACTAGGCATGCCTATAGTGTACATACATACATACATACAGGCAAGACATTCATACACAGAAAATAAAAATAACTGAAAAAAAAATTAAATCTACCGAATCTGCTTGAAAGGCCTCACTGCAATTCAAGCCCGTATTTATCCTTCCTAGGAAGTGTTCTAAGAGGACTCATAAAAGCCCTTGGTAGTAAAAAGCTATGTGGCTTTGAAGGGAGGGCTTTAAGGAGAGTGAGAGGAGACAATTTCCACACACAAAAAAATGAAAGGTTGAGCTGGGTGTGGCTGTGCACACATTTTACCTCAGCATTCAGGAGGCAGAGAGGCAGAGGCAAACAGATCTCTGTGAGCTGGAGGCCAGCTTGGTCTACATAATGAGTTCCAAGCCAGCCGGAACTATATGGTAAGATGATACCAATCTAAAACCACTGAGTAAATAAACTAAACCCTGGTAGGAGGGTGACATGGAGAAGAGAGCTGAGCTAGTATGTGGCCACACACTCCCCTAAAGACACGGAACTCACACAAACTCCTGGCAGGAGGCAGCAGCCAAGAGCCGTACCAGGTAGCAGCGCCAGACTGCCGTTAAATCAGCTAATGAAGGTCATAATGTGCCTACATTACACATCATTAGCAATGGCCTTGCAGTAACAGATGGACACATGAGACAGTGCAAAGAAAAGGGATGAAGAACGTTCCAGAAGGGTCTGACAGAGTCATGGCTCACTAGAACGTGTGGCAGGATACCATGCGGATCACCCTCTCAGTTCAAACCTCTGCACAAAGGGAGGCACTACCCACAGATGTGCTCCCTCTCGTTCAGATTCTCCTCAGAGGCAAAAGCGGACTCTCAGAACTGGCACAAGAGGGGAGGGAGGTGAGCTAATCTCTTGAAGCCCAGAATACCTACGTCTGTAACAGGTACTTCTCAAACACAAAACCAAGAAAAACAAACCTCCTAGATTTAACCTCCAGCAGGTGAATTTTTGCTTTTCTTTTCTTCTGAAATGTTTTCACATGTACGACAAAACCAGAAGGACGGTGGAGACAGGCCCTCTTCTCCCATCCCCACTGACACAACTCTTAGCCAGTTGACTGCACCTTTGACTAGCTCGGGTGTGGATATCACAGCAAAGATGGCAGTCTGCTTGTTAGTGGGGTGGGGGTGTTTGCTTTCTTTGTTTCATTTCTTATTTTTTGAGACAAGGTCTCATCTAGCTCAGGCTGGCCCAGAAACTTGGTGCGTTAGCTAAGGCTGGACTTGAACTCCTGGTCCCACCTCCTCCTATCAAATGCTGGGGTTATAATTGTGAGCTGCTACACTGGGCCCTACAGGGAAGTTTTATTTATTTGTTTGTTTATTTATTTGTTTGTTTGTTTGAGTATGTGCAAATAATGTTTGCACACTTGTGTGCACAGGTATATAGATGCCAGAGGACTCCTGCTCTATCACTCCATGACTTCCTCCCTTGAGATAGGGTCTCTCACCAAAGCTGCAGCTAGAGAGGAGGAGCTGATAAAATGAAAAATGAACAAGTATTCAGTCAATCAAACAGCCACAGCAACAAATCTTTTATCGGGAAGGCAGCAAGATGGCTCGTTGGGTAGAGGCGTTTCCCCCCAAGCCTGGCAATCCGAGTTAGATCCCTAGGACCTATACGGTGGAAGGAGAGAACTAACTCCCAAAAGTTGTCCTCTGACCCCTACACGTACCCTGCAGCACATGCCCACTCCACCCCTGCATACAAAATAAATAAATAAAAATATCTTTTAAAAGGGACATTTAAAAAGTCTTTTATCGAATGATGTTAAACATTAATAGTTCTCATCTTCAAGAAGCCTAGAAGCATCTTAGTTACTTTGTGGACCGTGCTTGGTGAAAATTTAAAAAGCATTCCTATTTATCAAAAATCAATGTTTCTCTTAATTAAAGGGGCCTCGCAGAAACAAAAAGCACTCTCTTCACTGTATTGTTTATAGTTGATGTTCATTAGACAATACTGCTTCCCATTAGCTGCTTGTAACTCAAGAGCCCAGTGACTGTTCCCAAAGACTGAAGACGTTACTGCCTGAGTCTGATTTAAGACAGTTATCTGGACCTCAATTATTAATGAAATTAGGGTCCTGAACGCCAGCAAGAACATTGCCTTAGGTAAAGGCTGTAAAGGAAATCATATTAGCAAGGAATTTCCTCTCCTCAGGGGCTCCTCTTATATTGCATTATTCACTTAGCCGTCTCCTGTAAGGGAGATGGACTGTCGGCCATCATCGTAGGGCAGAGCCAAATGGAGAAGCTAGTGGGGCTCACGAAGGCATCAGTCTCCAAACCTCCATGTGGTGCTTGTACGCCTTGGTCCAGTGGGATGTTTACAAAATAGCACCAAGGTTACCACAAGAAAGCAAGGAGAAGAACAGGGTGGAGGGGTGCTGAGTGATGCAAAACTGAGCAGCAGCACACCCAGTACTTACTGCTCTTCTTTGGTGCCTGCCCCAGAACAATTGGAAAGTGCAATGATTCTTCTGTGGTCCTGCCTCCTGGTGGCTGCTGTAGGTAAGTCCTGTCAATGGTTAGGCTTGGCACTGTGTCTTAGCTCTCACAGTGTGGTGTCCACACTGTGCGGGAACATCTCAGGTTTGTTCTTTTTTATTCATAATCTGTTTAATGCTAGTCCTATGAAGATTTGCAGAGACTGGTGATAAGTCTCTGACACGCCCCCGCTCAACCCCCCCCCCCCCCATACATACACACACAATCATACTTACCTGTACAGCGTCATGCACTGGAGCTTTTTATACAGGTGAAAATTCATTCCAAAACATTATGATTGGTGGGAAAATCTTCACTTCTGAGGAAATCCAGCTCACTGTGGCAATTAAGTATGGGGTAATCTCTTTCAGATATGTACGAATAAGGTGTTTTAGGATCCCCGATAGCCTTGGCATTATTATAAGCCTTTGGCAGAGCAGAGGAAGAGTGCCATGGATTTGTCTCAGCTGTAGATTCCTGTATATCATTTTGATATCACTGTGTTTAAATCTAGCTTTACAGAGACTGTAGACGTGGCTAGTACATTTCGAACGGCAGGTGCAAAAACATGCAAGTTTTGAGTATATGATTTCTCTTAAAATACTTTAGAGATTATATGTGTTTTAATGTATGAAATGATATTTCCATGGTAACATTAACTATACTGAATTAAACTGTTTTACTTAGGATGCAACTGATTTTTTAAAAAGTATATAAATCAAGAATCTATGGTTGGCCCATACCTACACGTGGGTATGTATCATTCTCTTTTTCTTAAATCCAATTCTCTAATCCAGTGGTTCTCAACACATGGGCTGTGACCCCTTTGGGGGGGTCAAACAACCCTTTCACAGGGGTCACCTAAGACCATCCTGCATATCAGATAGTTATATTACAATTCGTAACAGTAGCAAAATTACAGTTATGAAGTAGCGACAAAAATAATTTTATGTTGGGGGTCACCACAGCATGAGGAACTGTATTAAAGGGTTGCAGCTCTAGGAAGATTAAGAACTACTGGGACTAATCTGTTAAATGTCTTTTCCTACACTCCAATCGTGCTTAGAGAGAGAGAGAGAGAGAGAGAGAGAGAGAGAGAGAGAGAGAGAGAGAGAGAAGTTCTATTTCTGTTGGTGATTCCTAACACACTACTTTCTTTTATCTTCTCTTTATACCCTACCTCTTCGAGGGCTCTCCTAGAACTTGGGTCTGTATTCTCAAAATTTAAAATATGACTGGAAGTGGGATGAGTCAGTTATGAAGGGGAAAGAAAGAAATTTGGTAACTAGAAAGCTGGGAATTTACAGAGAAAGGAAGAAAACACCAGAAATGATTTTTCTACTCGGTAGAGAAGAAAAATAGCTACGGATGTCCTGGACATTTAACGTCAAAGATAAAAGCCTATCTTAACTCTAAGAGTAAAATAGAGGAAATTTCATTAATGCCAAATGGATTTCTTTGCAGAAAATAGCTATCAACATGAAACTAAGAAAAATAGAAAACTGCCATCCAGAAGACTTGGGAGAGTCTTCTCACCAGCTTTCCTTCTGATGTTTTGTACTCATGTTGATTTGGGTTCTCAGTGGGGTAGGAACAATGTTTTAACAGGGTCTAATGACCGAGGACTCCTCATAAATCACACTGAGGGCGTTTGTGCCAAAGAAATCTGACATTTTGCTAAGGTAATACGAAGTGGACTTGTAAATAGCAGAACTGATTTATTTTTTCCTTTGTGCTGAGAGTGTGCTAGGGATGAGTCCACCCCAGCCTCACTAGTCACTAGCCACAAGACCCAAATAAGTCAATTCATTCTTTAGGCAGTGTTTCAGAGCCTTAGGTAGGCTGGGCTAGCCTCGAACTTACTGTGTAACTAACCGCCCAACTCTGATCCTCCTGCATCCACCTCTCAAACTCCAGATTACAGCTGTGCATCATCTCACCCTGTGTATGTGGTGCTGAGGGAGGGACCCAGGCCTTCATGTATGCTAGGCAAGAACCCTATTCACTGATCCTCACCCTCAGACCCTTAAGTTGATTTTTATTTGGGTATTCATGAAGATCAGAATGTGGAAGAGTAATGTGCAACACAAGTGTAAGACATTATCAACCCGGAAGCGCGGGCTCTGAAAACACCCCTGGCTGCTTCTGCTCAGTAATAGACACTGTGCTGGGTGTATCGGTTTTCCTTCTGATGGCTTACTCAGTTGCTGGTCCTAATAGTTTTAGACAACCAGGTCACTATAGTGTCATGCCTACGAGGTTGTTCTCTGAATGCAGACCAGTTGTGCTTCAGCTCCAGCCTTTAATTTGTAAGCTATGGCCCTGGGCATCTATACCTTCACTGAATCTGTAGTAATTGTGCCATCTTACACACACACACACACACACACACACACACACACACACCAAATCCAAACAAACAAACAAACAGAAAAGAACAAGTGAAAAAGAAAGAACGCTTTTCTGTTTTCATTTTTTGAGTAGGGACTCAGTATGTAGTCCAAGCTGGCCTCAGATTTGTGATTCGCCACTTCAGTCTCCGAGGGCTGGGATTCCAGACCTGAGCCACCATGCCTGCCTTCGTATTCTTACTGTCTGTTTAAATCTCTTCCCTTCCAAATCCTTCATAGCTCAGTCCCTAACACATTCTACTCTCCAGAAACAGTACAAGTGACTTAACAGAAGCTGGCTATCCGGCTCTGAGGAGGCAGGGTTGACCAGGAATCTCTCCCGAGCCCGGCGATAGCTTCCATCAGTGTCTATGGAAACAGCCCTGAACTTTGAGTCATTTAGTGCTGTGTGAATGTCACATTAGCTTTCAAGGGGGCATCATTTGCTGCTAATTAATGGTCACTTAAATCCTTAATCTCTCTCCTGTAATTGATCTTTCTCCTTGGGCAAATTTGCATTCATAGTAGAAATGCAATTTATTATTTCCTCCCAGCTCATGCCAGAACTCTATTCTTTTTGCGTACATGTAAGTTTACTTCCATTTCCTTTTGCTTTTTCTCTTTGTTCCTAGTCCTAGCCTCCAAAACTTTCTCTTTTTACCTAGGCTTTTGACACACTGTGGAAAGCATGGCTCTATTCCCAGGAGATCTATGGACTATTTCCTCGATAAGATAGCAGAGAGAGAGAGAGAGACAGAGATAGAGAGAGACAGAGACAGAGAGAGACAGAGGAAGAGAGAGATTTGACTTCTTATGAGCAGAGGGTACAAAGAACACACCTTCACCTTTCAGCATTGTATTGTAAATCCATCTTGATTTCCTGGGTTGAATCGTGCCCATTTCAGGATTTCTCCAACTGAGACGTGAACTGGGAATTCCCAAGAGAGGTGAAAAAAAGCTGCTCCCCAGAGCAAACTTTGTAGGGAGACCATGGGACCAGCCTGGTTTGATATTCCCGACTTCCCTCCCTGGAGTACAACAGTGAGAAATGTTCTCAGACAGAGAGTCACACTGCATGTTTTGACTATAACGATTCACACAAACCTTAAAAAACGATGTCCCGTGCAAGCCACCCACCTTCGTCCTGAACGCACAAATAGCTGATCCCATCCTAAGCTTCTCCATGGGTGAAGAGTCAGGGAGTTAAAATGCTCATTACGTTCGCAGTTCTGACGGTAATGAAAGCAAATGTTCCGCTGCCCGCTGCCAGCCTGGGATGACAACTCTAGCATCGTCGTCATTAGCCGTTTTGGGCACCCCCCTCCCCCGACATTGACAAATCATAGAAATTGCTGCTTGTGGTGACAGGTGACATGACCTCATTCATAAAGAAAGGGGTCCAAACAGGATTGTTGCACAAGGAGAAGTGATGTCATTCAGTTTCCTACTGGATTTCTCAGACCTAAATGGGCTCAACAAAATAGGGCCAATCCAGACGCCGGACACCGGAGACACTTTCATTCTGCACCGTGTCAGGAGGTGTGCAATTTGCCACAGTCCAATGACTTATCGAAGCTTCGAGTCCCCCAAGGGTTGGCGAAGCTTCCGAACAAAATATCTTTTTGCAATTCAGGGAGTGCCCTCACAAATCTGTCACTTCCAATCCCCGGTGTTGGTTTCTCTTGTTTGCTTTCTCCTGCCTCGACACCAATCATGACTCCTCTAACAAATCAAGATGCCTGGATCAGAGGAAATGATTGTTTCCTGAAACCAGGGAGAATTTTCCCAAAGCAAAGATCTCATTTTCTGACAAGCACATTTTATTCAAAGACAGATGGTGTGAGAAAATAGATTTTTTTCAATGGAAACAAAAGAGCATGAATTGAACTCTCATTAATTTCATTATGTGGAAATCCATGCAGATCTCTGGGATCAATGGATTGTCCATTACACATGAAAAAAGCTGGGCATGGCTGTGTCCCCTACAATGCTTCAGCACTGTAGGGGACAAAAAAAAAATGAGCATCCCAGGGACTTGCTGGTTGCTAGCCTGGTCCCATGCTCAGTGAGAGATCTTCTCTCAGGAGAGTGAGTCAAAGAGTGATAGATTGGGACACCCAGTGCCCTCCATGTGGGTGCATGCACCTGCCCACACTCACATACACAAACCAACATGGGGGTTAAGTTTGGGCTAAGGGTGTGGGTGAGTTCTTCATCATACCAGCAGAGCACATTACAGGAGCAGTGTGAAATGGAACTCTTGGGACAGTGTGCATTCCTGAAGATGAAGTTGCCTTATGTGTCTTTACAATTCACTCTCTTTTGAGGGCTTGTCCTGGTTTGTTTTCCTGTTGCTGTAATAAACACCATGACCAAAAGCAGCTTGTTCATCTTACAGGTTACAGTCCACTATCAAGGAAAGTCAAGGCAAGAACTTAAGACAGGAACTGGAGCAGATACCATGGAGGCACACTGTTTACTGACTTGCTTCCGGGGTCTGGATCAGTTGCCTTTCTTATATGGCCTAGTTCCCTCCCTACCCCCCACCCCCCACACAATGAACTGTACCCCCTCTGCATCAATTAATAGTCAAGACAACCCCCCGCAGACATGCTGACAAGCCAGTCTGGTGGAGGCAATTCCTCAGTTGTAAGTTCAAACCAACAACCAAGATTAGCCACCACAGGGTACTTGGGCTGGCAGCTTATGTTAAATAAATGTCTGCTAGAGAGCCCACCAGCTGGCTGTGATTTTACACAGACTGGAGTCAGCTGACTAGCTCACAAAAAGCCACCATGTCCCAGACAGTCTACAGCTCCCTAAAGAAGCTCATTATCTTCGTCTTCACAGTGACAGCTTTCTTTTCTAGGTGTCCCAGGCACCGCGACACCCCATGCGAAGGCTTCCTCTCTGCATCGTCTCACTAGGCAGCTCTTACAGCAGTATCACAAGGATGTCAGGCCCGTTTACAACTGGGCTGAGGCCACCACTGTCTACCTGGACTTTTGTGTTCATGCTGTATTGGATGTGGTAAGGACTACCCTGCCCTTGCTTGCTCGTGTTGTTCTGATCAATTGACTGATTGAATAATTGATTGATTGAGACAGGTCTCATGTAGCCCAGGTTGGCCCTAAACTCGTTATGTGGCTAAGGATGGCACTCGACTTCTGATATTTCTGCCTTTGCTTCCTGAGCACTGGGACCGAGGGTGTAGACCTCCACAGCCAACCTCTTGTGGAGTTCTGTGCTTTATGCAGAAACCTGTCCAGAGTTCTATTCCTGAGATGCTGGTTGAACTGCTGGTACTAGGCAGAGTCTGCATTTTTGGAGATGGGGTGGGTTTACTGATCTTTTCCATTGTTAGTAGTAATGGCATATTAAAGTAGACATCCAGCTCTGGGGTTGCAGCTCAGTGGTTGAGCACTTGCCTGTTGAGAGAGGGTTTGCTTGCTAGATCCACTACTTACTGTCTGAAATCTGAAAAAGGAAAAAATAAAAGTCTCTGCCCTGGTTATCGTGAACGTATAAAGGGCTTTTCTAGACTGTTCGCTGAGGATGGGAAGAAGGATTCATTTGAGACCTTGTACCAAAAATAACAACAAAACAAAACAAAACAAAAACAAAAACAAGGGGCTGGAGCAATGGCTCAGTGGTTAAGAGCACTGGCTGCTCTTCCTGAAGTCCTGAGTTCAATTCCCAGCAACTGCCACGGTGGATCACAGTCATCTATAATGAGATCTAGTGCCCTCTTCTGATGTGCAGGCATACATGCAGGCAGAATACTGTATCCATAATAAGTAAATAAATCTTTAAAAAACAAACAGACAAAAACAAAACCTTACAAAGAGAAAGATTTCCTTCAATTCATGTTTTCAGATGTTGTGTTTCTCAGCTAGTGGGCTTCATTACTTTGGGGCCTTCAGCAGCACATACCACAGGAGTACACCACAGAACAAAGGCACTAACCTCACGTGGAGAAGAGGAGGGGTCCGGGTCCTTTTCACTGGCATATCCCAGTGAGGAAGAGACCTCTTCCCAGGCCCCACCATGACCTTTCAATAGCACCACACTGCTGACCCAGCCTTCAACATGCTTAGTTGGAGTTTCTATTGCTGTGATAAAAAAAAACACCATGACCAAAAGCAAGTTGGAGAGGAAAGGGTTTATTTCATCTTGCAACTGCCAGGTCATCCCAACACCAAATGAAGTTAGGGCAGGGACTCAAGCAGGCAGGAACCTGGAGGTAGGAACCGATACAGAAATTACGAAGGAATACGGCTTATTGGCTTGCTCCTCATGACTCTTTCAGCCTGCTTTCTTAAACATTCAAGACCACCTGTCTAGGGTTGGCACCACTCACAGTGGCCTGAGCCCTCCCACATCAATCATCAATAAAAAAAAAATATCCTACAAATTTGCCTACAGGCCAATGCTATGGAGGCATATTCTCAGTTAAGATTCCTTTTTCCCAGATGACTCTAGCTTGTTCCAAGTTGGCATAACACTATCCAGCACACACACTGTCCTTGAGAGGACACTGGATGTCTAAACCTCAGCTGTCCTCTTTGTGCAGACACCACCATAACAAAGCTGTACTGGTGTACCATCATCTTAGGGCTCTCTGGTGGTGTTTTCAGTATCCCTATCTCTTTTCCCAGTAAATCCTACAAATGCCACCCACTGAGCTGTCTACAAACGTCCTGTGTGCGTGTGACTGTGTGAATGTGTGTGTGTGAGTGTGTGAGTGTATGTGTGTGCGCTCGAGTGTGAGTGTGTGTGTGTGAGTGTGTGCGTGTGAGTGTGTGTGTGAGTGTGTGCGTGTGAGTGTGTGTGAATGTGTGTGTGAGTGTGTGTGTGTGTGTATAGATGCATACATGCCACAACACGTGTATAGAGGTCCAGGGACAACTTTGCGTATTGGTCCTTACCTTCCACCATGTTTGAGACGGGGTCTCTCTGCTGTTCATTTCTGCATATGCCAGACTGGCCCTTGGGCTTCTGGGGATTCCCCTATCTCTGGCTGCATCGCACCACAGGAAAACTGGGATTACAATTCTTGCTAATGTATTTAGCTTTATGTGGGTTCTAAGATCCCAAGTCAGATCCTTACTCTTCTGTAACTGAACTGTGTCCCCAGCCCTACTCAGCCTTTATACTTCAAGAAAATCATAAACATGGAACCACATATACATGACCTTTGACCTTTGATACCTTTTGTTTGTTTGATTTGGTTTTTTGTTTGTTTTTGTTTGTTTTAGAGACAGGGTCTCAATATGTAGCTCAAGCTGGGCTCCGGTTCTTACCAAATCCTCCTGCCTCAGCCTCCCAAGTATTGAGATTACAGGCATAAACCTGGTGCCTGTGGAGGCCAGAAGAGGGCATCTGATCCTCTGGAACCGGAGTTATAGACACTTGAGCCACCATGTGGGTGGGGGAAATCGAACCCAAGTCCTCTGGAAGAGCAACACCTGCACTAACCCTCTGAGCCATCCCTCCAGCCCTCAAATTTCTTTTTTCTCAGTTTGACTTTCCCATAAGATAGCAGAAGTACCAGCCTATGATCTTAGCTGGGACTGTTTAATTTTATGCCAGGAGTTAGGCCACATAAAAGGCCTAGTGTCACACACTTCTAATAGATAACCCCTTTAAGGTCTCTTTTTTAAAGTCTCTTTTTAATTGGATATTGAACTAGAATTTTGGAGACTTAATTTCCTGTGGCTGACGCTTCCTGGCTAGGAGAGATTGAGTTTCTCACTCTGTAGTCATCGGTGGGCTACTATAGCCATCCTGCTTCCTAAAGTCCAGTGTTAAACATGATCCTAACAAAGACACACAATATGAGTGCCAGGGTAGTGTACACCCGTGATCTCGGCACTCAGGAGGCTGAAGCAGGAGGATTGCTGTGAGTGTGAAGCCAACCTGAGAGATGGCAAGAAATTCTATCTCAACAGATACAAACAAACAAACAAACAAATAAATGGCACACAACAAGAGCTATGCTATGGGCCCCCAGAGCAGGGGGATAATGAGCCCTGAGAAGGGGTTAGGACGGCTCTCAGCTGCTTCCTTCACCTTCTTCTTCTGATTTTTTTTGTATTGATTAAGATAAAGTAGAACTGCTCAGCTTTGACTTCAGAGACTTACTCGGAGATAAATATAGAAAAGAAATAAAGTCTTTATATTAATATTTTCCCTTGGAACCAGCATGTCAAGTTGAACTTTTAAAGTCTAACTCTTCCTGCCTTGGTAAAAGCAAGCGAAGTCCTATTATTATTGTAGGTAAGGAAAACACTGAAGATACGGGTCCCCCGCCCCATGTTGTAACACATACTTGTTTGTTACTAGACTAGGTTACGTGTATCTCATGATTAGATAGAGTAAATTTTCTTTTGCATGTGTATGTTCAAGCATGTTCATGTATGCAAATCTGTGTGTGGGTGCTGTGGATGCCTCTGGAAGCCAGGTAGCAACCTCACTGCCATTCCTTATGTAAAAATTATGTATTTATTTATTCATTCTGTGTGTGTGTGTGTTTGAGCCACAATGTGCAAGTGTGAGTCAGTTCTCTCTGTTATGTGGGTCCTAGCTTTGTGGCAGGCATCATCTCACAGGTGCCCAGCTGTCTATCATTCCTCATATGCCGTCACTTTATCTGTTTTCTTTTTAAAGCAGAGTCTCTCTGATCTGGAACTCATCAAGTAGGCTAGGTTGGCTCACCGATAAACCCTAGGAGTCCACCTGCCTCTGCCTCCATAGCTCTTGGATTATAAGTGCGAGCCATTGCTTCCAGCATTTTTTAAATATAATTTAAATTTATTTTATGTGCATTGGTGTAAAGGTGTCAGATTCCCTGGAACTGAAGTTACAGACAGTTGTGAGCTGCCATGTGGATGCTGGGAACTGAACCTGGGTCCTCTGGAAGAGCAGCCAGTGCTCTTAACCCCTGAGCCAACTCTCCAGCCCGCATTTTTTTTTTTTTTCAAACATAGGTTCTGGGGGATCGAACTCAGGTCTTTATGTTCACAAGCATCCTTTTTGTTGCTGTGATAATACATTGACCAAAGACAACTTGGGGAGGAAAGAGTTTGTTGGGCTTATAGGTTATAGCCCAACAAGAAGGGAAGTCAAGGCAGGAACATGGAGGCAGGAACATGGAGGCAGGAACATGGAGGCAGGAGCATGGAGGCAGGAGCATGGAGGCAGGAGCATGGAGGCAGGAGCCGAGGGTTACTAGATTGCTTTGCCTGGCTTGCTCAGTTTTCCTTCTCCTCTTCCTTTTCTCCTCTTTCTTTTCTTCTCTTCTCTTGTCTTCTCTTCTCTTGTCTCCTCCTCCTCCTCCTCCTCCTCCTCCTCCTCCTCCTCCTCCTCCTCCTCTTCTTCTTCTTCTTCTTCTTCTTCTTCTTCTTCTTCTTCTCCTTTTTTTTGAGACAAGATCTCACTGCACAGCCCTAGCTGTCCTGGAACTCACTATGTAGAACGGGTTCTGACTCCCAGTGCTGAGTTTAAAGGCGTGCTCCATCATGCCTAGCTCAGTTATCTTTCTTACACAGCCCAGGTCCACCTGTCCAGGGATGGTACCACCCAAAGTGGGTTGGACCCTCCTTCATCAGTTAGCAATTAAGAAAACACTCCCCCAGATATGTCCACAGACCAGTCTGATGGAGGCATTTCCTCAGCTGAGATTCCCCCCTTCTCATGCCCAGGTTTGTGTCAAGTTGACAGAAATTATATGACAACCAGACGAGCACTTTCCTGAACTGAGCTGCTCCAACACCCACCGCTTTGAGTTCTAGGGTTATAGCATGGGTCACTACATCTATACATTCTCTAGTTTGTTATAAGTTTCTTGACAGAAAGTCTTTGCTGCTTGTATTCTTATTTCCCACCACAGGCATTGCAATATATTTTACTTCCAAGATGCTCGATCAATACTGTAAAATAGGTAGTGAATTAAAAAACACTAATTCTAAGTTTATCTCTATTGATGACTAGGTTATTCCAGAGGCACTTTACAAATCTCACTATTATATTTAGAAGAGCCAGACGAAGTGAGTTGCAACCCTAGGAACAGTTCTGAAGGATCTGATAAAATCGCTCAGATTCTGTCCAGACTAGGATCTCCCACTGTGAACAGCGAGCTTGTCGGCTGCCTCTGCCAGCAGCTGTACTGCTAGCAACTTGTGTTTGAATGAAGAACTCCCAGGCTGGCTCCCATCACAGCCCCTCGACTCCCTTCTCATGTTTTGCCTCCTGTTTTGTTTATGGAAAAGCCTACAGTCTTGTCTTCGAATTTCTGAATATTATGAGTACCTTAGGGAAATCTGATTATAGAGATAATCTACTCAACAGTGAAGAGTTTCAATTTGTTTCTATTGAGTTTTGTCAATTCTGAATCCCGGATACCTTTGTATTCCAGTCCATTGACTGGAGCCTCCCAGCCAGACGTTCAGGCATCTGTTTCCATAGTCTCCGGAACTAGGAAAGATAAATAAGAATGTGAGGGAATTATCTGTATATTTGCTAACCACCAATTTAGATCTAAATAGACTCCCTCTGTTAGGAAGACTAATGAATTCCAATTCTCGGAAATATCCTTTGCTTTAACAAGCAAGATGGAAGGTATCGAAAGGAAAAAAAAAGAGAGACACGCAGAGGGAAAAGCTGTGAATAATGCCACCAGAGAACCAATTACACTCACCAGCTGGCATTGGGAAACTTGTTTCTTTGAAAATAAAAAAAAAAGATTGTTAGTTTTAGCCTCAAACTACTTTTTGACATTGCATTCTTTAGGACTGAATGATGAATCTTCCTAGCCACCCCCATAAAATTCTAGGACAAAAAAAAATTGTGTAAACATCATTTGTAGGTGTAAAACAACAAAGCAATAGGCAGGAAGAGAGAAACGAGAGAAAGTATCAATATGGCTGGCAATCATGGTCAGCTGGATCAAAGAATAGCCAAGGGAAGCATCGGAACAGAGAGACCCTCTTCCCAGCTATCCGGATCAATGAGAGACATTTATAGGGTGCTAAGACAGTGACAGAGAAGTCAGGAACAACAAGGGAGTTGCTGAAACGAAAATCATATTCCTGCGAGATCCTCAGCAGGTAAAGGAGCTTGCCTCCAAGCCTGAGGAACTGAGTTCCATCCTCAGAATCTGGAAAGGAGAAAACTCAGTCCTGAGGTTGTCCTCTGACCTCCGCGCACTCACACTACGGCACATGCGTGGGTATACATAGACACAGAAACATAAATGTAATTTAAAAATAAAAAAAAAAGTATTCCTGTGAGCATAGTTAACGGCTTTGTTTCCCTTAGTATAAACTGCATGCTGGATGTTTTAAAAATAGTATTTGTAGAGAATCCTCATTGATTGTAACTAAGCCTAGCATTACTTGGGTGAGTAAGGCATGACCTATTCTATAATCACTTGGCTCATACGTTTCCCAAAGAAGTGAAGTGAGTGGTATCCTCTAATCTTGTGCTCTCAATAGAGGACTTAAAAACAAAAAACAAAAACAACCAAACTTCCAGAACCCCCCGCTGAGCCAATCTTGGCTGGGGGTCCCCACTGGTCCTTCTACAAGCTGTTCCTTGGGGAAATATTTGTGAATTCAATCTTTTCACTTTGCATACCACTTTAAAAACCTGCCTCTCTCAAGTATCTATTTAAAGTCCATAAAAATCTGTAGAACCAGTGAGTTCAAAGCAGCCTTTGTGGAGCCTGGAGACAGGGCTCCTTGTCTGCTCACTTTCTTCTTTCCCACTGTACCTAGAGATGCATATTCGGTAACAACCCATTTTCTTAACTGTAAAAGGGGAAACTTAGATCCCAAAAGTTTATTGTGTTTCCTTTAGGGCTTGGGAGGTGGCTCAGCTGAGGAATGCTTGCTTAGTGTGCAGGAAGCCCTGGGTTCTTTTTCTCACCCTGACATAAACTGGGCATGGTGGTGCATGCCTGTAATCCCAGGACTGTGGAGATGGGGCAGAAGGAACTGAACTCAGGTCCTCTGCAAGAGTGCTTTCAACCACTAAGCTATTTCTCCAGCTCCCTGATTAAGTTTTAAAGCCTGAGTATGGTCTCACATACTTTAGGCAAGCCTTAAGCTACTTACACAGCTGAGGATGACTTTGAATACTGGGTCCTCCTATCTCCGCCTTGCAAGTGATGGGACCACAAGGAGTGGATCGCCAAGCGCTACTCTAATTAGGTTTTGGTGAGCTTGTGGTTCACCTTTGATACTTTGGCAATGCACTCATCTGCCCTAGGTGTTCCTATACTTTGGTATGCAGTTGTTCATTGAGTCTCTTAGGAGTGTTTGTGTTTGTGTTTCTTTGATATGTGTTGTAACATCTTGGGGCTGGTGAGATGGGCTCAGTGGGTCAGAGCCCTTGTTCCACCCCCAGAACTCACAGTGGAAGACAAGAACTGACTACGGAAAGTTGTTCTTTGACTTCAACACGTGTGCCATGGTATATACATGCCCACACAACACACACAACAATAAAAATGATGATGATAATGATATTTAAATGTTATAATGCCTCATTTTGTCAACTTTGTTTGCCTTTATAAATTAAAAAAAATTAATTTTATTTAGAGTGTATGGGTATTTGCCTGCACATATGTCCATGCACCACACGTACACGGTGCCCTCAGAATCCAGAAGTGGGTGTTAGATCCTGGAACTGGGTCTTCTGGAAGACAACAAGCTCTCTTAACTGTTGAGCCATCCCTCCAGTCCTATTTATTTTTATTTTTATGTATGTGTGTGTGCCTGCACATCTGCATGTGTGCAGGTATTTATGCAGGCCAGAAAAGGCCATCAGAGCTCTAGAAACTGTAGTCACAGGTGGTTGTGAGCTGCCAGATGTAGATATGGGAACCAAACTCAGGTCCTCTGCAAGAACAGCAAGTGCTCTTAACTGCTGAACTATCTCTCTATCCCACACAAAAGTTTTTAATTTTGATAAAAATCCCACTTTTTTCATTTGTTGCTTCTGCTCTCATATCTAAGAAAACATTGCTTAATTCAAAGCCCCAAGAGTCTGAGTTTTTTAGTCTTAGCTCCAACATTCAGGCTTGTGATTTGTAGCTGGAGAGCTTCTCTCCAGGTTCCGCCAAACCCCTGCAGTCCCAAAGCCCACTTATAAAATAAACACACAGACGCTTATATTATTTAAACTGTTTGGCCTAATGGCTCAGGCTTCTAGCTAGCTGTTCTTATATCTTAAATTAACCCATTTCTATAAATCTATACCTTGCCACATGGCTCGTGGCTTACCAGTATCTTACATGTTGGTACTCATGGTGGCAGGTGGCAGCTGGCAGTGTCTCTCCGCCTCATCCTTCCACTTCCCAGAATTCTCTTCTCTGCTTGTCCCACCTATACTTCCTGCCTGGCTACTAGCCAATCAGCATTTTATTTATACAGAGTGATATCCACAGCAGTGATTCATTTTTATAGTTAATAGTTGTTAGATACTATATGGATGAAATAATCCTTCTCTTTTAATCCCCGAGAACATCTTATTTTTGGAATGTCCTCTACTAGGTTAGATATGAAAAATCTTGGTAAAGACGGTTTTGTTGTTACTGCTGTTGCTTGTCGTTGGTTATTTTTACTCTTTACTCTTAGAGGGGCCCACCACCCAGCTCCCAAATAACCACACAGAGTCTTATTCTTTCTTATGAATGCCCAGCCTGAGCTTGACTTATTTCTAATCAGCTTCTCTTAACTTAAGTTATCCCATCTATCTTTTGCCTCTAGACTTTTATTTTTCTCTCTCTAGTCTATACACCTTTCTTTACTTCTTACTCCATGACTTGCTGTGTAGCTGAGTGGCTGGCCCCTGGAATTCTCCTCTCCTCCTTTTCTTGTTTCTTGAACCAAACCTTCTTTCCAGATTTCCCCTTCTATTTATTCTCTCTGTATCCAGCCCTGCCTATTCCTCTCTACCTAGTTATTGGCCAGTTAGCTCTTTATCAGACCAATCAGGTGTTGTAAGCAGGCAAAGTAACACAGCTTCACGGAGTTAAACAAATATGACATAAAAGAATGCAACACATCTTTTTATCATTAAACAACTGTTCCACAGCAGAAACAAATATAACACATCTTCAGCTAATATTCCACATCATCTGGTGTTTGGGGAGGATCCTTAATAAAAAAAATCACCAAGGGTCTTGGGAGGTTACTCAATGGTTAAGAACACTGGCTGCTCTTCCAGAGGATCTAGATTCGATTCCCATCACCCACATGGTAGGTCACAGTCGTCTGTAACTCCAATTTCAGGGAGTCCAATGTCCTTTTCTGGCTTCCATGGGCATCAGGCATGAACATGGTGCACAGATATACGTGAAGGTGTAAGTCTCATACGCATAAAATACTTTCTTTAATTAAAAAAATATTCACCATGTTATTGCAGACGTGGAAAATCACATCTGTTGCCAAGGAAGTACACCTCACCTATATTGAGCTCATCAGTCTGTTTCATAAGCAGATAAATTTAAACACAAAGTAACTTAACAGAAATGGCTGCATGTGTCAGTGCAGATAGATTTCATTGAAAGATTATGAATAATATCTTGATTAGAAGTAGAAGTTTGGTCTCATCTTTTCAGCTCAATATTGGCTAAGACATACATATCATTTTTTTTTTACTTTGATTAATGACAGAGTAACTAATTAGAGCAGGAAAAGAGATTAGAAAATCACTCAAAATGTTAAGTGCAGTTAGAGTGCTATTTTGTCCTGGATAATAGAGCAACATTCAAAGCCACAGGTGTGCATGATAAGCGGGAACTGAGAATACTCGGGTATCAAGGAAGCTAGGCAATGTTTTTAAAATCAGCATTTGTTGGTTGCGTTTGATTTTCCTCCCTCTTAAATTGTCAGATGGTTGTGCTTGCCTCTGATAATTGATGTGCTGAGATTTCATGGGGATGCTCTTGAACTTGCCTTTGCTTGCTCATGTGCTCAGATTCTGTGTGGATGTTCTATTTTTTTTCTCTCTGCAGGATGTACAGAATCAAAAATTAAAGACAAGTGTGTGGTACCGAGAGGTAACTGATTCTCCTTCCCTCTCTGCATGCTGGGTTCCTGATGGGGATCTACTGCAAAACGTGGTTATTCTAAGGTGGAGGTACTGCCTTTAGGCATAGTCCTTTAGCTTAGAGCAGGCCTAGTTTATCAGAATCCATGCAAGGTCGGAGCCATAGACGGGATTTCCTTCCCCCAGTAGAGTGCGTCACGAGGCTGATGAATTGGATCAGGACTCAGTTACATCAGAGCACTTAAGCTTTCTCATGTTGTTTCCCACTTGGCTACTCCTAACAGTTTGGAATGATGAGTTTTTGTCCTGGAACTCTAGCCAATTTGATGAGATTCAAGAAATCTCTCTCCCTCTCAGTGCCATCTGGGCCCCTGATATCATCATTATGAGTTGTAAGTGTTCTGGGGTGTATTTCTGTGACCTTTGGATTGTTCACCTGTTCAGGGCCAAAATGCCATTTAATTCCAGTCATTGTTGTTATACTTTCGTTTTCTCTGGTTACTGGGGTCATACTACTGGGAATATTCAGGATGGATTGCCATGAGTTGATACCATTTAAGATACAGATTTGAAGGCTGGAGAGACTGCTTTTCCAGAGGACCAGGGGTTCAGTTCCCAGCACCTACATTGGGTAGCTCATCACCTCCTGTAACTCAGCTCCTGGGGATCTGATACCCTTTTCTAGTCTCTGTGGGCACCTGCACTCACGTGAGCACACTATCCCTATATGCATATAATTTAAGATAAAATACTTTAGAAAAAGATACATATTTGATTACTGGTGCTTGGAGTTACTGTTTATGTTGTAGCTGTAGCAGGTGAGTTAATTGATGAGACTTGTCATTTCTGAGAGTATGTGTCAAGGAGAATCATCTCATGGGAAATACTCTATCCTTTTTTTCTTAAGTCTAGCTTTGAGTCTCATGGCCACTACCACCTCGTAGTCAGTTCTGTGTGTGTTTGGAAATAACTAAGGTCCTCTCCATAACAGGTTCTCTTGTGTTTCATATAGTGTGGACCTTGAAAGATCTCCTGACCTTCCCTATGTATATGTGAACTCCTCTGGAACCATTAGTAACCACAAGCCCATCCAGGTGGTCTCTGCATGCAGTTTGCAGACGTATGCTTTTCCCTTGATATCCAGAATTGCAGTCTCACCTTCAATAGCATGCTGCATACAGGTAAATAAACCACAAGAGACACAGTCTGCTGGGAATACTATGCTGTGTGGGCATACATAGGTGAAATGATATTAACTTCAGATCTATTTTACTCTTACACATGATTATTTAAAAAATCTAAACTTTAGATGGATGTGGTAGTACATGCTTGAAATCCCAGCAGCACTTTGGAGGTGGAGGCAGGAGGATCAGAAATTCAAGATCATTCTTGGTTATAGAGAGAGCTTTAGTTTAGCTGGAACACATGAGACTCGGCCTCAAAAGAAAAATGTCTTGTGGTAGTGGGTGTTTCTAGAACTCAGACAAGGTACAATGCTATAACCCACCAGAGCTGTTAATTTGTCATTATGATATCAGGATTCTATCACCACTGAGAATGTTCTAAAAGCTACAGGACACTCTTCATACACTGTGGAGAGCTGGCTCCAATTCTAAATTTATAGTCTAATAAAAGATTAGAAATATTTTTGTCCCCCACCTCTACTCTCTAACTCAAAATACTGATAATACTGTGTGTGAGAGTCAGGATAGAAGGAAGGGCTCAAACTGGGGGTTGGGAAAGTGGGGGGATGCTGGATGCTGTTTCTCCCCCCTAGAAGTTCATTGTTACTGTTATTTTTTAGTGGAAGACATAGACCTGGGCTTCCTGAGGAACAGAGAAGACATCGAGAATGACAAAAGGGTGTTTCTGAATGACAGTGAGTGGCAACTTCTGTCAGTGTCCTCCACATACCACATCCTGCGGAGCAGCGTTGGAAACTTCGCTCAGATTCGGTTTAACGTAGGTTCTCCCTTCCTACCTGTTACCCACGTCTCTGCAGTCCGTGGCCTTCACTATTGAGCCGTGGAATCTGCTCTATTACATACTCTCATTGTCACCTGAGAACAGTGTGTGGATATGGCTCTGCCCATTCCCCTGTGCTGCAGTATTTGAGAGCAGAGATCCTGAGCTACCGAGCTACCACCATAATTTACAGGGCAACCAGAGAGAGTGGAGAACTCCAGAGATCTGGCTCACCTCACAGCAGAGTCTTCAAACCTTTTGGCTTACACAAACGTTATCACTTCTAATTGCCACTGAGAATAAAGCCCAAAGCGATGTACACACCATCAGCATTACAACGAATTGGACACAAAACAAAACAAAAATGTCTCATCAATATAATTATCCCATTTTTAATTGAGAAAATTATCAATTAATTTCAGATGCAGATGCATAAAATGATCATATTATTAACTCGAATATCTGAAGGGATGAGCCGATAGTCATCTGCATGACCCACAGAAACAACGAGTAGGACTGGGGATGTAGCTGAGTTGGAAACTTACATGGATCCCTGGGGTTGATCACTGGCACACATACACCAAGCATGACAGCTCATACCTGTGATACCAGCACTAGGAGGATGGAGGCCTGTCTGGGCTACATGAGATCCTATTTCATAAAAAGAAAAAAAAAAAAAGAAAGGAGAGGGAGGGAGGGAGGTAAGGAGGGAGAAAAAAAGAGAAAGAAAGAGGAGAGAAAGGAAGGGAGGGAAGGAGGAAGGTAGGAAAGAAGGAAAAAGGTAGGAAGGAAGGAAAGAAGGAAGGAAATAGGAAGGGAGGGAGGGAGGGAGGAAAGAAGGAAGGAAGGAAGGAAGGGAAGGAGGGAGGAAGGAAAGAAGGAAAGAAGGAAGGAAGGAAGACAGACAAACTGACAGACACAGAATAAGCAAGGTACTAGTGGCTTCAGGGTCAGAGGGAACAACTGCTAACCAGGGCATGGTGGAACCCATGATGCTCTGATACACCCCTGGGAGTGCTCTTGGCCAAACTGTGCCCAGAGAAATTTATCTGGCTTGCGGGGGCTCTGGGAGAAGGACAGTGGTGCTCACCATGTTTCCTGCCCAGCTTCTGCTCCTCTGGCTTTCCTGGCAAGCCACTCTGCCGTGGTCACGGGAAGGTTTACATCAGCAATAGACTCTCAGTGCTAGAATTCGGCAGAGAGCCCTGCTTTACTCCACAGCGTGAAGGTGGTATTCATGACAAAGAATGAATCCAGTTGAAAATTAGAGACTGCAAACAGGTCAGGAGTGCAGGTGACATGGATTCCTCCAGAATCAGGCCTTGGGAATGAGATCCTTGCAGACAAGATTGAGGGCTGGTGCAAAGAGTGAGATTAGCTGTTCTTGAGGGGCATGAGTGGCCTCCATTGGCTGAAAGGTGTGTGTTTTCTAGAAGAACTCTCATTAAACCAGAGCCTTAAGCAATGGGGTTGGAGCCTCCCTCACAGCTACCTGTTTGTTAGCAGCCCATCAGAAAACATGCCTGTGAAGCAGGGGATTTGGGACTGGAATTCTTTCTAACTTAGAATTCAGCGAGGTGTTCACTGTGGCCTGTGGCCTGCCTGCCCACTCTTTCTTCTTTGTTTTGTGATCCTAGGGCTCAGACAGGGACCTTGCTCGTACTAGGCAGGCACTCTACCCTTGAGCCACATTCCTAGTTCTTGTCCACTTGTTTTCAGTAAGAGAAAGAGAGTAGGGGGGGGAAGAAAGCTTTTTTTTTTTTTTTTTTTAAATTTCAATGAGTTTCTTGGCTAAGAGTAAACACCTCATTAATTTTAAAGATATCAGCCTGCAAACATATTAATGCAGCCCAAATAATGGAGAGCATTAAAGGGAAACGTGAGAGAACGGCACGTGCAAGGTGGAACCAGTCACCTACCAAGCGCTCCATGGAGTGCTGCACACATCATTACCTACACTGCACGGAGACAGACAAAGGCAAGAGGTGGCGGGAAACGTTAGTGTGAGCGTGGCTATACCCCTGTGTGTGCTCGCTCCTCTCTCTCCCTCTGCAATTGCGTGTCATCCCTTCTCCTAAATATTAGCTTGTCTTCTTGAGAGCAGCTGGGTCCATTTGGAATAGGAGAGATGGTAAGCACTGCTTCATGGGAGGCATCCCTCCATGTAGGAACCATGGTCCAGTTCCTTTGCCCTCTTCATCACCACATTCCTCTCTGTTACGGTGTTTCTACAGAGGCACGCTGGAAAGACTCTCATGTTCCAGAACACTCACTGGTTTCCATCTCCCAACCTCCACATCTTCCCCGTGGCTGCCACGTGCCCCATGCCTGGCTTCATTGTTTCATACCATAGGAGACATTCTGCATTTAGCACCCAAGGTATCCTGGTGTCATTCAAAAGCCCTTGGTCAGTGTTGTATCATTTGGAGTCCAACTCTGTGCCAACAGTGTGCTTGCTGGTGTCCTGATGGTAAAGGACCATCTTCCTCTTAATCTAATCACCTGCTGTGTCCTAGACCAAGCTGGGATAGTTGGAGCAGGCAAGAGAGACAACATTCTCTTCAAAACACAGCATCATCCCATGCTAACACACACGGCTACCATTTATCTGGCATCAAATGCTTGGGATACCATTAGCTCCAGCTAACACAATCACAGCCACTGGTGCTTGGACACATGCTGCTTATCACAGGGTACCATTGATGGTTTACAATCCAACTACATTCCATAGGGGGCCTAGACAAAGCTCTTCTCTCTGCAAGGATGTTTGTGTACAGCCTGGGACCCAATCCAACAGCCATAGGAGGGGAGATTTCTTCCAAAACATTATTGGAGGTGCTGGTTCCCAGAAAACAGCAGGATGGACATTCAGTTTCTGTATGACCTTGCAGGAGTGGGCAGAGGTAGGGAGAAAATCTAGAAGTCATTTTGAATGGAAAGGGCCAATCAAGATACTCTGACAAGGAGTGAGGGACTCACCAGGCACTGGAAACTCACAGAGTACTGGGGAAATGAAAAGGAGATTTGAGAAAGAGAGACGCCTTGCTCAATCTCTTTTCTATCATGATTCTTATGTCTTTTCTAGATTAGGGCAATTTATTGAGGTTTCCATTGAATCCATTCTGATGTCCTTCAAAAACTCTTGATCAATAATGTGAATGCAGCTCATACTTGACAGGATAGCCTTCCAAGGAGGAGAAGGGAAGGAGAGGGAAGGAGGGAGGGAGGGAGGGGGGAAATCTTAAACTCTAGAATCATCCTAGGGTTGCTCAAGGAATATAGGAGTCACAAACTTTCTGTTAATCCAGCCCAACCTACAATCTACATCCCCAAAGCCCTCACTCTGGTATAAGGCTCTCACTTAAATGGCAACAACTTTCCCATTCCTTCTGAACCAGGGGTGTTAGGAGGGACTTGGGAGGGGAGGAAAATGGGCTTCTGTATGGAGCATGAGTCTGGGCGTCAAAATTCCAAGTATGTCATAAAGACGGTCATGCAAAATTGAGTACTGGTGGGGTCTACCATCAAGGAGGCAATTAGAGGCTAACCTTGGGGCCTATTCCATCTCCAAGGAGCTCTCCACACACACATTCTGAATTAGATTGATCTCTTTCATTAACATCAATAGGCTCCAAATACCTTTGTGTACTTATTATTACCTGGCTTTAATGGATAATGAAATTGTGGCATAATATTGCTAACACCTGAAGGGTGTCTAATGGAGAACACGGGCTGAAACTAAAGTGCTTTTTCTTCCTTTTCTGTGGAATTTAAAGGCACCAGCTCCTCTAGTCCATTAGGAATGATGGGCTCTGGGTAGGGCAGGCTTACAGAGAACAGTGTCACACTGAGCAGGTGACACATTCCCCTGAGCAGAAGCAGGAGTCATTAGCTCTCATGTGATCTATGAGAGGAGGCCCATATGAAGACTGACCCAATGGCATGCCTCCCCCCAATTTGGGCTAATCTCACATCTCCAGTCTATTGAAGCTAAAAGTAGCATTATTAACAGATTCTGATGTAGCTCAGTGAACATCTTCTAAGCATCAATGATTGTTAGAGTTTGATCTCTGTTGCTGGGGCAAAGTACTATGACCAAAAGCCTCCTGGGAAGGAAAGGGTTTATTTGGCTCATACTTCCAGGTTACAATCTATCATCAAAGGAAGTCAGGGTAGGAACTCAAGGCAGGAAACTAAAGCAGAAACCATAGAGGAACTCTGCTTGCTGGCTTGCTCTCTGGTTTGTTCAATCCCAGGCTCATGCTTAGTTTTCTTATACAGCCCAGGACCACCTGCCTAGGGATGGTGCCACCCACAATGGGCAGGGCCCTCCTGCATCAAGTATAATCAAGACAATCCCCCACAGACATTCCCATAGACCAATCTGATCTAGACAATTCCTCAGTCAAGGTTTTCCACTCAGATGACTCTAGGCTGTGTCAAATTGACTATTTAAGCTAACAAGGACAATGACAGACATATAAAGTACAAAGATGAATAAGAAATGCTCTTGGATCTCGCTCTGTAGACCAGGCCGGCCTCTGTCTTGAAAAAAAAAAAAAAAAAAAAGAAAGAAAGGCTCTTGGTATCTTTCATAGACATTAAAATCTGCACAAGGAGCTGTAGCTCAGTTGGTAGGGCATTTGTCTAGCATACAGGAAGCCCTAGGTTCAATCTCTGCATAGAATAGCAGCTAAGCTTAGGAAGTCTTTAGTGGCATCATGTAAATGAGATAGGGACTCTGGTTTTGGTTCATTCTGGAGCAAGGTTTCTTTCTGCCCCATAGACTTATCAAACATCAGCCACCAGAGTCTGGCTCCTGAACTCCTAAGACCAGGCAAGGACAGGGACTTGCCCTACTCATGGCACTAGGCCCCTAGTATTTACAGTAGTGTGTCAGCAGCCTCTTCCTGCTCCATGTCTGTTGAACAAAGAAAAAGAAAGCTGAAGATTGGCTGAGATAACAATAAAAGTTTCAGAAAGCAAAAATAAAATTAGAGGTTTGTTTTGTTTTTAGCTCATTTTTTTGTTGTTGTTTTTGTTTTTGGCTGTGCCAGGCTTGTAGAGAACATTAATTTAATCCTTAGAAGGCATTGCCTCTACAATAAAGAAAAATGTGGGTCCTTTATTCTTTTTTTTTTTTTGTTTTTTTTGTTTTTTTGTTTTTTCAAGACAGGGTTTCTCTGTGTGGCTTTGCGCCTCTCTTGGAACTTACTTGGTAGCCCAGGCTGGCCTCGAACTCAGAGATCCGCCTGGCTCTGCCTCCCGAGTGCTGGGATTAAAGGCGTGCGCCACCACCGCCCGGCGGGTCCTTTATTCTAGAAGAAACCCCAAACTGTGCTACTACTTGGCGTCTCTTAAGAATGGTAACATCTTTACTAAAGACAGGAGAATATACGTGAGGTAGTTTTAGAAGGCGTAGTCAGCTTTCCAGTTTTGTAAGACAGATGGACTAGGGGAGTTTCTGTGTTTTATGTCACAGCAGAAGCTAACTACCTAACGGGCTACCTGTGTCTTTGCCTTCTGCTTGCAGCATCTACTGAGATCCAGTGAAGGTCCTTCCAAGTTCAGGACCATGTATAGATGCACAGGTCAAAAGCCAATGAACCTCATAATTCTTCTCAGACCTCTTTCAACCCCTGAAACCTTTGGAACCTTTGACCTGATAAATCTATACTTCCTTGGAAATCAGGATCATTGAGGAACCACACCACTCACGTTTGGTTTCAGCCTAGATTTATGTTTCAGGTCTGCATCTGGGTGGAGAGGAATCATCTCTACCTGTGCTGTTACACCAGAACTCTATTTTGAAGCACAACAGCTTGATTGTACCTGGGATGTTTGGCAAAGCACAAGCATACTGCTTCTTTAAAAGAAGTGGAGAGGAGCTGAGGAGATAGTTCGGTTGGTAGAGTGCTTGACTTGCAAACAGAAGGACCTGAGTTCGGTCCCAAGAACATGAAAAGCTGGTGTGGCCATGTGCTTGTAATCCCATCACGGGGGAGGTAGAGACAGGCAGAGCCCTGGGGCTCCCTAGCTAGTCAGCTTAGTCTATTTAGTAAGTTTCAAGCCAATGACAGACACTGTCTAAAAAAAATGAGGATGGTTCCTCTGGAATGACACCTAAAGTTTCTCTCTGGCCTCCACATGCACACATTCATATGTACACACAACCCCCCCCCATACACACATATATACATGCATTACACACACACATACAAAAGAAAGGAAGAAGGAATTGAGGCAGGGAGAGGTTGGCTGCCCCACACAGGATCACATAGATTTACATACATAGGCTCTATCTCCTTGACTACAGATCTGGGCCCTTCCCCCTTAACCAACATGCCTTGTGCTTTTCTTTAGGGTGATTCTCATAGACTCCTCCATACCCCCATCTCATGCAATTTTTGTCATGAAGTCTCCAAGGGTGATCCCATTTCTTCCTCCCACCTGATCAGGATGGATGATCCCTCCATCCTCTACTCTAAGAAACCAGATCACCAGCATCCCAAGCTGGATCACAACATAAACCTCCCAGGGGCTCTGGCCACTCAATGCCCTTCCTCCTACCACCACCTCCCACAACTATCTCCATCACAGCCCAACAGCGATGCAGATTGAAGATAGTTCAATGTGTTGTTTTTTTTCTCTTGTTGGCTGCACTTTGGTAGAAATGTGTTCTAACCGAATCTGGTGTAGATATTTGCAGCCAATTTTGTTTAATGTGGAAGACAACAGCCATACTACAATCCACCAAACAGCTCTGGTGTGCCAAGCTCCACTGAGTCGGGACAAGTTCCCAGATCTGATAGCTAGGGAGCCTCAGCTCTCATCAACAAGGTGTGTGATTTTCCCCAGCCAAGCTGCCCCGCCCCACTCCATCACTGGCCTCTATACCTCCCCTGTGTGCTCATTTCTTTGTACTTTTCTCCCAGAGCAAGAGATGGAGGTGAAAAAGAAAAAAATGAATGTCTCCTCTCTCCCATCTAGGCAGATCCAGACTTGTAGTTAGGCTGTAGCAGAAGAGCACCAGGGATCAGAAGATGCGGGGCTACCTCACAGCTCGGCCACTGACTCAACTTACTTAAGGGTGCAGTGCTTTGAAAGTCTGTGAGATGGAGGATGTTATCTATCCAACTAGTTGATAATGAGAATAAGATAAATGGTATGATAGATGTAAAAGCATCCAGCACAGGGTCTAACACATAGCAAGTAGTCAAGTGTCACATTGTCTGGCAAATCCAAGGAATGGGAGATCTTAAGCAGTGTGCTGGTGTAAATCCAACAGTAAAGGGAGCAGGATACCAGTTTGCTCCATCAGGCTTTATTGAATGTACACCACAAGAGAGGTCTTATTATCAACCCTGAGGGGAAATCACCACTTTGGAGATGGGACCTTGATCTTGCCTCTACCTCCCAAATGCTGGGATTACAGGTGTGTACCAGCACACCCAGTTTATGCGGTTTTGGGGATAGAATCCAGGGCTTTGTATATGTTAGGCAGGCACTTTATCAACTGAGCTACAACCCCAAGTTATAAGCCCAGCATTGGTGGACAAAGATGGGCAGATCCAGAGAACTCACAAGCAAGCCAACCTAGCCAAAGCACTGAGCTTCTGGTTTAGAAAGATACCCTGTAGCAGGCAATGAGGCAAAGAATGAGAAAGGAAGACACCTGGCATCCTGCTCTGGTTTTTGCATGCATATAAATGGACATGCGTCTGTGCGCAAAAGTCAGACAGACACTCTGTGCTTGGGCCAGAAATCCTTGGTCTTAGAGCACTCTTCCTGTCTTTTAATATATCTACAACTTTGTACAACCACACACACACACACACACAAAAACATTATTAGTCTATGTGAAAACTTTCCATCTTTTTGAACCACAAAATAGCCGTGTGTGTGTGTGTGTGTGTGTGTGTGTGTGTGTGTGTGTGTGTGTTGTTTGAGACAGAGTCTTGTTTTGTAGTCCAAGCTGGCTTCCCACTCATAGCAATCCTCCTGTTTCAGCTCCCCACATTCTGAGATTACAGGCATTTACCAGCACACCCAGCTGCCTCAAATACATTTCTACTATAAACTATGTAGCCATTTTGCATTACACACAGGGCTGGGATTTCAGGACTATGGACTCAGCCAAGTGTTAGACCGTTTGCTTAGACTGATCAGCTTCCCTGTCTTCTGCCAGGTGGTGATTCGCAGATGCCCGTTGGCCTATGTTGTGAGCCTCTTGATTCCCAGCATCTTCCTGATGCTCGTGGACCTGGGGAGCTTCTATCTGCCCCCCAACTGCCGTGCAAGAATTGTGTTCAAGACCAATGTGCTGGTGGGCTACACAGTCTTCAGGGTCAACATGTCTGATGAGGTGCCAAGGAGTGCAGGGTGCACGTCTCTCATTGGTAAGCAACCCCAGTGCCACCGGACACCCTCCTAGACCTCTCATGACCAAGATCTGATGTTGCATGTAGATGGTAGACTACTGCTAAATCCCTTTTCTCTGCTCCGGTCCGTTCCCAGGGGTCTTCTTTACAGTCTGCATGGCCCTTTTGGTTCTCAGCTTATCCAAGTCCATCTTGTTGATCAAATTCCTCCACGAGGAGCGACACAGTGGGCACGAACGGCCTCTTCTTTGCCTTCGAGGAGACGCTGATGCTGATGAGCCTGGCTTGTACCCCAGGGCTCCGAGTGCTGAGACAACAGGTTTGTGAGAAGCCTTGAGATCCCCATCCTGTTTGCTTTGTCGGTACCTGGGTCCACTGGGGCAGCAGGCCATGGCTGGACTGTGTGGATAATGGCAAACACCTGCTTTTCAGCCCTTGTTCTGTGTTTGATCTTTCTTTTGCAGATTGAAGGCAACTTCCTGCTGGAGATCATTTTAGCTTGAAGGTCAGGTCTTCAGTCACCTCTAGTTTGCTTCATTTCTACCATAGTGACTGAGCCTCAAACTCAAAAATTGTAGAATTCTGGCATACAAGCAAATGTGCACACACTCACACACACACAAACCCCATCCCACAATTCCCACTATACACACACACCACACATCCCACTACATACACACAGGTCACACCACACACACACTACACATCCTACACATCCAACTATACACACACATCCCACAACATACACCCCACATCCCACACATTCCACTATACACAGACATCATAACACACACACACATACCACATCCCACTACACACACACATCACATTACACACACATACACACACACACATCCCACACATTCCACTATACATACATACATCATACCACACACACATCACACATACCACATATTCCACTATACACACACATCATAACACACACACACACACACACACACACACACCCCATATCCCACTACACACACACATCACATTACACACATGCTACAAATACAAAAGCGTGGAGGAATATGAAGAGTTGGGTTCTGTCTGCTTTATATAAAGGAGTTTAAGAACCATCCTAGCTCAGGAAATCTCCTAGATAGATTTAGCCTACACCCACCCATCTCAACACAGTACAGCTCTGCCATGTTCTCTGGGCCTTCCCTCAGCACAGCTGTGCCTCTCCTAAGCAGATAGGATGAGAGTCCCCAACTCTAGCAAAGACCCTTCCTTAAAGAGTAAGAACAAGTAGCTCCAGTTCATCTAGAGCATTTTCCTCCATCTCACAGAGCCCCCAGTCCGTCAGGAGCACCAGGTTCAGCCGGATACCCTGAAGGAAGTTTGGCTCCAGCTCCAATCCATCAACAACTCCCTCCGAACTCGGGATCAGGTTTACCAGAAGGATGTGGAGTGGCTGGCCATCCTGTACCACTTCGATCAGCTGCTCTTCCGAATCTACCTTGCTGTGCTGGGGCTCTATACTGTCACCTTGTGCACTCTCTGGGCATTGTGGAGCATATGACAATGGAGACTGCTGGTCTCACTATGGGGTCACAACACTTAGGGCAAGCTGAACAGTGTTTGGAGAGGGGTTGAAAGGGAAAGAGTGAGTTGGTTTAAAAAATGTCTCCCAGACTCCATTGTCTCTTTTCAGTGACTACACAGAGGAGCATCTTATTGGTTATTGACAGAACCAGTAAACATACATATTCATAATAAAGATGTATAAAGAAAATAGAGTATACAGTAACAAGCAAGCTCTCACTTTCCCTGAACCACCATTAGTGACCATTCATACTTAGGCTTAAGCAAAAAAGTTCGGTTTTAGATTTTTGAAGCGACGTCTCTTGTAGTCTAGGCTAACCTTGAACACTATGCAGCCAAGGATGACTCTTGATACTCCTGCCTCTACCTTCCAAGTGCTGAGATTGTACATACTGTGCCACCATGCCCAGCTCCATTTGATATATTCTGCTTTAACAGTCTATGTGTCAACTTAACCTCGAGCCCTGCTAAAAACAGCTTCATTCCTCCAGGATCATCAACCTATGGCTCTGTCTCCTCCATTCTGTCTTTGGTCTCATATTACCTTATGTCCTTCTTCCTTTAAATATTTGATATCCTCTTTAATGCATGTGTATATATGAGGAGGAAGAGGTACAGACAGACAGACAGACAGACAGAGATTACCCAGTAGACCACATGCTTCCAGACCTGACGATGAGCCTGGTTCTGTCACTGTTCACACAGGAGACCTTAAACTTCACTTCTCAGACTTCATTTTATTATTTAAAATGTCTTATTTAAAGTAGGGGCTGTTAATATTTACTCTCTCCATACCATAGAATAATGAGAGCAAAATAACAACATTTTGAAAAGTAAATCATCAATGACAAAAATAAATCTGAGACTTGCCTGCTATCAATTGACAGAGATGGATTCCGGTCTGAGTCTTTGGTGTGAGTGTGGGCTTCTGGCTTTCTGTTTGATCTTTCTCTTTTCTCCCATAGCTAGCCCATCCCAGTCCATAGAGTTCTATATGTTGGGGTTCTGCAGTAATAATTGCAAAGCACTTCATTCTAGCTCACTGCTTGATGGACTCATATCTGATGTGCTTTCCCAAGTCAGAGGGACAAAAATCTACCCAAGGTCAGCTATCCAGTCCCCGGGCATTCACATCTCTACCCCTCACTGAGGGTAGTCTTCAGAAGGCTGGTGGGCAGAAAGACAGAGCAAGGTTTAGAGACAGTCATCCACCCGGATGCTGCCAGCACAGGCCATGAAAGTCCAAAGCTGTTTTCTAGGAACCTATTCCAGGACTAAAATTGCCTTCAAAAAAAAATCTGCCCTCCCATCCCCACCCTGAGGAAAAAGAATTTAAATTCCAACAGCCTCCCTCTTTCATTACCTCCCAGTTAGTGCTCGACGCCAATTGTCCATGAAATTCCACTGCTGCTGTTAATGAAATGGAGAACGCAAAAAAGTTTGTGAACAGGAAGTGTCCATGCCAACTCCACCTGTTTCCTTCTTCACTTCCTACTTTCTACCACTGGCCTCTTCTGCCTCAACGGTACTCTGTGTTAGCCTCTACACTGATCCTGGCCTTCTCTACTTTCTCCCTCTGTCAACAGAGAGGAAGGTAAGGAAGGCATGGCTGTGGGGCCTCCTCCTCCTCTCTCACTGCATGCTGGAGAAAGTGCCAGAGTCAGAACCAGGAGGTTTGATTCTGGTCCTGGTTCCATCATTGTTTACTCAGGGGAGCTTGAACTTCATTTCTCAGACTACAATTAGACTTACTTGAAATTGATGCTATAAATATTTACTATCTCCATGTCACAGAGTTCTGAGAGCAAAATGAGGCAACTTAATGACATTTAAAAAAGTCAATAATAGATGACAAAATGAACAGGGGTCTGCCTGCTATCAGCAGAGTGAGGTTCTGGTCGGGAGTCTTCGCGGTGTAGGGTCTGATTTCCAGCAGTCTCTATCAGGACTTAAGTATGGACTCTGCTTCTCCCAAGGAGTGGCTTTATTATGGAATCTAAAGATCAAGGGCTGATGCCATCAACTGCCCCCTTTGTAGTGAAGGGCCCTGGAAGAGACTTCCCATCCCACATCCTGCCTGGCTCACTTTACTGCAATCCCAGTTACCCAGGCTGTTTATAACATTTTTTTCAGAAGCAGTCCTTCCTCGGTGCAACCTGAGCACTAACTAGACTACCTCTGTCTAGAGTCCCATGGCCCTGATATCAACTGGCAGCTCCCCCAGGGCCAGATCTGCAGCCCAAAGCAGTAGCATTATGAGTACATGACTCTACAGAGGTCTTGGGAGGGTGTGCTCTGCCCTGGAAGGAACAGGATTGCCAGCAGCCCTGGCTTACAGAACAGTTTTAGCTTAGCCCTTCCACATGCTCATCCTCTTCATAAGTTTTGTTTCAGAGAGGAAGGAAACTGAGGAACAGAACAAAAATGGGATTCTCCCAGCTGTGACTGCTCCTGCCATCTGCTGTCCCCACCATCTAAGAAATCACAGCTCCAGGGTGATGTCTAGAATACAAAGAGAGAAGCACAGGTCCCAGGCTAGCCAAGAGGCCTCTATTTCATCCTAACATCTCAAGATAACTTTCAGAGAGCTGCTGGCTGTGCTAACCTTCCTGAGCTTAGTAGCCTGGTTTGTTTGTTGTTTGTTTTGTTCTTGTTTGGTTTGTTTTGTTGTCTCGATTTTTTTAAAGATGGGGTCTCATGCAGCCCAGACTCACCTCTAGCTTGCTATTCATCTGAAGATGTCATTCATCTTCTGATCCTCCTGCCTCTATCTCCAAAATACTGGGATTATAGGCATGCACCACCACACCTGGTTTCTTATGGTACTGTGGAATAAACCAGGGCCCTGTGCATTCTAGAGAAACACTCTACCAACTGAGCTACTCCCCAGCCTTTTGTGTTGCAAATAACGAGGTGACAGAGGGTATCTCTGGACACAAGGGATACCCCTACCACCTTTCACAGTCATTCTAGAGGCGGGTAGAAAAAGAAGCTGAGCCTTTTAGCATTGAAATCTCCTTACATAGCAAGTCTCCTGTGGCCTCACTCCCAGGGTAAGGAGAGTACAAGGTGACACAGAGTAGCCGTGAAAGGAGTGTGCGGCTTCAAGACAGAGTCCTTCGATGGTGCACAGTCAGCCCAGGACAGACTCAAGTTCTTATATATGTTTACTCTGGGAAGGACGGGCCTCCTTCTATCCTCTGAATCCCCACCCTCTGTCCAAGAACCCCACCTCACTCTCCTTGTCACCTTGTCTATGTCTATTCCTGTCTTGTCTATGTCCTGTTCAGTCCTCCCGGCTCTGACTCCTTAGATGTTGCCACTGCTCAGTTCTGAGTTATTTACCTGCAGAGATGGTGGAAACTTCATAATTAGCTGAGCCCCAGCATGAAGCTTTTATGAGCAGCCACGTCCCCTACTGCTCTCTGCTGTCCGTAATTGAAATGACCCACACCAGTGATTAGATTAGGGGGCTGAAGGAGCCCAGCACGACACTCCCATCCTCTCCCCTGTCCTGTTGGGGAAGTGATGTAGTTAAATTTGTGCTTCATTTGGCAGAGGCCATAAAACGGGAATCACAGAGCAGCTTTCTGCAGGGGCTGGAAGACACTGCTGGGTGGAGGGAGCCACTTGCTCACCTTTACCTTGTTTTCTTACTTTTCCTGCAGCCTAGCATTCAGTTCCAAAGACCTAGGGCTCACCTGAGCTACATGGGGTTATTGGCCACCCTGGGTATCACCAGGGACCACTCTGCTCTTGGTGTCCCTAGTTACCCGCTCATCCTTTTTTTCAGAGCTCCAGGCTGAGAGCCAGGAAGAGCAGGTGCTACAGGCAGGTTTTCTTTCCCTGCTCCCTTGGCGAGTCTTGGCTTCTCAGCTCTAGGTAGATGCCTTCTTCTTCCTAGGTGTGTCTTGCTACAGCCCCAGCCCCTCACTCAGCCTTTGAGCAACAAGATGGAATTTGGTAGATGGCACACCAGCCGAAGTTTGTCTAAGTTGCCCCTTGTTCCTTCCTCCTCCTCACTTACACCATCACACCGTCCCGAGGACCCTTCCCCATTGAGGTCTTCCTTCCTGAGGCCACCTTCCTGAAGGTTGTACACCCAAACACATCAGGTTCTTTCTAGCTGGATCAATTCCTTCATGGTCCTTTAAAGTTAACCCATCATGGAGCACAAATGCTACAGAACAAATTCACACCAAACTTTCAGTCTAGAGAGGCTACATCCCAGGAGGAGCTGAGCAGTATGCCAGGTGCACTCAGAACCAGAGCTAGTGTGGTCCCTTTCTAGAACATTCATTTTACTCAATGGTGTATTGATAAAAAAATGCAGACTTCGTGAAATGGGAGGGGATGTCTTGGGTTTAGACATATTTTGTTTGTGTGTGTATGTGTGTGTCACAAGAATTAAACTCAGGCTGTCAGACTCGGCATCAGGCTCCTTAGCCATTGTGCCACGTAGCCAGACCCTTCCTTCTCTTTAAAGCACAGTGTATTATGCTGGGTGGTAGTGGCACATGCCTTTCATCCCAGCACTCAGGAGGCAGAGGCAGGTGGATTTCTGTGAATTTGAGGCCAACCTGGTCTACAGAGGGAGTTCCAGAACAGCCAGGGCTACACAGAGAAACCCTGTCTCGAAAAAAGAAAAAAGGAGAAGGAGAAGAAGAGGAAGAAGAAGAAGCAAAACAAAACATAACGTTTTACGTATTACGTTGGACACGGTAATGCACGTATATAATCCCAGCACCCAGGAGGAGGCAAAAGCAAGAGGCTGGTGAGGCTGATCTGGGCTACATGGTGATATCCTATCTTAAAAATAAGTGCCGTAGAGGCTAGAGAGATGGTTCAAAGGTTAAGAGTACTTATGCTCTTGCAGAGGACCTCCATGCAGGTAACCATGACACTCATAACTACATAACTACTTATAACTCCAGTGCCAGGGATCTGACTCTCTCTTCTGACCTCTGCAGGCTCCCATATGCATATGATGTACATACATCTATTCAGACACACACATGTGTGTATAAAATAGATAAGTAAATATTTGTTGAATAAATACTACAGTGGATTAGTCAAAAATCTAAGCTAGTGTGATCTGTAGATCGGGAACCGACTACCAGGGATGATATTTTATTGTGCATGGTTCCCATGGGTGGGAGCCATACCACATCATAGTGGAGAGGGAGTGGTGTGTATTCCAGAAAGTGCTCAGTTTCATCTCAGGGATCAGAGGCAAAGGAAGGAGCAAGAACTTTAACTGTGTTTTCTGCAAGAAGGAACAGAGGAGTCAGAGGACATAGACAGCACTAGCTTTGAATGGTTCCCGTGGCTCTGTGGCAGGAAGGCTATGCCTAGTGGTCAGATGCTCAACTTTGGGATGAATAGAGCCAGTGTAAGCAGCCTAAGAACTCATAAGAAGGTTGCAGGGCAGGGTGTGGGCTTTGGATCAGTTGGTCTGTATTCAGACAATATGTTTGCAGGCTTAGCCACTCACCCTATCTAAAGAGTGGCTTATTGGGGTGGGGGGCAGACTCTCCAGCATCAGAAGGATCCTAGATGGGATCAAAACACAAGCATACAGAACATAAAACGATGGTCTGTACAGCCTCCTCTGAGGATCCCAGAACTACAAAATCTCTTTCCTCTGCTTTTCTTTTCTTTCTTTCTTTTACAGTTTTCTTATTTTTTTATTAATTAATTTATTTATTTTATATCCTGACCACAGCTTCTCCTCCCACTCCCTCCCCACTCCACCCCTCCCATCTACCCCTCCTCCATAATCGCTCAGAAAGGGGCAGGCTTCCCATGGGCATCAGCAAAGCGTGACATATCAAGCTGCCATAAGACCAAGCACTTCCCCCTGTACTCAGACTGGGCAAGGCAATCCAGCGTGAGGATAGTTCCCAAGAGCCAGCCAAAGCACCAGGGACACCCCCTGCTCCCATTGCCAGGAGTCCCACATATAGACCAAGCTACATAACTGTCACACATATGCAGAGGGCCTAGGTCGGTCCCATGAAGGCTCCCTGGTTGTTGGTTCAGATTCTGTGAGTTCCCATGAGCCAGGGTAGTGGTTTCTGTGGGTTTTGCTGTGATGCTCCTGACTCCCCTGTTTCCTACAATCCCTCTTTCCTCTCCTCAGCAGGACTCCCAGAGTGTGGCCCAATGTTTGGCTATGGGTCTATGAATCTGCTTCCATCAGATGCTGGATGAAGGCTCTCCACTGACAACTGGGGTGGTCATCAATCTGAGACAGGGGATGGCCAGTTCAAGCTGTGCATCCACGGCTGCCAGGAGTCTTATCTGGTCCGTCCTTGTAGACTCGTGGAAGTCTACTTGCATCAGGCTTCTACTGGACTCTGTAATGCCCCCTTTCCAGTCAGTCTCTCTCAGCACTGTCCCCCTCCGTCCACTCCCCAGCCCATTTCCTCAAGTTCCCATGTCCACCCACCCCCAGTCCAACTAGGAGATCTCCTCTATTTCCCCTTCCCAGGGAAATCCATGCATCTTCTCTTGAGCCCTCCTGTTACCTAGACTCTCTGGGTCTGTGGATGGGACCTCAGGAAACTGAAAAGTTTTTTCTGTTTTTCTGGGGACTTCAATGGCACATTCTACAAAGGCCAGCTTCAACAGAGGAGATGGCTGAGCCAAGCATGAGAAGAAGGGTTGCTTGAGGAGGGAAGCACCCCACAAGACAGACTCATTCATACACCAACTCACTCATCCCTCAGCTCAGCAGTGACCTGAGCATCTGCTCTGTGTGTTAGGGACCTGGCCCTGTGCCAGCAGAGCACCCCAGTAAGATGCTCACAGTACCCAGGGGCTTCAAGGAGCTTGCTATCTGACAGGAGAAGTGATGTAGAAGAGCACAGGTTTGGGGGCTCAGGATCACATGTTTGGGGTTCACTGGGGTGTACTTTACTTCTTAAAGCTGTCAGACCTCATCTGATGAAAACCTGCTGGTTTGTCTCAGGCTGCCCGGATATATAAATAAGTATACCCAAGTGCCCACAGTGGCTATCAACAGTGTCAGATCCCCGAAACTGGAATGACTGACAGTTGTAAACCTCCATGTAGGTGCTGGGAATCGAACCCGGGTCCTCTGGAAGAGCAGCCTGAAGACCTCCCAGCAGTCTCTATTTGTTCAAGTCTCCACGCAGTCCCAGTAACACAATGCTACAGGCCAGTCCTTGAACACTTGGAGCCCTAGGGAAGACTCCAGATGCAGGCTATCACAACTCAGACTCAAATCTGAGCACTGGATCTAGATCCCACATCCTCGGACAGCTTTCTACACTCAGGTACCCATGGCTCTGGTGCTTGTACTCTTTACCTTTACTTCTTTTTAAGTGTGTGTGTGTGTGTGTGTGTGTGTGTGTGTGTGTGTGTGTGTGTACACTCATGTGTAGAGGCCAGAGATCAACAACTGGTATCTTCTATCACTTTTCACTTTTGTTTTTAGATAAAATCTCTCATGGAACCTGGACTTTCTGTTTCAGCTAGATGGGCCAGCCAGCAAGCCCTGGATATCCCCACAGAACTCTCTGTCCTTCCCTGGGGCTGGGGCTACCCCTGTGCACAGCCACTCCCAGTTTCTTACATGGGTGCTGTGGATCCGAACTCAGGTCCTCCTGCTTGGAAACAAGCTCTTTACTCACTGAGCCATCATCCCTCAAGTGTATGACTTTATATGTGACTGGAGGAAGTGGTTAGTGTTAGCATGTGTGTCTTAATTTCCAACCTGACACTTGTGAATCTGGACAAGCTATAAAATTATTTTAGAACCTCAGAGCGTGTTATTTGCTGTATCATTTGTTAATTTAGAAAACTCTTTTGCTGAGGTGTCAAGACTTATTGAATGTCAAACCAGTGTTTTACGTAGTTGAGAATTTTCCTCAACACCTCAGCATCAGGCTATTTTGAGAACCTAGGGAGAGGAGAGGAGAGAGAGAGAGAGAGAGAGAGAGAGAGAGAGAGAGAGAGAGAGAGAGAGAGAGAGAGAGAGACTAGCATAAGCACTGCCTGGGAACCTTTAGAAGTGCAGACGCTCCACCTTCTCAGACCTGAACCTGAGTTTAAGCAGATCCATATGGGATGTATTTGCACATTCGTTCACACACTACCCTTGGGGAAGCAGAGGTTCTAAGGAACAACAGGATTGAAGATGACTGTGGGGTTCTGGGAGGCCTGAACAGTTAGTTGGGAGGTAGGCGTTCAGAGACAGCACAGCAGCACTTGGAGTCCACTCTGCTACCAGGGCAGCTGGACCGTCGGGCACCTGCCAATCACTGCACTCCACTCGGTAATTCCCCTCTTCACAATCAGAGCAGTCAAGCACCCAGTGCAGCTGGGCCTCTGAATTATAGGCTGTGGGCAGATGGCGGAGATGGCTCTGTGTGCCGTCCAAGGAAACAGTGAATGAGCGTGCATCAGGCCCCTTCCTCTGGCTGCTTCCCCTGACAGAAAACACCCACTTTCCCCAAGAAGTAAGGCTGTGCCATACCACACCAAACACTTACTGCATCAGAGCCCATTCCCTGCCTTGCTCAGGGAAAAACCCTGGAACCTCCTGCCCTCTGAGGCACGATCCTTGCCTCTGACAGATGCAATCCTCTTGTCCACCACATCCCTCCCGTCTCCTCAGAGCTGGAGACAGCAGAATGTTGGGTGGAAGTCTGGAACTAGAGGGAGCATGCGGTTGCCATCCACCCTTATCTCTACCATCTGATACAGACAGGGCTCAGTGAAGGTCATTCTGGGGAGTGGGAAGGGTCTGAGAATCCCGAGCATCAGATAGACCACACTGCTACCACCACTCCTGTCCCTGCCACCTGGGGGACAAGTACTAGGAGGAGGCACCATAACTCGGAATAGCTGCTTGGTCTTCCTTACCAGGTCCCTGATGCCAAGTAGCCCATTTTCCCCACCACTGTGTCTCTGTCCTGATCCCCCAGAGAATGAAAGCTTCCTCCATTTCCCATCCTCCCCTGTAGGCAATATTTCAAATACCCATTAGATTATATGGGGGCCTCTCTTCCAGGGCTTCAGGAGATGGCATCACTCTAGGCCTTAGGCCTCTCTGTAGCTTGCCAATCTTTCTGAATACTCCCCTGCCCGCTTGCTTTTCTGCCACCCTGACATAATTCTCCTTGCCATCCTGGGCTTCTCCAGAGCGCTGGCAGAAACTAGGCTGACCACTGTGGGCTTATAGGTTTGGGGTTCTTTTGATCTGCTGTTTTGGGTAGTTAAGTGTGTGTGTGTGTGTGTGTGTGTGTGTGTGTGTGTGTGTGTGTGTATGTGTGTGTCGCTAACACAAAACTGAACGGCCATCAGAGCTCTCATTCTGAAGATGGCACTGGGAGAACGTAGTAAAGATGACCATGGTGATTTGGTTACTGATACTGCTACCTACAGGACACTTGCTGCGTGCCATGCATTGGAGACAGAGAACAAGGCTATACAGACTAATGATTGCTTGGCCACTGTACTATGGTCGGGCCCTAACCTTAGTCTCTGAGGGTGTAGGTCTGCTGATGTATAAAAAATGTGATTGGGCCGGGCGGTGGTGGCTCACGCCTTTAATCCCAGCACTCGGGAGGCAGAGCCAGGCGGATCTCTGTGAGTTCGACGCCAGCCTGGTCTACAGAGCGAGATCCAGGAAAGACACAAAGCTACATAGAGAAACCCTGTCTCGAAAAACCAAAAAAAAAAAAAAAAAAAAACGTGATTGGGGGTTGTGGATGTGGCTTAGATGGTGGGGTACATGCCTAGCATCCATGGAGCCCTGGGATTGACCTACAGCACCCCATAAACTGAGTGTATATAATTTGGGAAGTAAAGGCAGGAGGATTTGAGGTTTGGAGTCATCCTTGACAGGCAAAGTTTCAGATCAACTTGGGCTACAGGAGACTCTGTCTTAAAAAAATGGGGTGTGAATAAGAAAGGAGAATTGGGAGCTGGGTAGATAAGCACATGCCTGTAATCCCAAATTTTGGAAGGCCACAGAAGAAAGATTGCCAGTTCAAGGCCAGTCTGGGCTACATGGTGAGATCCTGTCTCAATAAATAAAAATAAAAACAAACAAACCACCATAACAAAAGCCACACAGAGAGCTCCAAACAAGTAACAACAAAAGCCTCACAACTTACACACAACTGACATTTGTGCTGGTGGTTATGGGGTGGGCTGCCTGTGGAATGGGATATATCAGTGCCCTGTAGCTACTATGACAAATTGCCATAGGGTTAGTGGCTTAAAACAGTACATATTCACTCTCTTATAGCTCTGGGGTTCCTCCTTCAAAGTCAAGGTGTTGGCAGAAACTGATTCCTGTAGCATGCTGTTTTCCAGTGTCTAGAGGCCATCTGCCCCTCCCTGCTGGTGGTTCCGCCCTGTATCTTCAAGGCTCAGCACTCTGGTTTCTGCTTCTGTCCTCTTCTCCTTTCTGTCCTCAAATCTTCTTCATGTGAAGACAGTTGTGATTACATTTAGGACTGACCCGGGTATTAGCTACCTTCTGGTCAATGTAACCAAATATCTGACAGGAAGCAATTTAACCTGTAAATGGGACATCTACGTCACCTCTTCCAAGGTTCATGGGACATCAGGGAAGGAAGACAGTTTAGAATGGCATGCTATGAAGCACTGTGTTCTGGACTTGACCCGGTGTAGGCTGCTATTTGGCTCTTTTGAGGAGGTCCGCCATTCAGTCCCCAAGTAAATCACACATGGAGGCTTATTCTTAATTATGAATGCCTGGCCATAGCTTGGCTTGTTTCTTGCCAGCTTTCCTTAACTTAAATTATCCCATCTACCTTTTGCCTCTGGGCTTTTCTCATTCTCTTATTTCTATTAATCTTACCCTTACTCCACGGCTTGCTCTGTAGCTGGGTGGCTGGCCCCCCTCTCCACCATGCACCAAGAAATCTTATATAAAGCCTGCATATATATACATATATATGTATATATATGTCTTATATAATTCTTTGCTGCTTCTTGCCCAAGCAGAGACAGCCACAGCCACCCTCTTGTGTCTTTCCCAGTAAACCTCTTGTATGAGGTTTGTTGTGTGGTGTGACTTGGTGGTAGTTTTTGGCTCCCAACTGCCAGGATATCTTTCTCTTCAGAGATGCAAAGACTTTCCACTGGGGAAACCTTTCCCCTCAGAGCTGCAACACTTACAGTTTCAACCAATGAATCTAGACTGAACAGCTTCTGTGTGACAAGCCCTCTCCTAGGTCCTGAGAATTCAACAACCAACAAAAGAGGTGTGAATCCCTGCCTTGTGGGGCTTACATCCCAGAGATGAGAGACAGCTAATAAACAAGACAAGAAAGCAAAAACTCACAGGTGTCCTACATAGAAGGAATCTGGAGAGATTTGGGGGCAGAATCTAGGAAAGATGGTCCAAAGAGGTGACCTTTGAGGAAGATAACAGTCTCTAAAAGCAAGTTGTTGCTTCCAGTTCTTCCACTCTTATCCCCAGACTCCACCCTTGGCCACTGTGTGGGCTGTATAAGCTGCTTGGGAACAACCCTTTTAGGCTGTTCCTAATTCTGCTAAAGCATTCCTATCCTTTCACTTAATTTGTTAATTCTCCCGATCCCTTTCATTTGTCAAGCCATGTGCTATATTCTTTGCATGCATCTCCCTTAAAAAAAAAATCTCCCTACACTTATACACTTACATCATGTGCGCATGCACATGTGTGTATGTACATGTTTATGTGCACAACTGGGCATGCTCGGAGGTCAGAGTACCACTTGTAGGAGCTGGTTCCTGTTTTTTTTACCATGTGGGTCCCAGGGATTGAACTTCTGTCATCAGCCTTGGCAGCAAGCACCTTTAATCATTAAGCCCCCTCATTAGCCCCTATACATTTTACAACAACCTATGAGGATAAATATGGCTGCATCCAACCCAGACAGGAAAAAATCAAGGTTAGACACTTCAGTATTACTAGAGACTGGTTGCTTGTGGCTCCCCAACATCCATATTGGTGGAACTTAACCCCCAGTGTGATAGCTATGGAGGCGACTAGATCATGAGGTCAGAGCCCCACAAATGAGATTAGTGACCTTAAGCAAAGGGTGCCAGAGAACAGTTAACATGAATTGTGGTTTTGATCACTTCTGTGTAGTGGAGAGAGAGGATGGAGAGGTGACACATGCCGTTTGAGCCAGATCACTGTATCACTGTTCCAATTCCAGACTAGTAAGTGCTAAGTGTATTGCTGCCATAGATCCAGAGGAATTTGACAGACAAGTGAATTTGGCAGACAGGGCAGTTATCACATTTTTCCATTTGGCAGGTCTGACGTAGAGACCTAGACAGTTTAGTTGGTTTGTTCAAGGTCACACTGACATTCCACAATGGAACCTAGAATAAGACTGGACTGTATTCCACCATACCCACTGCTTCTGCTTAAAACCTCATTTAAGTTTTTTGCACATAACATATACTTAAAATTTAGTATCACAACAAGGTAGAAAGTGAAAAGGAAATCTTCGCTATCTCCTAACAGCAACTGTTCCCCAAGGCAACAGCCACCACAGTTTGTTGTAGTTTTTCCCTTCTTTGTGTCTTATCGCAGTGGGCAAGACAGAAGACAGAATCAGATCCTCAGGAATGTTGCCCTGGCCTGACTTAGGGCTATAAACCAAGTGTGAACACCTTGAGCAGGTTCCTACATGTCTCAGAACCGTAGTCTTTCACCTCTAAAAGGAGAATCGTGTCTCTTGCTCAGAGTGTTAGGGTTCAGACAGAATATCAGTGCATGTGCATTGTGAACCCCTTAGTGTTATATGAACGTTGGTCAGTATCACCCTCTGCCTATTTTCTTCTCTCTGGAAGAGCCCAGGACCATCCCTGGTGTTTATGTTTCCACCAACAGACTCTGGAAAGGATGGGTTGGATATGGGACTTATTTTTACAGGGACAAGGAAATGATTCAAATTGTACCAAGTGCAATTACAGTTAAAGATTGAAAAAAACTTTGTTTTGGAATCCCAAAGGGGGTAGGGTTGAGGTCTGTCTTTCAAATTTTCTCGGAAAGTATTATTATAATGCATTAAAGCTCTATTCTTCCCAGAACCAAGGAGATGGATAAGATAGACACTCCAGAAATTGGAATTCAAGTACAAGAGAAATTCAAGCAAACCAGTCTCTGCTCTGAGGTCCAGTTCTAGGGTAGCCAGATGGATGGATAGTGACCCTCCCCACCTCCTTCTCCACACAAATAAGATAGCCTGCATGGATCCTTCTTCCCTGGAAGTCATTAATTCCCTTGAGAGAAACTTAAGACAAATGACCTTCTGCCCCCAGCTCCAGCTCTGGGGTAGTCATAAGGGTTAGCGATCCACTAAAGGCTGGCCTTCCTTAGGAGCTTGCTAATTTTAGATAGACATTCAGAATGGCCTTGGAAGCCGGGCGGTGGTGGCGCACGCCTTTAATCCCAGCACTCAGGAGGCAGAGCCAGGTGGATCTCTGTGAGTTCGAGGCCAGCCTGGGCTACCAAGTGAGTTCCAGGAAAGGCGCAAAGCTACACAGAGAAACCCTGTCTCGAAAAACCAAAAAAAAAGAGTTGCCTTGGTCATGGTGTCTCTTCACAAGCAACAGAACACAGAATAGCCTTGGAGAGCACTCTACCATTGGTGATATTGTACGGCACACAGGAGAAAGCTGCTACCTTCAAGATAATGAAATGAATTGAAAAAGGCTGGAATTCGATGGAAATCTGGGGAAAGGATGGGAGAAATTTCTTCTTCCAAAAGGGAAGCACGCCCAGGAGGCCGGGTCATCCTCTTCTTTGATAGCTTACAAGAATTGAAGTGAGGTGGGGAGGACCAACAAAATGAAATATGTATGGAAACCTATTGGGTTTCGACTTTGAAACATAGAATTAAAAACAATAGAGAGGGCTGGAGAGATGACTCAGAGGTTAAGAGCACTGACTGCTCTTCCAGAGGTCCTGAGTTCAATTCCCAGCAACCACATGGTGGCTCACAACCATCTGTAATGATGCCCTCTTCCGGCCTGCAGGGACACATGCAGGCAGAACACTGTATACATGTAAATAAATAAATAAATAAATAAATAATAATAATAATAATAATAATTTTAAAAAATAGAGAAAACAGAGGAAGAACATTTTCTAATCCATTCTAAGAGGCCAGTACTACCCTAATTGCAAAATCTGGGATGAAGCCTCCATCTTTCTATGCTAAGACAGGGAAGGGAGACAGGAAGGGCTAGACCTGGCCTGGTCTTCAGAGTCTCCATCAGTGAGTCCTCAGGTTTTTGGGGGCTTGCTGAAGGCAAGCTTGTTGAAGAAAGACCCCAAGTTCAATGTGAGGAAGATTGCCGTGTGGGACAGGGCTTGCCTTTTTCTGCAGTTTCTCTCAGGCTGTTGCTGCCACCACCACACTAGCCCAATCAGGGGCAAAATCCCCTCCCTTCTCTTCCACTCCGTGTCTCAGGTCTTGGTTTCCTTAGATCTATCTAGTTCTTCTCAAGATCCTGAAGTAGCTCCACAGGGTCACACAAGTGCTCCACAGCTCTGCAGACCCTTTGCCCGCTGCCTTAATTTCTGTTTTGCCTGTGAAAAGAGGCAACACAACACTTCATCCATCACTTAGGAACAGCCTCAAAGTCATCTTGACCTCCTCAGGTTGCTATGGCATCCAGTGGGGAGTTAGAAAAAGGCCTCTTTATCTGGTGATAGGAGAGAGCACACTTTCCTGTCCTCCAGTGCAGCCCCACCACAGTGTGCCTACACCCAACACAACCACAATCCATGACCTAAACTCCAGCATCCCAGTTACATGGGTCAGATGTCCCACGAGGCCTCTTGCTGACTTGTGCTAAGCAGGCCTTGCTAGGAGCAGAATGGCACAGTATAGGAATTTTGAACCCACTTTGTTCTAAAGGGGGGAAAAAACTAAGCATTTGCTTACTATCTGTTTCTGTTTTGTTTATTTGTTGTAGTTGATTGAGTTTTGTTTTGTTTTGAGACAGGGTCTCACATAGCCCAGGCTTGCTTGGAATTCGATGTATAGCCAAGGATGGCCTTGAACTTCTGAACCTCCTACCTCTACTTCTCAAGTGCTAACATCATACCCAGTTTATATAGTACTGGGGATAGAACTCAGGGTTTCATGCATGTAAGGGGAGCATTCTACCAACTTAGCTACAACCCCCTCATCCCCTCATTATATATTCTTATTCTGTTCTTCAATGAATATGTTTTTAAAGCCAAGCATGATGGGACACATTTGTAATCCTCCCACTTGGGAGGAGAGGCAAGCGGATCAGGAGTTCAAGGTCATGACAGATACTTAAGGAGTTCAAGGCCAATCTGGACTACATGAGACCCTGTCTTAACTCATTTCCAAATAGAAATACTATATATATATTTTGATGAAAGCCGACTCAATGAGCCTGACTTTCAACTAGATTAATAAAGGCAGGGCCCCACCCATTTCCAAGACAAGAAAGAGAGGAGTATAAAGGTCAAAGTCCAATCAGCCTGGGTATAAATCAAAGGGAAAAAAACCACTCAGATTATACTTAGATTATAATTGGGCTATTAAAGTCCATGTGTTTTTGTCAATGCCCTGCACCACACCCTCCTCTCAGCAGCCTTTTAAATTTGAATATATTTCTCTGGCTTTCTCACTTGTACCTTGGGACTAAATTAACATCTTCTTCATAGAAAGCAATGAGCAATCAAGACAGAGAGCTGGCACATAGTAGATGCTCAACAAACAGTACCTACTGTTGCTGGTAGAGTGCGGTGCAGTGCAGACGTTCCAAGGAGCCAGGGCTTTGTTGACACAAAGGTTGGAGCCACATACAGTGCAACAAGGGAGAGAGGGAATGACCAGGAAGAGAGAGACCTCTTCCTGTGGAGAATGTTATCATTCCTCTCTCACTGCTAGGTAGGCCATTGTTGTCTCTTTGAGTGGAGAACTAGGAAATTGTGAGACTTTTCCCATTCTTCCAGTGTCTATTCTTTCCATGAATGAACAACCTTTGAATCTTTCAGCCTCTACGCTTGATATGTCTGGTCCCTGGAGCTAGGTGCGCCTGTCTGTTCTCATGGTCTGACACTCAGTATGGACAGAGGTGGGTCCTGTGAGACTCATTATTAGCAAATGCCACACCTGGGGACAAGGAGTCTAAGGGCTCCATAGAACCCTGTCCACAGGTGATGGCGAAGGGTGTACGTCTATCTTCTACTCAGCACTGGGGACAAGGAGACTAAGGGCTCCATAGAACCCTGTCCACAGGTGATGGCGAAGGGTGTAGGTGTATCTTCTGCTCAGCACTGTAAGGAAAAGCCAGATAGATGTCACTCCTAGACTTTCCCTCGCAGATGGGCCCCAAGTGGGACCAGATGTTGCCGCTGGTCACAGTGTTTGTAAGTTTATAGGTTTTAAAAGGTCAGGATCTTTGGCAGTGAAAGTTTTACAGACCAGTAAAGTTTTACTATGGAAGATGGAAAAAACACAGCTGCAAGGGAAAATGCTGGGCCAGGAGCCTGGAGAGCCTGGAGGAACTTAGCTCTATCCTAAACCAGCTGTGGGGATTGAGGCAAGTGCACATGCCTCATCTAAGTTCTGTTTCAACCAGAGAAATGGGTGCAAGCACATGCCTCACCTAAGTTCTGTTTCAACCAGAGAAATGGGTGCAAGCACAGTGATCAGTGGTCTGAGGGTACATGACGGCATCTCTGGGTGGGTGACAACATTCTCCAAGCACGTATGCGAGTCTGGTCCTCTTCCTCCAGTGCCGGGAATATTGGACACAAAAAGTCAGCCCAGGCCTGTGGGTCCTGCACTCTTAGAGCTTTTCATTAAGCAGACTGGCTCCCTGCCATAGGCCATCTGCGTGTCTGCTCCCATTCCCTGGGAGGAGCCTGACAGTCTGAAACAGAGCTCAGGAATCAAATTAGCCAGGCCTCTGCTGTTCCCTCGTCCCCACTGGCCAAGGCAAGTTCATCAAGGCCTCACGCTAATTCTTATCTTGTTTAAAAGGGGCAAAAGTGACTCCACAGTTTCATCTGAGGCAATTTACACCCTGCCACTGGCCGCGGCTCCAAGTTCCCTCTGTGTGTTGTGCCATCAAATCCATTATTAGGACATTTCTTCAGGGGAAACTTGATTGCTGCTCCATCAGAGAGGCTCCCGGGCAATCCATCTCCATCTGAGGCCTTGGCCTGCCTGGCTCCCTCTAATCCTGTTACCTAAGGATTAATTCTCTAATGCACACGCTGCATACGATACATCCTCTTTCCTCCTAACCCAATTGGATGCCCCAGAGGATTCCAGTACTGAACACAGAAATGAAGGCTTAGGACCCATGGGACTGGGTCTCCAGGTTTTTTTCATGATATTCTTTTTTCTTTTTTATTTTTTTAAAACTTATTTTATTTGCCTTGGTGTTTTGTCCATATGTATGTCTGTGTGAGAGCATTGGATCTCCTAGAACTGGAGTTTTAGACAGTTGAGAGCTGCCATGACGGTGCTGGGAATCGAACCTGAATCCTCTAGAAGAGCAAGCAGCCAGTGCTCTTAACCACTGAGCCATCTCTCCAGCCATTCATGATATTCTTTAATTCTCAATGTTGAAGATCAAACCTAGAGCAACAGTTCTCAACCTGTGGGTCATGACCCCTTTGGGGGGATCAACTATCAAATATCCTGCATATTAGATATTTACATTATGATTCATAACAGTAGCAAATTCATAGCTATGAAGTAGCAATGAAATAATTTTTGGTTGGGGGTCAGCACAACATTAGGAACTGTATTAAAGGGTCACAGCCTTAGGAAGGTTGAGAGCCACTGACCTAGAACCTGACCCATGCTACCCACGCCCTCTTCTACTGAGCTATGTTCTTAGCCTTCCTAAGGCTCTAAATATTTTTAATTTAATTTATAGTTTGGAGGGGTTTTCTTTGAGACATAATCTTATGTAGCTCAGGCTAGCCTCAGATTCTCATGTAGATTGATCTGGCCTTGAACTCTTTTTTTTTTTTTTTAGTAATTTATTTAACTTTATTTCATGTGCATTGATATTTTTGCCTGCATTCATGTCTGTGTGAGGGTGTCAGACCCCCTGGAACCAAAGTTACAGATAACTGTGACCTGTCATGAGGGTGCCGGGAATTGAACCTGGGTCCTCTCTCTGGAAGAGCAGCCAGTGCTCTTAACCACTGAGCCATCTCTCTGGCCCCCAGCCTTGAACTCTTGCTCCTGTTGCCTCCACTTCCCTCACACTGGGATCACAGGCATACACTCCTACATCTGGAGGGTTGTTGTTGTTGTTGTTTTAGTAGTTTTTAATTTTGAGATATGGTTTCACTAAGGTTCCCAAGCTAATCTTAAACTTTTTGCATGCCTGCATGTTTGTTTGTTTGAGACAGGGTCTTGTGTATCTCAGGTTGGTCTTGAACTCACGATGTCATCGAAGGTGACCTTAAAGTTCTGATCTCCCTGCTCCCCGGTGCTGACATTACAAGCGTGCACCCCCATGCCTGGTTTTGTGAAGTGCTGAGGACAGAACCTGGAGCTTCTTGCGTGCTAGGCAAGCTCGTTATGAACTGAGCTATTTATCCTCAGCCATGCTTGAACCTTGGTCCCCTCCCTCAGCCTCCCAGCTGGGATTACAGGTGTGTGCTACCATGGCCTCCCTCCTCCCTCTTAACAGGTCCTGATGCACATACACAGTGGGTACCCCACTTTACGGTGTGGAAGGCCCACTTCCCAGAGGAGGGTGATGGGAAGGGGCAGTCCACACTCCACCTCCAGCTGCTTCCTATGCCCCCTCTTCCTTCCTTCTCTCCCTCTCTCTCTCTCTCTCTCTCTCTCTCTCTCTCTCTCTCTCTCTCTCTCTCTCTCTCTCTTTCCCTCTCTCCCTCTCTCCCTCTCTCCCTCTCTCCCTCTCTCCCTCTCTCTTTCCTCCTCCTTGCCTGGCTCCCCTCAGTCTCCAGCCCAGCTTCCCTTCTTATCTTCTCTCCCTTTTCTTCTTTTTCTTTCTTTCTCTTTTCATTTTTTAAATCTTCCTCTTCTTCTCTAGATCTCCCAGTAGCTTCCATTTCTTCTCTTCTCACTCCCACTGTGGTGCGGCCCCTTTTAGACAACAGGGGGCTCTTGATGCTTCCTCCTGACCTTCTGTCTTCAGATGGCTGCCATGGCTTGGGTGTGCACTGGAGCCCCACGGCGGAGCATCTAAGCAGGGTGATGAGGCTGTGGGAGTTGTCTGCTCCTTACTGATGAAACAGCTTCAGCAGTGACCCCAAATTCCTATGTCTGCTGAAGGCCCAGCCCTGGCTTATTGCCCAGTGAGGAGATGCCATCAGTGAGAGGCAGCATGCTGTCTGCAGACCTCACCATGCACAGGAGTGAGAGGAGAGATCCTGCAGCCATCTGCAGCAATTTTGCAGATGCAATGGTTCCCAAGCAGAGGTCAGAGGTAACCTAGGAGTTTTAGCTGGCCTCGGGGGAGGGCTTGCTTCCCTGCATCATGGCGTTTTTTTGAGTCCTCGGACTGGAAACCCAGGAGGCACCCTGGATCTTCCTGTCTTGAATTACCTTTCTGTGAACCACCAAGTCTGAGAACATTCACTCTGGGATTGTCTGCCTTGACACATTACTTACAATTTTGGGGTCCCCTATTTACCAAGTGTTCTTTTCTGCCACTTGGTCCCACTGCCACTCTCTCAAGACAAAATAAAATCTGTAGGTTGATTTTCCTTGTGTTTCTGAACGGTTACTTTGAAGCAAATGAATTTACAGAAGAGTAGCAAGAGCTCTGTAAGCTTGATGGACCCTTTTAGAACCAAATCCTGGTTTAGCACCCCTAGGAAGAGATTCTGCCAAGCAGTGTCACAGTGCAGTGTGCAGAGTTCATAGTGCATGAGAATGAGGAGAGGATTCAGCCCGACCAAGGCTTGTGTTTGTCTTTTAAGTATAATTTAGAGCCCCAGGGATGAAGCTCAGTTGGTAGAGTGTTTGCCTAACATGCATAAGGTATTGGGCTTGACCCCCAGTACCACGTAAACCAGGTTTGGTGGTATATGCCTATAGTCCCAGCACTTGGAAAGAGGAGACGGGAGTACCAGAAGTTCAAGGTCAGCCTCAGCTACAAGAGATCCTACCTTTAAAAAGTATGTTAAATTATTCTTGGGGCTAGGGATGTGACTTGGTTGGTAAATGCTGGCCTAGCATGCACGAAGCCCCGGGTTCCATCCTCAGCACTGTATGTAGCGGGTATGGGGGTATACACTTGTAATCCCAGAATCTGGGAAGTAGAGGCAAGAGGATCAGGAGTTTGTCATCATTGTTGTTAGCTACAGAGAGTGTTCTAGGCAAGCTTGGGCTAGATGAGACCCTATATAAAAAATAAAATAAGATAAAACAAAAAAGAAAGGAAAGACACTACAATTCAGAAGCCGTTTCCTTCTTACAATCCAGTCCACACTTGTATCCAATTTAAAAAGGAATTACAAAGAACACAAGTGTTTCGTTGTTAAAGTTTACCATGATGGATATAAGAAAACTTTGCCTTTAGTACAAAACAGGCAGGCGAGTTTTCACTTGCATCAGATTGGGGTGGGCCTCCTCCCAGCTGAAAGTTATACAACCTTTTACTCGGACAACTTTTGGGGAACATGGCTGTGTCTCCGAGAAGTAGATGTTTACCGGTTTAATTCATAAAGAGAAAAGAAACGTTTCTTTCAAGAAAACCGAATTTAGACAAAGGTATTGAAAATGTCTACAAAAGGATATTAAGCAAAAAAGGGAAGGGGGCTGGAGGGATGGTTCAGCAGCCAAGATCATGTACTATTCTTGCAGAGGACTTGAGTTCAGCTCCCAGCTCCCACTGGTGAGCAGCTCACAACCACCTGTTACTCCAGCTCCAGGGCACCCAACACCTCTGGCCTCTATAGGCGCCTGTACTCCCCACACATACATATACATACACATACAAATACACACAATTAAAAATAAAGTCTTTAAAAAATAAAAACACATTTGTAAAAGAAGGGAGGAAGGCTATGAAATTATATGTAGTATGGTTTGTTTATTTATTTATTTATTTAATTTTATGTGGATGTGTGTGTGCTTGAGTGTATGTCTGGACCACATGAAGCAGGAGCCTAAGGATGTGGGAAGAGGCATTAGACATCCTGGAACTGGAGTTACAGACAGTTGTAAGCTACCATGTGGGTGCTGGGAATTGAACCCAGGACTTCTAGAAGAGCAGCCAGTGCTCTTAACCACCAAGGTATCCTTCCAACCTCCTATTTTCTTAACTATACACTTTCTGGAAGGGACTCACAGAAGAACATACACCAAGATAATAACAGTGACTCTCTCTGGGGCAGTAAGCCTATGGATGTTTGCAATTGTTCTTCATAATTTTCTATAATTAATACTACATGCATTTATTATATCTAACAAAAATGTATAAAAATGAATATACATGACATTAAAAATATTTTTTTTACCAGGGTTGGGGTTTTAGCTCAGGGGTAGAGCACTTGCCTAGCAATGCAAGGTTCTGGGTTCGGTCCTCAGCTCCAAGGGAAAAAACGAAACAAAACAAAACAAAAACAACAAAAAATATTTTTTACAAGGCTGGAGAAATGGCTCACAGGTTAAGTATATATTGCTCTTGCAGAGGACCCAAATTCAGTTCCTAAGCACCTATGACAGGCATCCTGCAACTGCCTGGAACTCTGATTCCAGGGGACCCAATATCCTCTTCTAGACTCTAAGGGCACCTGCGCTCATATATGTACATACCCACCCACCCTCTCACACTCCCACCCATATATACATCATTGAAAGTAAAAGAGATCTTTAAAATATATGTACATTACTATTTTTAACTCTGTGTATATGAGAGGGAGAGAGAGGGAGGAAGGGAGGGAGGGAGAGAGAGGTCATGCTCTATGTGCATCCTGGGTAGACTGGCCTCAACCTTCCACGAGCTGAGGTTACATATGTGGATGGCAGTGTTTGATCCTTTTGCTTATTTTTTTTTATTTTTTATTTTTTTTGGTTTTTCGAGACAGAGTTTCTCTGTGTAGCTTTGCACCTTTCCTGGAACTCGCTTTAGAGACCAGGCTGGCCTCGAACTCACAGAGATCCGCCTGCCTCTGCCTCCCGAGTGCTGGGATTAAAGGCGTGCGCCACCACCACCCTGCTCCTTTTGCTTATTTAACTTTTGATTTATTTCTTATTTGTTGTCTCTTGAGACAGGGTCTCATGTAACCCAAAGTGCTCTGGAACCAACTGCAGAGCTCAGAGTAGCCTGAAACTTCCAATCCTCCTGCCTCTACCTTCCTGGGATTATAGGTGAGCGTCCCCTAGCCTAAGGCAAGTTTTTGTTTTCCTGTGTGGCCCTAGAGACTGAACTAGGCTTTGGGCATGCCAGGCCAGCACCATACCACCCAGCCATGTTCCCGACTTACGATGAGAATGTAATCACCAAAGGTCAGACACTTCATGATATTTGTTGAAGCTCAGAAGATCAGGCAAAGATCTGTAAAACGTATTTCGTTTTCTTCAATTCTTGGTGGCACTTGCCTTACGTCATCCTTCGTCACTCAGGAGGTGAAGTCAGGAGGATGGAAAGTCCAAAGCCATTCTCAGCTCCCTAGTGAGTTCAAGGACAGCCTGGGCTGCATGAGACCCTGACTCAAAAAACAAAGCAAAACAAATCAAAACGAAATTTAAAAAGTTTTTATTGAATGAGGATGAAGGAGCAGACCTTTAGTTGACTGCCCCCCCAATCCTCTCTGTTTGCAGAAAATGCCCAGTCACCTGCTTCACTAGGGGCATTATGTCACCTTGGGGAATCAAAGTGCCTGCTGCTGCTCCTGCTGAAGCCACCCCGACCCTCCCCTTGCTATACTTGTAAAGGGACACTAGTGACAGTGACAGCCCAGTGTACAGTCCCAAAGCTGTCAATCTGAATCTTTATTCCACAGATCCTGTAGGCCCTTTCCCCAAAACATTTCCTGGACAAGATGTGGCCAAGCCACCTACTTGAACGGGTGGGCTGAGCTCCCTCTCCTGACATCAGCTAGCAGACTCCCCTCCCCTTCCTCCCGCCCTGAAACCTGATCCAGCTGAAAAGCTGCTTGCTAGAAAACTTGGCGGCTCCCCAACTCTGGTGGCCCGGGAGTGCCAGGCTGCAGCCTCACAAGGTGCAGACAGCAGTTGGAAAAGCAGGCTGCCTGGGACATGAGGTTGGCAGAGGGTGTGCAGGCTGGCAGTCAGGGGGACTCACCCTGAGTGGCTGCTCCGAGGCCCTCCCACGCTTGGGAAGCTTGCCATGCTGCTCTGCATGCCGCAGGTGCTGTTGGCCCTGGTCCTCTCCCTGCTTCTGGCCCAGGCCGAAGGTAAGGAGTTTGGTGGGGAGGGGAATAACAAGCTGGGGTGGGGGATGGCCTTAGGTCTCCAAGGGCTGAAAGTAGGAGAGGCTGAAGCCACAGGAGGGCTGGAGGAGGGTTGGCTATCTCACTGCTGATGAGGGAGAAAGAGAAAGCGTTCTAAGGTATGAGGTCAGATTAAGTGGTTTGAGAAGTTGAGCTCAAGTGAGTCCTCTGCTGAGAAAGGGGTGGGGTGGTTTCTGTCTGTAAGAAATAAATAGGTGCTGAGAGGTTCCCATTCTCTTTGCCTTGCTTTTCAACTTATCAAATGGAAGCAGCTATGGACCTGTGAGCTCATTTAGTCCACTTTTTCTTCTTATAGCTACAGTCCAGAGTGGGAGAATAATGCACTCAGGGTCGCCCAGCTGGTCAGCAACAGAGTGGGTAGCAGGACCACTTTACGTTTTCTTTCTTCTGCTGGTTTTGTTGCTTGGGTCCTGTAGGCTTTCTCCTCCTCTAGGCTCCTCCAAGGCTCACCTCCAGTAATATTAAACTTCCCTGCCTTTCCTACCCAATCCTCTCCTGTCTGCCTCAGAAACAGGGTGTTTGGCCACATGGGTCCTGGGTCCTTCTATTGCCGACCACATTCAGCCCCACAGAAAGGTTCCTTTCTACACAGCTGTGTTGCAGCACCCTGGGGGACAGTGAGAAGGATGCCACCAAGGGGTGGGACTGAAAGCTAGGGGTAGGATGCTCTTTTCTGCAAGCTGGCGTTGGGAGAAGCAGGGTGCGTGGATCAGAAGCAAGCCGCATGTGGTAAGTGCTTTGGGTTGCCTTTCCTGAGTTGTTCTGTCCTTTCAGCTGATCTTGCTCTGAGGCCTGACTGCATTAGCTAGACACCCTCCAAACCCCCAAGAGTTTCCCAAAGCCCATCAGACCCTCCTACAAGCCTTGCAGAATCTCAGATAGTGGTATGGAATCTGGTTTGAATCTCAGTTTCTTAGCTAGCAGTGTACGCTCTTAACCCTCCTGAGCCTTGGGGATTCCTGTCTGTATAATGGTCTGTCTTGTTAGCTACTTTGGCAGGCTATCCTGAGATTGAATGGAAGACTTGTGTAGATGCTATTCCATTATTCCAAATAAGACTCAAAGGAAAAAAAAAAGAAAGAAAGAAAAGAAAGTCTCTTGGGACTGGCAATGTAGCTCTGTTGGTAGAGGCCTGCCTACATATCATTCATGCACACAGCCTTGGCTCCAATCCCCAGCACCATATAAACAAGGAGTGGAGGTATAAGCCTGTAATACCAGAATTTAGAAAGTGGAGGGAGGGGGATCAGAAGTTCAAGGTCCATCCTTGGTCACATAACAAGGTTCTAGGTGAGCCTCAGCTATGTGAGATCCTGCCTGAAAAGCAAAACACAATAAAACAAACTTAAAAGTAGTCTCTTGTCTTCCACTTCTCTTTGCTTGCCTCTGTCCTTCCAGACAGGAGGGGAGTTTATGGGGTAGGTAGATGACACACCAGAGAGGAATCTGCAGGAATGCCTTGTTGTCTGGTGACAAGCTTGTGGGAAGAATATGACACAGTATTATTTAATAGTAACCAGCCTTGTGGCTCCTGGTTTGCAAAGGACTGGTCCACTCTGGGCTGTGCCCTCTCTACCCAATGCATGCTGACTTTTATTTTGTTTAATGAAATACGGACTGCTTCACAAGTCTGCATGTCATCCTTGAGCAGGATCTTCCATAAGCTCTACGTCATTCCAATCTTAGTACATGTGCTGCTGAAGTGAGTAGGGCTTTCACATGTCACTCCTGCTTTCTGAGTTACTACTGCTGTTTTCCAGAGGGAATCTGAGGAATACTCAAAATTCCCAGAATAGGGCCAGGGCCTGGTGCTAGGTTCTTCTTATTTTTAAAATTACATTTTATTTATTTATTTATTATTATGATTGTTAGTATTGTATTAGTATTAGTAGTGTGTGTGTGTGTGTGTGTGTGTGTGTGTGTGTGTGTGTGTGTGTAGTCACACATATGCCTTGGCATGTATGTGGAGGTCAGAAGACAACTTGCAAAAGTCCGTTCTCTCAGGTCACAAGGGTTGATGGCCAGTGTCTTTACTCACTAAGCCATTTTACCTGCCCAGAGGATGAAATTCTATAATGGATTCTAAGCTGGGGCAAGAGAACCAGGGCTCCAGCTCCTTTGTTGAACTGTTCTCCTTTCCAGCCAGTCGGAGGGCGGCCACCCGGGCCCGCAACACCACCCTTCCCGCTCTGCTCAGGCTGTCTGATCACCTCCTGGTCAACTATAGGAAGGGGGTGCGGCCCGTGCGGGACTGGAGGAAGCCTACTACCGTGTCCATCGATGTCATCATGTATGCCATCCTCAACGTGGTGAGCTGCCCTCAACCTGTTGGGGGGGAGGTCAGAGAAGTCATGTGAGGCCAAAGCATCTACTGGGCCGTACAATGGGCATCAAGGACCCTAGTGCCTATGGCCTGGCATCATGACGGGGGACAGACTGAAGCTGCATCTGCACAGCTGCCCAAACCACAAACTTGGACCACCTATGTGCACCCTCTCCTAGATGTGGTCATCTCTTGCATGACGGACCCTGTCTCCCCATATCGTCTTTACACCCTTAGTTAGTGCCTTATGCAAGTCCCTTGAGTGGCAGGTGTCACTGAATTGGCAACAGTAGATAAAATGTCAACTAATAGATCATCAATTAACTAGTCAATAACTAGAGTGAAGTGGGGTGCACTGTTGAGCAAGTGAGGCTAAGCAGTGCATGGAGATTGACAAAAAGGTGATCGAAGAGCTGTTGGCTCTCTGCCTTGCAATGGGGAGGTGGGAACTGATTTCAAGGCTGCTTGGGCCACATGACACCCACCCCAATCACAACATTCAGAACATCTCTGGAAAGAACAGCTAAAGGCAGGTTGGTGTGCTGCTTCAGAAAGGAAGACCTGCAATTAGATGGGGGAGAGGAGACTAATCCCTTTTTTTATTATGTAGTTTTGAGTCTCTTAGCTTCATAACACAGCAGGCCATATATGCATTATATATATATATTATATATAATATATATATAGATAGATAGATATAATAAACAATGACAACAGAAAACATGCATAATTTACATATCTTTAGGGTGTTTTTTTTAAAAGTGTTTCATTGAGAGAGAGAGTTTTACCAGATTCCCAGGCTGGCCTCAAGTTCACATCAATATGCCTGCCTCAGCCCCGAGTATTGGATTATAGGCATGTACCACCACACTACACTATGTACCTTTGAACTTGAAAAGAAACCATTGCATTTCACTCTAGTTGTGTCTTCTTAACAGACCAGCTTCTCCTGGATGCCCAGTAGCCAGTTCATCCCCTTCCCCAGTCCATTCCTACCTCCTGCCTTCCCAGAAGACCAGCTCCTGTTGGGTGGTGTGGGTGGGACCACCTGTCAGCTCCCTTTCCTTTCCTAGGATGAGAAGAACCAGGTGCTGACCACCTACATCTGGTACCGGCAGGTGAGCAGACTACCTCTCACCACCTCGCTTTTTTGAGATGAGACTTCTCTACCAAGAAGGACATCCCCCTCTCAAGGAGTCAGAAATCTCAGCAGCCCCAGTGGAGGTTCAAAGGAATGGTAGACAGATAAAAGATCTAGGGGTCTGAAACGTTGTCATCTCAGGGCCAGGGCAAAATGGGTGCGGGACATCTTCCCAGCCCTCACCCCTGGTTTCTCAGATTCTTTGGAACATCCTAGACAAGGCTTCACTTCACTTTCATGTGAACAACTTCAATTGCTAGAAAGTTCTTCTACGCTAATTTGGATAACAATCAAAACTGAGAGATGGAGACAGGAAGAAGCCATCCACTTAAACCTGAGGACTCTGCCCTGGTGCCACATGTTCAGTTTTGACAGGTGCTGGTCACATTGGTACACAGATGTCTCAGGCTTTGACTGAGCTCTGGGGTTGGAGGTAAACCAGAGAGGCCTCCCTCCAGAGGCTCTGTAGACACAGCAGCATACACAGGTCTCTGTGGAATCCCTTCCCACGGCCATAGCCATGCTCTATCACCATGATACCCGTATGGAACAGAGAATGTAGCAGAAAATGCTGATCCTTTCAGACAGCTCCATTTCTGTCTCACTGAAGGATCCTTTAATTCAGAACACACCCTGTCTCGTGGGCAAGGAGCCAAACAAGAACAGGCTGCATGCTTCCCCAGAAGAGGCTGCAGCAGTCTGTGCTGTTATACATGCAGATGATGGAGAGCTGTAGAGGTGGGGGTCTCTCAGCCACCAGTGAGTGATGCGGGTCAATGCCCAGATTTCCCCCTGGAAGATGCCCACCTACTGCCTGAGCATAAGGGGTAGGGATATGTCTGATTTGCAGGTGACCCTCACCAAAGAGAGGGAGCTGCCCAGGACTGTTTCTGCTTCTCCCACAGTTCTGGACTGATGAGTTTCTGCAGTGGACTCCTGAGGACTTTGACAATATCACCAAACTGTCCATCCCCACAGACAGCATCTGGGTCCCTGACATTCTCATCAATGAGTTGTGAGTACTTTCATCAGAGTCGAGGGAGCTGGGAGGCTGGGACTAGAGAAAGCCAGGCACGGTGACAACTTCCTCTCTGCAGCCTCCAAATTGTCCCAGCCAAGCTTGCAGGCTGTAAGTCTAGTTAGCATTTGCTCAAGCTCTCCTTTACCCAATTTTCTCTTCTTTGATAACCCCCCCATCCCTTTCTTTTTCTACTGGATGCTACAACCTTATACTTCTTAGTTCAGGGGCCCCTATCATAGGAACAGAAGCCAGCAAGTGATGTCACACTGAGTTCTAATAACTAAATGGAGACAGCTGCATTTGTCAGAGGGGACTGTTACATTTTTTGAAAGGAGTGAAACACTGATGGCAGTCAATGCTCCTGGTCACAAAAGAGATTGGGAGCCAAGGAACATGTTCAAACCTCCCAAGCCACACATGTGCTGAACAGGCCACAATTGGCACCTCCGGTATGAAGTGGGTCCCATTAGCTTTTGTTCCCAGCAGCCCAACATGGTCCCATCGCCTTCAGCCAGCTGACTTTCTCCCCACCCTGCAGGTTCATCCAGGGTCCACCAACTGGACCTCTGAGTTCAAAGGCAAGGAAAATACGTGGGGGAAATACAGATAGAAAGGGGAAGGGAGGCTGGGGCTGTGACTCAATTGGTGGAGTATCTGGCTTGCATGCAAAGTGCCTGGGTTCCATGCCTAGTGTCAATAAACCCGATGTGGTGGCACAGGCCTACAATCCCAGCACTTGGGAGATGGAGGCAAGATTATCAGAAGTTCAAGCCCATTCCTGAGTACATAGAAAGTCTGAGGCCAGCCTGGACTACATGAGACCTTATCTAAAAAAAATTAATAATAATAGTAAGGGGAGGCACCAGAGGGATTCATGCAGTATCAACTGCACTCTCCAACTCCGTGGCATTCTCCTAAAGAAGGTCATTGAATTTGACTCTACCCTTGAATGCTCCAAATGGCACAAGTGGCAAGTGTTCTAGAAATTTCCTTCTGCCGTTTATCTTAGCTTCTCATCTTTCAGGCAACCCCACAGAAGGATAAAGACTAACCTTGGAGTCCAGGTTCAGTCAAGAGAATGGGCTGATTTCTTGTTGGATTTTCCCAGGCTCCCCTATTCTTACTTACGATCTCTGTTCTCTTCCCTCCTGAGATGACTGCTTTCACTTTGGGGGCTTCTAAAAATGGGAATCAAAGCAAAATCAGAGTCAGGGAACATATGATGCTGCCCTCCTATCCAATCACTGGCCATTCTGAAGTCAGCTCTATTCTATCTGGCGTGGGGTGGGTGTACAGCCTGGAGACAATTGGCTAGCTCCCTACAGCCAGTGGCTTATAGATTCATGGATTCCTTCTCTTCCTTTGAGAGCTAGGGGAGTTAAAGAGAAGCACCCTTTATTGTTCGGAGCATCACTTGGTAACAGTGGGTCGGAAAGCTGAGATGGCTAACCCCGGAAAATTAAGGCCAGACAAAATTTCTGGATTATCTTGCTGTCCAGACCCTCCCTGAATTTCTTTTCCTACTGGCCTACTCAAAGGATCTTTAGCCTCCAAGGGCAAGGGTCTGTCTCTTCAGCCCACAAATGGATTCCTCTTCCCTGACCAGTGTGGACGTGGGGAAGTCTCCGAGCATCCCTTATGTGTACGTGCATCATCAAGGTGAAGTCCAAAACTACAAGCCCCTCCAGGTGGTGACCGCCTGTAGCCTGGACATCTATAACTTCCCCTTTGATGTACAGAACTGCTCTCTGACCTTCACCAGCTGGCTGCATACCAGTGAGTACATGGGCTTGTGGGTGGGGCAGACGTTGGGGCTCTCAGGCACTTGGGGCCAGGAGCATTCTCTATGATACAGCCTCCCTCAATCAAGACACCACTTACTTTCTCCCTCCTTCTCTTCCCTTCAGCAGTCTCTTGCATTTGTCTTATTCCCTTGTGGTTCTGGGGATCTGACCTACGACCGTGCACATGCTAGGCAAGCACCCCACCACTGAGCAATATATCCTGCCACTTGTCTTTTTAACGCCAATGAGCCTCTGTTTCCTGTTCCTCCAGCTGGAGCCAATATTGCTGTTCTCACTGCCTCCCCTAGTTGTTACAAGGATTCATGTGACACTCAGCAAGGGACAGTTCTTACCCAGTATCTCAAAGTAGATCTGGCAGGAAATGTATCTCAGACCCACCCACTCCTCTTCACCCCTGAATTAAGCCAACACCTCCTGCCCAGGTGTCCTTATTCCCCTCCTCCCCTGGTCTTCCCCATGTACCACCCCCACCGTGGTTCAGGCTCCCCACAACAGCCAGTGAGCTCTTATTAAAATGCAAATCTGATCATGTTATTTAAACCCCTGAATGGCTTCCCAGTAGTCCTGGGACCCAATCCAAATCCTTGACCTGGTCCTGCCCACAGTGTACCACACCAGCTTCATCTGGTTTGTGCCAGCCCAGCTGCCTTCTTCTGGAGGCCTAGAGGTCTTGCCTGTTCTCTTTATCACAGGCTGTTCCCTCTCCTAAGCTACCCACCCATCTTCCTTCTCCTACTCTCAGCACCCCAAACACAGCCTGATCAACCCCTCCACTCACCGGATTATCCCTAGGTATCACCAGTGCCTGGGAGGACTTCCTCTAGCCCCCTAGACTAGCTATTTCTCGTGCAGTTTTTAAGAACCCTGGTTTTTCTTACTAACTTCATCGCTTGACAATACTTGTTCAGTCCATGTCTAATTTTCTCATGGGCATGATTTCAGAGAGTGGGAACATGGTTTCTGATCCACTCTTAGGCTCTCCAGCACAGTGTCTGGTCCTGAGAATTTTTATTGAGTGTGTGGGTGCCAGGTATTCAGCGGAGGGCTGGTGAAGACACACCGCTGGACTATAGGAAAACAGTCTGTCCCTTTCTGACCTGTTCGTTACATTAAACTTCAATTATGGGGGCTGGAAAGATGACTCAGCAGTTAAGAGTACTTGTTGCCCTTCCAGAGGACCCAGGTTCTGTTCCCAGCACCCACATGATCGCTCACAACAGTAACTTCAGTTCCAGGGAATCCAATGCCCTCTTCTGGCCTCCACAGACACTGCACACACACAGAGTACACAAATACACATGTCAGTGAAAACTCTCATACAAACAAAAATTGTCTCTAAATACAACATGACATGATAGAATCTTCCATTTACTTCTCTATGCATTTCAACCCACAGGTGTGTGCATGCACACACACACATGTGCTATCTATGGAGAGCACATATTGCATATCCTATCATATACTGCTACTTAATTCTTTTTATCAACCATGAATCCTGATCTTTCTCAAAATCAGTGTGTATGAGATCTTCCTCATAAATTTTAACGGCAATAGACTCATCTAGGTGTATCATTGTTTATTAAGTATTTTCTTGATGGATGGACATTTAGATAGTTTCCTTTATTTCCTTGGATGTGTGTGTGTGTGTGTGTGTGTGTATGTGTGTGTGTGTGTGTGTGTGTGTGTTGCTCACATATGTGGAGGTCAGAGACCAACTCAAGGTATCTTCCACAGTTGTTCCCCATCTTGTCTTTTTGAGGCGGGGTTCTCTCCCTGTTCCCTGTACTTGGCAGTTAAGCTAGGCTGGCCAGTGAGCCCAGGGATTCCACTATCTTTACCTCTCCCGAGCTGAGATGGCAAGTGTCACCCCCACACCCAGATTTCTTATGTGGCTTCTGAGGATCCAACTGAGGTCTTTGTGCTTGAACAGCAAGCTCTCCACTCACTGAGCCATTTCCTCAGCCCTTTTGCCACCTAAAAAATTGTTTTATATTTATTTTATTTTGTGTATAAGAATGTTTTGCTTGCATATATGTGTGTGCATCATGTGTGTACCTGGTGTCCACGGAGATCAGAAAAGGGCATTGGATCCTCTAGAACTGGAGTTACAGAGAGATGTGAGCTGCCATGTGGGTGTGGGGAACCAAACCTGGGTCCTCTGGAAGATAGATAGATAGATAGATAGATAGATAGATAGATAGATAGATAGATGATAGATAGATAGATAGATGGGGAATATCTGCGGTATGGTGTAATTGAGGATTTATTTTCTTTTCTTAATTCTTCCTCAAAGACAGGCAGTTCTATGGAATACAGAAGTAAAAATGTTGTGTTTAATACATTTCCTAGATGAGAAACTCTAACAAAGAAACATAGAAGACTGTTCGGAAGGGGTTTGTGAGTGTGTGTGGGTGGGGGGTGTGTGTGTAAGTGAGAGACAGAGACAGAGACAGAGACAGAAAGCTTTTTAATGGATGCTCCCTGTGTTGTTTTGCATGGTGCCCTCACTATAGGCTTGTGAGATAAACAAAATGTGTTCTATCACCGCACTTTGTACAGCTGAAGAAACCAGGGCTGAAGGTTAAGGGCAGAAGTCTGGCGTCTAGAGATCTGACAAGAAGGTTCCTTGGGTGTTGTCTGCACGATGCCTCATCTTTTATGCTTGAAGGTTCTATGCTTGAGATTCCAAAGCTTCTTTTGACCCTTTGTCTTCTCTTAGTCCAGGACATCAACATTTCCCTGTGGCGATCACCAGAAGAAGTGAGGTCAGACAAGAGCGTCTTCATGAATCAGGGCGAGTGGGAGTTGCTGGGAGTGCTGACCCAGTTTCAGGAGTTTAGCATGGAAACCAGTAGCAGCTATGCCGAAATGAAGTTCTATGTGAGTGGGCGTGGCTGTGGCTGGAGTGGCGACAAAGATGACTCGACCTCCACAATTGGGGTGGCATAAAGAGGCAACTGGGAAGGGCAGAGCAGCCCTGTTGCCAGCTCCAGATCCATACACATCCCGTGTAACTTCAGCAAAGGGAGACGGGAACACACCTGAAGCACTCCATGTTTGTCCTCAATGGCCACAAGCCTGGTGCCAGAGGAAGGATATGGGTCTGTTTCTCTCCCTCCCCAAGCCATCCAGGCTGGAAGTTCTATAAGAGAGGAGGCTGGGTAGGGGGGAGTGGTTCCTGGGTTTGCCCAGCCATCCCCAAGCTTCTATCTTGGTTCCAGGTGGTCATCCGACGGCGGCCTTTGTTCTACGCAGTCAGTCTCTTGCTGCCCAGTATCTTCCTCATGGTTGTAGACATTGTGGGCTTTTGCCTGCCCCCAGACAGTGGCGAGAGAGTCTCCTTCAAGATCACACTCCTTCTGGGATACTCAGTCTTTCTCATCATCGTGTCAGACACACTGCCGGCAACGGCCATCGGCACTCCCCTCATTGGTAAGGCCTCCCCCAGGCAAGAGTTCACTGAGATGTGGACTTGCTCCTGCCCTTAGTGTATCTCTTTCTCTGGCTCAGGTGTCTACTTTGTGGTGTGCATGGCTCTGCTGGTGATAAGCCTTGCTGAGACCATCTTCATTGTGCGGCTGGTGCACAAGCAGGACCTACAGCGGCCAGTACCGGCCTGGCTAAGGCACCTGGTCCTAGAGAAAACAGCCTGGCTGCTTTGTCTAGGGGAGCAGCAGCCCATGGCCCATAGGCACCCAGCCACCTCCCAAGCCAACAAGACTGAGGACTGCTCAGGTGAGAGGGAGTAGGGACAGACTCATACATAGTCTGGAGGCTGTGATATGCCAGGGATGCAGGACAGGACCTGGGAACTGGATACAGGGTAGAAGCAGAAAGATGCTTTATCCAAAGATGTCAATCAGACTGGAACCTCATTTCCCTTTTCCCTGTTTTTAAAAGACGGGGTCTCACTATGTAACCCTGGCTGGCCTGGAACAAACTATGTAGACCAGGCTGGCTTTCACAGAGATCTTTCCTGTCTTGGAAGTGATGGGGTTAAAGGCATGCACCATCAGGCCCAGCCAGGCCCTTTTCCTTTGCTTTCAAAGCCCTCATCAGCCTAGGTGAATGTAAGGTGGGAGTCCTGGAGGCTGAGCCCCATGGGCTGAGAAGGGCTCAGAGGAGCTCGGTGTGGTGGTTCATGCCTTGAATCCCAGCACTTGGGAGACACAGGTGGGCAGATCTCTGTGAGTTTGGTCCATCCTGGCCTACATAGTGAGTTTCAGGCCAGCCAGGACTATATAGTGAGACTCTGTCTGAAAAGAGAGAGAGAGAGAGAAAGGTAGAGTGTAACTGAGGAAGACACCCAATGTTGACTTCTGGCCTCCATATCCCACCCCCTTTGCCACAGCATTAGGATATCTCACTGGTCTCCCTTTCTTACCAAGGCTCACTTCTTCTTCCAGCCATGGGAAACCACTTCAGCCATGTTGGGGGACCCCAGGACTTGGAGAAGACCCTGAGGGGCAGAAGTAGCCCTCCTCCACCACCTAGAGAGGCCTCGCTGGCTGTGCGTGGGCTCCTGCAAGAGCTGTCCTCCATCCGCCACTTCCTGGAGAAGCGGGATGAGATGCGGGAGGTGGCTCGGGACTGGCTGAGAGTGGGACACGTGCTGGACAGGCTGCTCTTCCGAATCTACCTGCTGGCTGTGCTGGCCTACAGCATCACCCTGGTCACACTCTGGTCCATTTGGCATTATTCTTGAGTGAGCACAACCCGGCATGGTACATGGGACTGGTTAGGCTAAGGATGGAGGATTTCCCCTTATGTCCTTCATTCTGTTTCCAACACCAATTAGTCTGAGCAATCCCAAACCAGTGTCTGAACCCTTGGCCCCAAAATTTAGTGCTGAAAACCCATTCTGCCTCCCCCCCACTTTATTCCCAACCTCCCCACTATGGCTTTAAAGCATGATATCCTAGTTCAAGAGAAACCAAGTACCCTCTAACTTTACCCATCAACGCATTGGGCCTCGGTTTTCTTTGCAGTACTTCCTTGATTAAAGCCCTTGGAACTGCTCATTTCCACAAAATTTGGTTTTTGCTCAAAGAAAAACTAATCCTCTATCATAGGTGCCTGAAATTTCTGCATTCATTTTATCCAGCCCCTAATGCCTCTCTTTTCAGCTCACCTGTGGCCACTTCCCTAGCACTCAGCTTTGTCAGCCAATGGGGAAAGGAGGATAATAAAGCACAGTGATATCTTACTATCTGTCCATGGCCATTTGTATTCAGCTTTGGGAAAAGGCTGGATGATGGAATCACATGTAGTTTCAGTTGACAGATGCTTTCTGGACCAGGGAACTAGAGGGTGACACCAGAGTCACCATGATGAAACAGTAGGAGGTGGATCAGTTTGAAGGTCAAGACCGACCATTTATCAAATGAGAAGAGAGAGAAGAAGGCTTTCTGCAACCCACTGGAAAAATGCTGGAAGGATCCATGTGGGCCAACTCTTCTGGATTCATGGTCTCTAGGGAACAAGCTCACCCTGCCTGCAACAGAGCGCTACCGGGGAGATAAGACTTCAGCACCACGGCCAGCACCCTCTGGCTTGGTGCTTAGGAAACGCAGAAAGCAAGGCATGGACTGAGGCAGCTCCTCAGAACTCTTACTAGCCAGTGCCTGGCGCCCCTAACCAGGAAGTAGGACTCGGAGGGAGGCAGAGCTGGGATAATGCTCTTGGACATAACTTATCCTGGTCACCTGTCCTAGGCATCAGGGCTTAAGACACGCTAAGCAATACCCCCAACTCCACTCCACCCTAACAGGCATCTGTGGTGATATTATGTTCCCTAAAATTTTGTGCACCCTAATAAACTTAACTGGGGTCAGAGAACAGAACAGCCACTGGATATAGAGGCCAGAAAATGGTGGCAGTCACACCTTTAATCCTATCACTTGGGAGGCAGAGATCCATTCGGATCTCTGTGAGTTTAAACCACACTGGAAACAGCCAGGCATGGTGACTTACACCTTTAATCCCAGGAAGCGAGCCTTTAACCCCAGAAAGTGATGGCAGAATGCAGAAGGGTACACAAGGCATGAGGACCAGGAACTAGAACTGGTTAAGCTTTTAGGCTTTTGAGCAGCAGTTCAGCTGAGATCCATTCGGATGAGGACACAGAGGCTTCCAACCTGAGGAAACAGGATCAGCTGAGGAATTGGCAAGGTGAGGTGGCTGTGGCTTGTTCTGCTTCTCTGATCTTCCAGCATTCACCCCAATACCTAGCTCCAGGTTTCTTTTTACTAATAAGACCATTTAAGATTCGTACTACAGGCATCTAGGGAAAAGAATATTCTGTCTTAGTCTCAAGGTTCCCTCTGACACTTTAGCACATTCCTATCTTATCTGACACTCAAAGTAAAGCAAGGCAGAGGGGGACTAGACAACAAACGGCCAGGCTACAGGGACAGGACCCACCAAAAATGTCTGGGATGAGATCAAACAGTTCCATTACTTCTTAAGCTGCTCCATGGCAGCTAACAATGAGAGTCAATACAAACACTGGGAATGGTATATTCTCAAACCTCTAAACTGCAATTTCAGTTCATAAATCACCTAGGAGGCTGAGCAGAGGACAGAAATATGGGGCCTTGGGTTTTGTCACATCTGAAAGAGCCTAAGGCTGAAGAAGGGCTCACTGGTTTACCTTTTGTTAGCTGCCTCTCATCCTAGGATCCCCGTCATACAGAGTTCCTGGATTCTAACTAGCTGCTAGCTCCTCGGGTGAACTGGGATTGAGGTCTCATCATCACCTCTACCCTAGACACATGAGCTTTTGATATGACTTCAGAATTTCACTTTGATTTTTGTTTTGCTTGTGTGGGGATCAGGCTCTGTTACTGAATAGGAGAGTGTAGGACCTGGAGTTGCCTTTGGCTGAGCAAGAATGGGCAAGAGGTGGGGACAGTTCTTATTCAGAATAGGTCCTGCAATTCTTCACTTGGAGCCTGGTTTTAGAATCAAAATCTACCCCACCTACTAGGACTGCTGAGCCTAGTCACACACTATCAGAAGGTTCTCATGTCCCAAGCCACAAGGCTAGAAAGATGGACAGTCAATGCACCACTGGCCATTAAGTGGGTAGCTATTGACAAAGTGTTCAACCAGAGAGCTAGTAAGACACTCATCAGCCTATTGATTCCCCATCTCCCCCTTCTCCCCCTTCATTCGTAATCAATGGGGCGACAGAGCCCAGTACTGAGGCGGCCAATTATCCACCTCAGGAATGAGCTGCTGCATGTAACCTCTTCTGGTCCACTGGCCACATCCAATAGGAACATCGATCTGGCACCTACGCCATGATTCCCAGGGATGGGAAACTGAGGCCCAGTACTGGAGACTGTCTCCAGTGCACCAACTTCTCTTCATCAAAGCTAATCTTGGACTATGCCATAGGAGGTCCTTACTGGGTTTGGGGGACACCCCCAGTCATTTGCTTACTCCCTTCCTTTCATAACTAAAGTTTAGAGTGAGATAGCCCAAAGAGGCTAGGCTAGCCTCCAGTCCCTAATGTGCAGACTAAAGAGACAAGTAACCCAGGAATGGTGGCTTGCACCTGTACTCCTGGCACTTGTGAGGCTGAGGCAGAAGGATTACTGTTAGTTCAAGATCAGCCAGGCATATAGGAGATCCAGGTGAACCCAAGGGCAGTGAAGTTTAGTACAGAGAGGTTTATGCAATGTAGCCATGTTGGAATAAATCAGATAAGAGGGTACAGTGACCCTAAATTCAGGTTTGGGGTACTGACATGAGCTTTAGGAGTAAATGAAGGAAGATTTGTGGCAAGTGGCAGGAGGTATGAATAATTAACCAATCTTGGTCTAGAGAAGGACCTGCCTACTGCCACCCATCATTGCCTCATCTGCCAGGTCCTTTGCTTGAGGGGTCAAGGTGGCTCTCAGAAAATAATGGCTTCTCCCCCAGACGTGTCATCATCTAGGGTGGGAGTAATCTGAAGTAGAAAGACAAGTTAGACACTTCTTGAGTGACTACAGCCACAGAGGAAAGCTCTGGGCTCTAGGTAAGAAAGACCATAACAGAGTGAGGGCAGAGAACCAGCCTTTGGTTAGCTGTGAGGAATCAAGACCTTTTAGCACCAGCTTCTACAGGCCTGCTTTAGTCTACGTGGCTCCTGCCTCTGACCCTGTCCTAGGCAAACGGATAGGGTTCTGGTCTCCATGCCCCTCAGGCACTTCCTCGTCTCACCTCCCAAGTGCTCCTCCGCCTTTCCCCATCCACCTTGCTTTGTACAGTCTCCCCCAAACTCCATCAGAGACCGGGGAAGCGCTCCACAGCCCGCAGCCCGCAGCCCGCAGCCCGCAGCCCGCAGCCCGCAGCCCGCAGCCCGCAAGCCTTGGTGGATTGCCACTGGCTCCTAGGAAGGGAGTTGCTTTTGTTCCTGAAGTTGGCCACCTGTGCTCAACGACCTCCAAGGCATGCCCTAGAGTGGACACCTGGTAGCTTTCAGGAGAGCTGGGACAGGGAGGCTGAGCTTAGCAGCCAATGCAGGGGGGTTGTGGTGAGGGTGGAGGTGGGAAGGGGGTCGACAATGACGACGAAACTGTGAGTTCCCCCAAGCTAGCTTAGAGGGAAAGTTTCCTGGTGATGGAGCGAGCGGGAGTGCAGCTCAGTGTTCGCCAGCCAGCTTCTCCTCCCTCCTCCTCCTCCCCCAGCCTCCGAATCAATACGTTCTGAATCTAATCTAATAACAGAGATTTAACGAGGGGATAATGCGCGTGGAGCCGCCAGGCGCTTTGTGTCTCCTTTCAGGAGGCAGCTGGGGCCCATTATCTGGGGACAATGCCCCATGCTAATCACTCCCTCTGCCTCCCTCCGCGTGTTTGGGGGAGGGGGATGTTGGGCAAGAAGGGGCAGCTCCACTGACTGCACCGGAGGCAGTCCCACTGGTCCAGCCCACCCCACACAATTGCCCTGGCCTAACACCAACTCCTTGGCCTTCTGCAGCCAGCCGCACTGGGTACCCTGACCTGTGAGAGGTGGAGGGTACCCCACCAAGGCAAGCACGCGGCCACTAACCAGGCACCAGCTGGGACTTGGGTGGGTTTTTTTGGGTTTTGTCTTTCCATTTTTCTAACTTAGTCCTCTATAATTTAAAGCTGTTCCACTGAGGCTTGTGATGGCCAGCCCTGAGTGTCACAGTGTCCGGGTTAGAGATTTCAACTCTAGTTTTAGGGAATAAGAATACCCTGTCCTGAAATAGAAGCCTTGCTTCTCTCTCTCCCTCTCTCGGCCTCCTCCCCTCTCTCCCCCTCTCCCCCTCCTCCCTCCCTCCTCTCCCCCCCCCTCCCATTATATCTGGAAGTGCAGAGGTTAGACAGGAGGAAGGACTTCCTGGCAAGGCCGATGCTAACAATGAGTAGTAAATCAGGAGTCTGGAAAAGAACAAATCGCATCTCGTTTCCTATTAGCCTTTCAAAAATAGGACCTTTAGCTCTGTAGCTCCGGAGAGGGCAATCAAGGCAGAGAGGTCTACATCAGTTTTCTATTGGAGCTTTTGGGAGGAGGGAGCCCAGAGCTGTACTTGGGCACCCCACTGCTTACTGAAACATGTTTACTGAGAACAATATGCGCGTGTTGTGGAGTGTCAGACCCCAGGTATAAAATCTTTCACATCCTGGGTCTCCTTGTGTGTCCACCTACCCATCTGTGAAGTGGGGCTCACACAGTTGCCACATCATAGGTGTTAGGGGTTCTGTGATCCCAGTGAAGAAATGTTCAGGGAATCTACAAGGCTGTAGCAGAGTCGCCTGACTAGCATCATGCTGGCCCTTCTTGATTGGGTCAGGTCACATTTGGAACCAGTGAGCATTGATCCTGGCAAGTGGTGGATGGGGACCTTTGTCCTGCTTGTCCCATCTTAAGGACAGGGCTAGGCACTTACCTTAAGGCCAGGGAACTAAAGAGCCAGCCTGTGCCAAACACTGGTGTCCTTTCTGTCCCTTTGTCGTGTCTCACACTCACCCGCACACCTTCAGCTTCCTAACGGAGTTCCTCCACAAAACTTCAGCTCTGAGTTCCTGCACTGAGACTATGTGAGAGCCTTGCACACTCTAGGATCCCCTCCTGAGCCTGGCCGTGTCCCTTTGTAATGAGCTCTAAATCCACAGAAGAAAGAGCTTTGTGAGCATGGCATGTGGGACTTACAGGAACCCAGGAACTCACTTCCCCGAAGCTAGAGGAACTTCCCCAACTAAGGGTTCAGAAAGAGAAATATCCAGCAAGCTATTTGGCCAAGACCACTACAACCATGATTTCTAGATTCTGTCCACCAGGTGGCAGCAAAGCCCAGAAATTCTATGGAAAGTCAGGCACAAAGCATTTTATTGCCCCCTTTCCTCCTGCGCCTCCCAAATAAAGACCCCTACCCCTCACTAGTGGTGTCTGCAGCCCCCTTCCTTCAAGATCAGCCCTATCCTTTGGGCCAGCAATGAGGACAACATTCCTGAGCTCCAAGTATTCAGGCGGAGGCAGCTCCACTAACCACTCAGTCACAGATGTGCCCATGCTGAGCCCCATGCTCTGAGGTTCCTGCCTAGGCTCTGGCCATGCTCATCCTCTCATCCACAAAGATGGCTCTTCTAGTTCTCCCCCTTTCTGCACAGGTGATGAAGATGCTGGTGGCTGGTGATGTGTAAACACTGTTTGGCTCAAAGCTCTCTCAGCATAAGCCCTCGGAAGATTCTGTTTCTCTCTTCTGCCCAACTCCAGCCCATGCTGTACCAACTCGGAACCACTCCTCACAATCCTGGGGGAAAGGGGCTGGGGGGGTTGATGGGCACAAGTACTTGGAACAGGTCAGCGGGTGGGTAGACAGGACAAGTGCCTGGGAGACATTTATTTACCCCAGGCTTGGCTCAGGGAAGGACTGAGGAAGACATGGCTGTCCTAAGCAGGCCTTTCAAGAATCCATTCCTTTACTTATCAGGACAACAAATACAATGTCCACAGTGTGGCTACTGCCATGCCCTCCAATCATACCCCCCAACCCCCGACAAATCATCAACTTACTGCACCTGCGTGTAGTCAGTCCTTGTGAACTGAAGTTCCCTGAAAAGGCCACATCTGTGTTGAAGATTTTGCATATTAATTGACCGATTAGAACATCCATGAATGTGGAGACTTGGAATGTTACAGATCCAAAGCTAAAATTACCATGGGCTATCTTTAGTACCCATTAGTAGGCATTGATTACCCATGTCTGCATCGAACCTAACAGCCTTCTGACTATTAGGTAAAACCAGTGGAGTACCTTAACAGCCCACGCATGGGCTTCCAGTATCCAAAGCTAAGCCGGTCATCAGATCACACAGTACCTTTAGCCCTATAGCAAAGACGTCCCTGCTTTACTGGAACCCACCTACCTGCTACTCCCACAGCGTAGTTGGTAAATGCACTAAGCGGCATTCGTGCTGTGGCTGGAACTATTTCCACAGTGGAGCAGGTCACCCAGGACAGCCTGAATCCATATTGCTGGCCACAGCCTCTCATATGTGGCTCAGAATAAACCATCTATTTCCACTGCAATGAAAACTGTCTTTTGTCGTTGTTGCTGCTGCTCTTGTTTTGCGGGAGGGGGTTCATTTGTCTGAAAAGTCCAAAATGGAGCCACGGGGCTGAGTGCCTTCTGGAAGACGTAGGAAAGAATCTGCTTCCTCACCTTTCCCAGACTTGGGCCACCAGTGCTGACTGTGGGACGTTCTTTCCCACCTTCAAAGCCAAGCTCCAAATGTCTCAGCTCAGCTGATATTGATATTCACCTCCCCAGCTCCCCCCCCCTCCCTATATCTCTACCTCCCCCTCGGTCTTACCCTTCCTGAGTTTTCCTGTTTCGAATCATCTTAGTGAAAGAGTTCGATTTTTAATTATGTGCATGCATCTGTTTCTGTAGGGGAGCATGTACATGTGTGTGCAGGTGCCTGAAGAAGTCAGCGCCATCAGATGCCCCTGGAGCTGGAGTTCTAGGCAATTGTGAGCTGCTGGGTAGGGTACTGGGAACCAAACTCAGGTCCTCAGGTATAGCAGAAAGTGCTTTTAATCACTGAGCCCTCTCTCTAGCCCCAACACATTATCCTTTTTTCTTTCTTCTCTCTCTCTTTCTCTCTCTCTCTCTCTCTCTCTCTCTCTCTCTCTCTCTCTGTGCATGTGTGTGCAAGTGCATGTGCAGAGGCCACGGGTCGACACTGGGTATCTTCCTTAGCTTCTCCCTGAACCTGGACCTCATGGATTTGGCTAGGCTACTGGCCAACAAGGCCCAAGGGATCCCCTTGCCTCTGCCTCCCTCCAGCATTAGGGTTACAGGCCCATGACACCCAGCTTTTTATGTGAGTGCCAGGGATTTGAACTCAGATCCTCATGCTTGCACATCAAGCACTTTATAGACCATGCCATCTTCTGACCCCTCTTTCCCATAGACCGCTGTGGCTATAGCCTGTCCATACTGGTTATCTAGAACCTGATCATCTTGAGAAGTCTCGACTCAGCACTCAAGGCCTTCTGTTTCACAGCGTGTCACACTCACAAGCCTTAGAGGTCACAAGGCAGACATCCTTGGTGGGGTCATCATCATTCCTACCCTGAGACCTTGGGCAATCTTCCATGGGTCTCCATCTTCCTGTCTGTAAAAAAATCAACATAATAAAGCACCCATCTTATGAGCTTGTTGTGAGGATGTAGTAGATGGTGGCTGAGTTCCATTCATGGTTTATTCTTGCTTTTTTTGTTAATCTGTCTGCCTCCAGCACAGGAGAGTTGTGAAGCAGGGCATCACAGACACACTGAGGTAACACAGAAAAAGAAATCATGCTTTGTGTCAGGCAACACGGGCGGTGTGTTTACATGATAAATATGGCTCAGCTCTATAAGCTCAGGAGAAGGGGACAGGAAAGCAGACTGGAGGCCAGGATGCCAGCATGGCAAGAGACAGAGAACCTGGCTTGTCTTTCACCCTTAGGACAGCCTCCTGAGTTGAGATGGTGCCAAGGGCTTCCTGACCTAGAGGTCCTACCCTAGAATGGGGCTCAGACTTACTCCCTGCAGACTTTCTGCAATACCGGCAACTTCCCGGTCCAGCTTCTCTGTCCAGGACAGTGGATACAGGAGACGGTGTGGTGACTTCAACAGGACCTTCCAGCCCAGATCCGGGGAATAATGCCATTCCCTCTGGGTGATACTTCGCTAGGGGTTCCGGCTCCATGAGTGTCCCGCCCTTTCCTCTTGACTGACGTGTTCAGGTCCCCTCTTTTGCTCCTGAGACCTAGTCTTGGTGATGCAACTCAAACCCGCCAAGCATCAGGCTGACACTTCTCACAGGGGTCACTCTTGGTTGTGTGATAGCTGTTTTGGGGCTGTGTTTGCCCCAATCATGAGTACACACAGCATAGGCTTCACTGTTGTTTACCCAGAGAGGTATCCAGAGCTGAGCACTGTGCCTAGCATGGGGTGGAGGCTCAATACTGTCCAGTTAACAAAGGAGTGTGGTTCCTACTGGACTTCTTTTCTGTTAAGATGACCACCAAACCAGGGCCTTTCTGTCCTGAAAAAAACCACTGCACATGCAGCATGCCATTAAGTGGGGTCATCTGGGGCAAGTGAGGTGCTCCTGCAGCCCTGGGCTCTCTCCAGACCTTTCAGCAGCCACAGCCCCAGAGTCAAGAGAATCTCCAGGTTCTTCTGCCAATCTCTTCTCCCCAAGTCAAGAGAAGTCAGGCTAGTGGCTGGGGAGGGGAGCCTCCCACTTTGCCCAGTGTAGAGGGGCCATGGCTTCCTCCTGACACAGACCCAGGAGTCGGAAGGGTTTTCTGTGGGGGTCACATGACTCAGCAGAGCTCATAGAGACTGGTGATCCCAAGACACCTCCCACCATTCCTCTGAGAGAGGATCCTCTAGGTGAAGTGAGGCATGGTGGGTGTGGTTTGAAGAGGGCACTGCCACTGCCCACAGAGGGACTTTCACTGTGGGGCTGAAAGTTGACTCAGCAGGACTAAATTGACAAGAAAACTCTGATAAACTATTGTTTTAAAAACCCATTTTCTGCTAGGCAGTGGTGGTGCATGCCTTTAATCCCAGCACTTGGGAGGCAGAGCCCGGCGGATCTCCATGAGTTCAAGGCCAGCCTGGTCTACATCGCAAGATCCAGGACAGGTACCAAAACTACACAGAGAAACCCTGTCTCAAAAAAACAAAAACAAAAACAAAAAGAAAACAACAACAACAAAAACCCTGTTTTCTATGTGGGGCGTAATGGCACATATCCTTAATCCCAGCATTTGAGAGGCAGAGGCAAGCCAATTCCTATGAGTTCAAGGCCAGTCTGTCTATATAATGAGTCCTAGGCCAATCAGAGCTACATAGGGAGATCTTGTATTAAAAAAAACAACAGGTGGTGGCGCACGCCTTTAATCCCAGCACTTGGGAGGCAGAGCCAGGCGGATCTCTGTGAGTTCGAGGCCAGCCTGGGCTACCAAGTGAGTTCCAGGAAAGGCACAAAGCTACACAGAGAAACCCTGTCTCAAAAAACAAACAAAAAAAAAAATCCTCAAAAAACAAAAAACAAAACAACAAAAAAAATTTAAAAAAAAACAAAAAAAAACCCCACCAAACAAACAACAACAACAACAACAAAAAAACCCCCAAAAACTCTGTTTTCCAATAATGCTACCTTTGTGCAGAAGGAATCTGTAAACTCCCCCAGCAAATGTGCTTTTTTTTTTTTTTTTTCTGAAAGGGGAAATGGATTTGTTGCCACACTCCCCCAAGCCTCCTAACATCTCCTTGGGGCTCTCCAGGTTGGGAGTGGAGTAGAAATCACCCTGTAGCCAAGAAGAGACAAGTAGCTCCCTCCCATCTGACCTCCAGTCCTGGATATCAGAAATGGGAAGACAAGAAGACCTGCTGTGGTGCATGTTGGGTCTGGGGCTCTGCCTCATGCTCCTCATGTGCATCGGACACCCCAGCTTTACAGGATGTTTGTGCTGCTCACACATGTTGTACACTGTAGGGTAGAGGGGGTGGTTCTCTGGAATGCTTGACACAAAGCCTTACAAAATCTGCATATTAACAAAAAAAGCAAGATAGCTTAGTGGGTAACGGTGCTTGCTCTACAAGGCTGACGACCTGAGTTCTATGCTCTCACATATGTGTGTATACATGCTCACACTCCACACAAAGACCAAATAAAGACGAAGGGAAAAAAAAAAGTGGTAAAGATAATCCCAATGGCCCCTGGCACAGGCACAGAGGCACTGTACAGTGTCTGAAGGTCACCTGACCTCCTTATCGTATTAGAACACACCCCTGTGTGGATTTGAATATGCTAATGAGGCATGTGATGTGTGAAGTTGTAGGTAGCACTCCATGTAGTGGATGGAGCAAGGGCAGAAAAGCTTGCACTATGCAAAGGAGTCCCAAAGCTGTCTCTTAAGTGCTGCAAGGCTCTGACCTTGTGTGGTTGCTGAACTCTCTCTACTCTAAGCCACTTCCTCCTTTGGAAGGTGTGCTGGCTTGATTGGGGATGTTCCCCCAGGCTTGGAGATCTGAATGCTTCCTTCCCTATTGGAGGTGCTGTTTAGGGAGGCTATGGTGAGGTGCAGCCTCGCTGAAGGAAGAAGCTCACTGAAGGAATACAGTGTGGTCCCAATCCCAGTTCTCCATGGCTTCATGTTTGCTGTTGAACATGGGATCTGGCTGGGCGATGGTGGCACATGCCTTTAATCCCAGCACTCAGGGAGGCAGAGCCAGGCAGATCTCTGTGAGTTCAAGGTCAGCCTTGTCTACAGAACAAGTTCCAGGACAGCCAGGGCTACACGGAGAAACCCTGTTTCGAAAACAAACAAACAAACAAACAAACAAACAAACAAAGTAAGGGGACCTGACAGATTCCTTTTCTAGCCACCTGCTACCAGGCCATACTCGCCATTATAGACTGACTGTCCCTCTGAATCTGGAAGCCCAAATAAACTTTTTTTTTCTTTAGGTCACTTCTGGTCACAGTGTTTTATCAAAGTAAAAGAAAAGGAACTAATACAGAAGACTCTCCCCCTCTCTCTCTCTCTCTCTCTCTCTCTCTCTCTCTCTCTCTCTCTCTCTCTCTCTCTCTCTCTCTCTCTTTCTGTGTGTGTGTGTGTGTGTGTGTCTGTGTGTGTTTGTGTGTTCCTATGTAACTGGGTATGTCTGAACCTCAGTGTGAAGGCCAAAGGTCAAGCATGAGTGCTATCCATCTTGTTTTTTAAGACATGGTCAGTCATTGGTCTGGAGTTCTCTGATTGGGCTAGGTTGGCTGCCAGCCCTAGGTTCTGTCAGTCTCTGCTTCCCCAGCATGGAGATTACAAAGGTTTACAACCACATCTGGCCTTTCTCATCCATCTATCTATCTATCTATCTATCTATCTATCTATCTATCTATCTATCTATCCTGTGTGTGTGTGAATACCACAGTATATATGTAGAGGTCAAAGAACAGACTACGGGAGTCAGCTCTCTCCCTCCACCCTGTGGGTCCCACAGACGGAGCTCAGGTCATCAGGTGTCAAAGGCAAGTCCACCCTCCTGCTGAGCCATCTTGTTGGCTCCACTGTCTCGGCCCTTGAAGTATGTATATCTTCTCCTAATAAACTGCTTCTGCTGTAACTGTACATCTCTGCTCAATTCCTACTTCAGGGACACAAGAACCTAGAACCCCTGTGGAGGTACCTTCTGAACCCTGCTGCCGTCGGCTGCTACAGCACCATTTACAAGGATGTAGTGTGAATGGACCCTTGGAAGTTACCTCACTCAGAGCCCTCACACTATTCCCTTGCACAGGAGGGTTCGTCTAGTTACAATACCGTTCTGGAAAGTTCTTGCCCTGCCGCCAACACCCAACTCAGGTCAGCTCCCTTCTGTGAAACCTTGTGTCCTCTCTGGGTACCTGTCCACTGTCTTCCTCCATCACCTCTGGATGCCTGTGATCTGCTTGGCTTTACTGTTGCCCATGCACTCTCTTCCATCCCAGCTGCTAGCACAGTGCCAGGCCGATGGAGGCACGGGGGTTGAACACGAGCTGAGTATTGGGGTGGGAGGGTTAAGGATGCTTTTGTGCCCTGTCACTGGACATAAAACACTACTGTCTGGGGAGAAATGTCCAGGATGGGAAATGCAAGACAGACTTGGGTAGTGATTAGTCACCAGGATAGGACACGTCCAGCACTTTTGAACAGCAATGTTCTCTCTTCTAGAACATGACTCAAATCTTTCTAACAGGTCATCCCTCCCTGTCTCTTTTTCTACCTCCCTTCACTTTGCAGTGTGGGGTTTTTAAAGCCTGTTTTGACTCTCCCCGTTGTAATAAGAAACTAGCAATTAACTATTATAAGGCTGTTTTACAATCGCGTGGAAACCCCTTTTATCCACTTTGCCTTAAATGGTTATATCTTTTATCCCTAGTTTTCAGGAATATAAAACTTTACAGCGCTCGCTGCAAACCTTCATACTTTGCTTTCTGGTTTATTGTTCCCTCTGCAGATATAGCTTTCCCATAAATAACACTTTCATCGGTACAGTATCGGGGCTGCTGGGGCTGGTTCCATCAGTGGACTTGGTGGTGGAACGTAAGGTGATTCCCACGGTCAATGTCCTGGTTGGCCACCATCAGTCAGTCCCTTTGCCTCTGATCAAGGCTGGACCCGCAGACCTTGAAGAAAGTTATGAACCCCAGTGGAAAAAGATTTAAGGGGTCGGCACCTCCCTTCCCCCTTATGGTGTTCCCAGCTGTCAAGCAAAGAATGTTCTGCTATTCCCATTCTTGTGTAGGGAAAGTTTCCCCCAAAGTTTCTAGAGAGTAGCAGTCCTGAGCTTAGCCAGACCTCCCCGTGACAGGCCTGGGACCGAGCTCAAGTCATGCTCTATGTGAGACACCAGACTTGAGGACAGTCTAAGCGGAAGCACAGCACGGCACAGCCACAGGGAGGGGGTCCTCAGCTGGAGTCTCTTGAATTTGAGTTTCTGTCATTTAATCTGTAGCTTTGTGTTTTCATTAAGCACAAAAATAGATGATGCCTCGTATGACAGCCGAAAGAATCTGTGCCCCATCCAAACTACAGCCCGAGCTCCAGACTGGCTTTGACATCTCACATGGGCTGACGGAGGCCAGAGATTGAATGGGACAAAGGCACTAACAGACGTTCCCTCCTGGTAGGAGATGAGGCTCAGCTAGTAGAGTGCTTGCCTAGCCCACACAAAGCCTGGTACCTGAGCCCCAGAACAGCAAGAAACCGGTCGTGGTGGCACATGCCTGTGATAGAGCACTCAGGAGGTGGAGGCAAGAGAGTCAGAAACTCAGGGTTTCTACATAGAGATTTCAAACTGGATGCCAGCCTGAGATACAGGAGATCCTATCTTAAAGAAGTGGGGGAGGGAGAGGGATGGGAGAAGGAGGAGGAGGATGGCCACATTGTGCTGGAAGGCAGGGAACTCCTTTAGCGTCTGACCAGCCAGAGGACTCTGCAGTGGCTTTGCCAGATCTTCACTGCACTGCACAGCAGCTCAGGAAGATGTCCCTCAAACTTCCTTTCCTGCTTCCTTGACTCAGGTCAGCCTTGCTCTGCAGCCTCGCAGCATGGTCCTCATTTGCCCTTTATTAGACATTCCCTCTAATAAATTCCTTGCACATTTAATCCCTTCTTGACATCTGAGTTCATGAGACCTGGAATAATGCACCTTTCATTTACATAAGGAGAGGGGAGGATACACAAGCATCATTCACATCTCACTCCTGTAGATAGCTTCTAGAAAGAACCACAGCCAGGAAGACAGGCACGCAAATGTTTGTATGAAATGCTGGGAGCCAAGGTATATATCCCTAGGTATAGATTTATGTAGGCGAGTAGATGTCAATAGCTATAAATACCGTTCTAAAATGATAATCATCCAACACCTGGGAATCAATCTGTAATTAGTGGTGATGCTGTGCGTGGGGAGAGCACTGGATGTGTAGCCACAACAACAATTATCTTAATACACATCTTTATTTATACACGTGGTTTTTCTTAATCCTCACAGCTATTCCACGAGGGGTACAATTACTATCTCTGCATCACAGATGCCGAAAGGGAGACCAGGAAAAGCGTTCCAGAGTGAGGCAGAAGCTTGACTTGGCTATAGATAATTTCATATAGATGTAAAGCTAGACAATGAGTAAGTAGGGAGGAGATGGGGACAGAGGGCTCAGCGTGCATAAATATACATTGATGTGAGGACCTCAAATAAATGAGCAAGCCTTCTCCCACAATCATGACTTTTCATCTATAACAGGACTGGGAAAGGAGCTGTGTTCACTGCTGAATTCACAACACAGTACTGGCTAATCAAATTCATCTCACTGTTCAACAGTGATAAAAGCCCCATTACTTCCTTTTTAAATTTTATCTATCTATCTATCTATCTATCTATCTATCTATCTATCTATCTATCTATTTTGGTCTACTCTCACTATGTAACCTAGGCTGTCCTGGAACTCATAGAGATACAACTGCCTTTCCCTCCCAGTTGTTGGGATAGAAAGCATGGGCCACCACATCTAACATGACATCCTCTTATTCATCTTGCTACAGGTACATCCAATCTAGTTTACAGGACATGTGGTAAGGTAACAGAAATAGAGGCAGCTGACTAAGAAAGAGAAAGTCCATCCCAAGAACGGGAGCAGCTAAGAGTAAGGAAAGGCATAGGTTCAAAGGCTCTGTGCTTCTGGTCTCACAGCCCTTATTAGCCACCCACTAACACCTTCATAGATCATTTCCATAGAGCTCACTTTTCCCATGCTTGTATGTGGCTGGCTTTTCTCACACACGCTGTTTGTTGCACACAGCCCAGGTGGGGAAGGTTCCAATCCTCTGCCAACTGGCTTCTTTCATCTGTGACTTGGTACTGCTCTCTCCAGGCCCTACTCTCCTGCTGCAATCTGATTCCATGACCACCAGCCCTGACTCTGGAAATAAACTCTAGTACTTGGCAGGTAACAAATATAAATAACTCTGTACTTTATTATTATTATTTATTATGGTTGTTGTTATTTATTGGCTTGTCACAAAAAAAATAGGGTCTCACATTGTTTCCAAGACTGACCTGGAATTCACTATGTAGCCTAGGCTAATTTTGAACTTGTAGAAACCAATTCTGCCTCAGCCTTCAGAATGCTGGGATTACGGTTGTAAAATATAAGCCACTTCACCCGTCTTATAACTTTCTATTTTCTGTAACTAGGCTTCTGTTTGTTTTCAGAATGAGAAGCAAGGTCAGGGAAGCCTTCCCAGTTGTCCAACCCAATGATGACACTGTCAAGCTCATCCTCCCGGCCCTCTGTGACACTAATGGTGTTGCCCACATGCACCATTCTGAATCTCCTCTTGACCTGCTCAGTGCTTCCCACCTTCCACCTTGTTCCTTTCTGGTGGACATCCTGATCTGGGTCAGGCATCCTCCTGTGAGTGGTATGCACTTCCCAAGAGTTGAGCTCCATCTTTTGAGATGAATCCTGATTGGCCTAAACCACTAGTCTCAAAGAGTGCTCCAAGACCAGTGGCCCCAAGCTCTGGGCTGGCAAAATGGCTCAGTGGGTAAAGCACTTGCCCTACAAGCTTGACCACCTGCATTTGAATCCTGGAACCGACTCCTGAAAGTTGCCCTCTGACCTCTACAGAAACACTGGCATTCATGAGCCCACCCCACCTTCAGCCCCTACACCCAATAATCACACACACAAGAATAAATAAAATCAAATTAAAAAATTCAAATTCAGGGGCTAAGGATGTAGGGTGCTTGTTTTTCGTACTTAAGCCCTGGGTTCAATCCCAGCACTTAAACCAGGTGTGTCGGCACATATCTGTAACCCCAGTACTTAGGAGTGATAGATAAGAGGATCAGAAGTTCAAAGTCATCCTTGACCACATAGTGAGCTTGAATTCAGACTGGAATATCTGTAACTCCATCTCAAAACAACAACAAAAACCAAAACAGCCTAAATTCTGGAAGAGCCTGGGGGATGTCGCAGTGTGTGAAACAAGCCTGTCACAGAAAGACAGATATGGCAAGAGCTCATTCACATGTGGAAGAGGAGGTAGTGGATACGATAGAGGATAGAATCGTGGTTAGCAGAGGCTGAGAAGAGGATGTGGGAGGCTGTACAACAGGTTCAAAGTCTCAGTTCAGAGCAAGTTCAGATGTTTTATTAACAGTGGGGTGACTGTGAACAGAAAAGTACCATCAATTTCACAACAGCTTCAAAAGAAGATGTGGAATGTTCTCAGGCAAGAATGATACATGTTTGTAGTGACAGATATGATAATAACACTGAATTAATTATTCCTGCAAAGCATACATGTATCAAAAATCACATTGTATCCCATGAACATGCACAACTACTATATGTCAATTAAAATAAGATGAAGCTTAAGAAAAAGTACAAATTCACAAGCCTCATTTCCAATACAGAGCTGCTGAATTGGAAACTGGAGCTAAATAGGGCCTTATAATCTGTTGGGGTTTGGGTTTTCTTGTTGTTGTTATTTGTTTTTCTGTTGCTAGGGATCAAATCCAGGGCCTTGCCCATTCTGGGAAGGGATCTTCCACTGAGTCACACCCCCAGCTCACAACCTGTGTTATAACAAGCCCTCTAAGTGCTCAAATTTGAACCCACTGGTCTCAGCCAATAGTGATGAGTGGCCCTGTTTCCTTCCCAGTGATTGGGTTAGATATAGGCATGAGATAAAATCATGTTGATTGTCCATGAGAAATGAGAGGAAGTCTGCTGGTCAAGGAGTCCTGGAAAGGCAGGTGGGAGAGGAGGTCCCTTTTTGTTTACTTGACATAATCCTAACACATGACTCAGGGACCATGACAGCCAGATCTGAGGAAGCCAAAAAGGCAAGCCATGAGTTGACAATAGCAGAGAAGGAAAAAAGAAAAGAAGGGTTCTTAGGGGTTAATTGAGTCCCCCACTAAGATAGACTAAAGTCTCCACTCCCAGTGCCTTACTCAGAAAAAAAGGCATTTGCAGGTATAATTGGCTATGTTAATGTCAAATTAGAATAGGGTGAACACTGAGACCAACCAACTAGTGTCCTTGTGAGGGAAGGAGAGAGTCACCCAAGAAAAAGAGATTCATGCATCTCAGTGCTATATCTGTGAGCCAAGCCTATGCGGTCACCAAGACAGCCTCCTAGCCTAAGGGAAGAGACATTCCCACGTGACCAGCCATCTAGAGGCCAGCCCTCTGCCCACCTGGGGACAGGCTTCTCTGGCTGTTGATGTGTGTGGAGGGCAGGGGTGGCAGAGTTGTGGCCTGGCAGTCTCTTCAGCCGAGGTGCATTGGTCGGAACTAACTCAGGTGACTCATGGATGTGGGTGGAGACTTTCTAAGACACCCGGAGTTCTTGGGGAAGAAGGCTATGAGGACCTGTAGGTGAGAGTTTTGTTCCAGTAAGATCTGTATTTTATGGCCACCAGGATAACCGTTGTTCCTGCGGTCCCAGTGAGGCTAAGGGACAACTGGAAGACACTGTAACAACAAGAGGAGCTGTTTCTGTTCCATTTATGTTGCTGTGATGAAATACCTTAACCAAAAGCAACCTAGGGGAGAAAAGGGTATATTTTCACTCCAGGTCCAGGTTACAGTCCATCTGAAAATGGAAATCATGATGACAGGGGCTTGAAGCAGTTAGTGGTCACACTCACAGTCAAGAGCAGCGAGAAATGAGCCATGCACACTCCCTTGCTTGCTTTCTAGTGCTCAGTTCAATTTTGCCACTCTTACATAGTTCAGGTCCCTCTGCCTAGGGAATGGCACCACCCACACTGGCCTGGATCTTCCTACATGATTAACTTATTAAGACAACCCCCACAAGCTGGGCGGTTGTGGTGCATACCTTTAATCCCAACACTGGGAGGCAGATCTCTGAGTTTGAGGCCAGCCTGGTCCACAAAGCGAGTTCCAGGAGAGTCAGGGGTACAGAGATAAACCCTGTCTCAGAAAAAAAAGGAGAAGAAGAAGCAGAAGAAGCAGAAGAAGAGGCAGAAGAAGAAGTAGAAGAAGAAGAAGAAGAAGAAGAAGAAGAAGAAGAAGAAGAAGAAGAAGAAGAAGAAGGAAGAAGAAGAAGAAGAAGAAGAAGAAGAAGAAGAAAGAAGAAGCAGAAGAAGAAGAAGAAGAAGAAGAAGAAGAAGAAGAAGAAGAAGAAGAAGGAAGAAGAAGAAGAAGAAGAAGAAGAAGAAGAAGAAGAAGAAGAAGAAGAAGAAGAAGTAGAAGCAGGAGCAGAGGCAGAGCTCCTGCCTAGCACATGCAAGGGCACTGAGTTTGGTTCCCCAACACTACGAGACACCACACACACACACACACACACACACACACACACACACACACACACAGACAAGCCCACAAGCCAGCCCAATATAGACTCACTTCCCAAATGATTTTAGGCTGTGTCAACTTGACAACTAAAGCTAATCATCACAGGACCACATTTCACTTAACTGCAAACCCAAGTCAGGGTTAACTCAGGCTCCTTCTTCTTTCAAAGTAGATTGGTCACCAACTCCTACTTCCTAACTGTTTTGTCATCTACCATCGTTGCTTTCCTGGGGCTGCTGCTTTCCTGGCAGCCACTATTTGGTCCTCCCTTTGTGTGGCTGGGCCATGGGGTGCCCAGATAATCGGCCAAACATTATCCTGTTGTTGTTCTTACCCCCAGAGGATGTTTTAGAAAATGCTAACATGTGAATGAATAAGCTGAGTGAAGTAGTTTTCCCACTGTTACTACCTTGTTTGTCCTGGGTACTCTGCTAAAGGGAACGGGGAGGCTCAGGAAACACACAAGAAACAAGACTCATCTTCCTGAGGTTCTACAGGCCGTGAGCAGTGTCTCAGGAAGAGGAGACTCTTTAGTGAAGCTGCCTATAAATTGCACAGGAAATGGTGATGCAGCCTTTGTGAGTGGTCACACAATTCCATGATACAGCTGCCCAAGTCACTCAGAGGCTTGTAAGTAACCAATCCTAGCTCCCGTCTGTTGCTGTGATAAAACACTCTGACCAGACACAACTTAGGGGCGGAAAGGGTTGATTGGGATGACACTCCCAGGTCACAGTCCCTTGTTGAGGGAAGTCGGGCGGAGAACTTGAAGCAGAAGGAACAGTTTGCAGGCTTGCTTCTTGGTTCATGCTCAGCTGACTTCCTTGTACTGCCCAGGACCTCCTCCCTAGGGATGGTGCCACCAACAGTGGGCAGAGCCCTCCTGCACCAATGAACAATCAAGATAATCCCCCACAGACATGTCCACAGGGCAATCTGATCTGAGCAATTCTTCAAAACTCTTCACAGGTGACTCTAGGCTGTGTCCAGTTGACAAAGCCAACTAGGATATAACCCCTCACCCATGTTCCTGTAAGTAGCCCCAATAAACCCATTAATTTGGTTTCTCTTATCTTGTCATCAGTGCCTTATCTGGGATAAATAATGTTAGTTCACATCTTCTCAGGGAAAGTCACAGGATACTCACCATAATATGTATGAGCCTCATACAGTCAAGTTGAAGGTCTGAACAAAGCAAAAAGCTGACCCCTGCTTCCATAAGAGAATTCCTCCAGCCCGAATGCTGTGAGTTATGACAAATGTTTTTGTTTCCTTGGCTTTTGGTTTTAAACTGAAATATCAGCTCTTCCTTGATCCTGCCTGTCTTTAGCCTGAGCCTACATCATGAGCTCTCCTGAGTCTCTGGCCTTCAGGATTAAACAAGAACTACATCATAGCATCTCCTGGATCTCCAGGTTGCTGCTTTCAGGTCTTGGGACTTGATTTTTCTGCGTCTTTCTATCCACTCTACCTCATTCTTTGGTTTCTATTTCTCGGGAGATTACCAACTCACCTAGACTACTACAGTAGCTTCCAGAAGGATCCCTCACCTTGCTGAGGCCCTTCAGCTTCTTCCACTTTGCTTTCAGAGTGGTCTTCCCCAAACACGCCCTGAACGTGTCTCTGTATTTGAAACGGTTGCACTCACTTCCTGTTCAGTGCTTCAGTATCTGTGATTTCTCTGCTCCTCCGTACGTCTCCATCCTTCTCCTCTTGCTTCTTTACCCATGTGCATAAATTCCAGCATCACTGGCATAACTCTTCAAAAGGCCTGGCTACCTCCTGCCTCCAGGACTCTGTACAACCATTCTCCCTACTAGGATGCCTGGGCATCACATCTGGTCTTGATAGCTTGACTCAGAGTCTGCTGCTAATGAACATTTGCTCCAGTTCCACGCACAGAGTTCAGGACTGTGTAAGGCTGGGTAAAAATTCTGTCTGAATGTACTGTGTGCAAACAGAGGCCCACATTCTCCAAGATGACCATCCATTTAATGACCTCTAGGGAGAAGCCTCTGGCAAGAACACCGCATAGGTCATGTGCTGGCCTGGTGTCTAGGCATGGATATGTGTTTACTTGTGCAAGCAGAAGCAGATTTATGGACATCTAAGCTCCGTGACACTTTATTCCAACAAATTCCTTCCAAGGACCTAGAAAATAAATATGTTCTAGGATTTTTTTTTGTGACCTTTAAAAATGTGCCATTTGCTCTAATATTCTCTTTCTCCTCTCTCTCTCTCTCTCTCTCTCTCTCTCTCTCTCTCTCTCTCTCTCTCTCTCCCTCTCTCTCTCTCCTTGAACTTTTGATTCTTCTGCCTCCGAAGTATGGGATCACAGACTTATGCTGGTTATGCAGTACTGGGAAATCAATCCTGGGGCTTCATATATACTGGGCAAGAATTCTACTCACTAAGCTATATCTCTGCCCCTTTATTTTATTATTGTTTGTGTCTCACTTTGTAGCCCAGGCTGGCCCCAAGCTTGCAGTAATCCTTCGACCTCCGCCTTCTGAGTGCTGGGATCACTGGAGTGAGCCACCTACCGTTAGTGTGTTCTGGTTTTGTAGATAAGAAAATGGTTCTTAGGAGTTAAGTAGTTTTCCCATGGTCACTCAGGTAGGAGGCTGAGGGATTCTTTCATCTGATCCTAGTTCCCAACGCTGTCTGCCACCTCAGTCTCTAGGGACACAGACAACCCTCTAAGAGCCCTCTGCCTTCACTGCCATTTCCTCAGCATTTCATTCTTGCAAAGTAACGTATCTGTGTGTGCCACATGAACACTGGTGACCACGGCTGTATGATTGGCAGGCACGAGACTGGAAGCGTCTAAGCCATCCCTGGCAGCTGCAGGCATCAGGGTGGGGATGGGAAGCAGTACAAAGGAGGGGTCAAGGGTGTTGGCCTGAACCACATAGATACAAATCCTGCCTCACTCTCTGGCTATGTGCTCTTGGCAAAGTTACTGAAGCCCTAAGCGCCTCAGTTTCTCTCTATAAAACAGAGCTGAGGACATACCCAGATCCCTGTTCACTGTGTTGGTTAAATGAAGCATTGTGTAAATAGCCAGTTCCCAGGACTGAGGAGCCCCAAGCAAAGGATAGCAGTAATGGCTATGACTAGCATTCTCTCTCTGCCCGTTTCCACCTGGAGTTCGGGACAATGCTCTGAGGTAGAGGTGAGAGGGGCCACATCAGGAAAAGGGCAGATGTCCGGATTGGGCCGAGAGGAGGGCCAAAGGTACTTGCCTTCACTTCCCAGCACTGAGGGTTGACAAGATGCAGTCACCCAGGATTCTGTGGCCATCCCCCTACCTCTCTCTAGGCAGCCCTGGTAATATGGGACCCTGAAGAGCAGTGACAACTTGTAGCGTCACAGAGCTTTATGGTGTTGAAAGCTAGCTCTGGCTTCTATTTCGGGACCTAGAAAGGTCACAGTCAGTCCCTGCCTGTGGGAATGGCAGGAGAGACTCATGGCAGCAGCTGGGGTTCCCAGCCTCCTGGGTCCCACAAACCAGGAGACATGATCTTCAGACCCATCAAAGTGCAGCGCTAACACAGACTTCCTGCTGAGCCCCACGGAGCTGCTCTGTACAGAATCCCCAGTGAGCTAAATGCAGGAGAAATATAAAGTCTCTCAGCCTCTCAGCCCATTCCTGGCATTTTCTGTCTCGCCCTTTGTCCATGACCACACCAACAGCCCAACTAACTAGTAACTACAGTAGCAATTAAAAGCTGCCCTGCGGTGGGTGGGGGAGGTGTCTTCAATGGCTGGGCAGAGCACTGTTGACTCTGGAGGGCTGAAACCTTCACCCCACCCCAGCGCCAGCATTGAAAACTCCCCTATGAAACACCCTGTCAAATCAGCAAGCTGGAGAACGTAGCTCAGCTATGACAGTGCTTGCCTAGTGCATGGAGCTCCTGGGTTTGATCTCCAGTCCTGCATAAACCAGGCCTGGTAGTGCATGTCTGTAATCCCAGCACACAGGAGATGGAGCCAGGAAGACCAGGAATTCTAGGTCATCCTAGGCTTCATAGCAAGTTCAAGTTCAAGTCTAGGGTACAGGAGACCCTGTCTCAAGGGGGAGGAGGAACAGAGGAGGAGCAGGAGGAGGCACAGTAGCAGCAGCCACCCTGGCTAGGAGCCATGCCTGTGGTCCAAGCCTCCATCCTCACACCTTCTCTCTCATGGGACCAGAGCTCAGGGCACTCATTCTTTACTCCATTCACCACATGCTATTGCTAGGTCAACAAATTTCAAGGCATCGACAGTGATCTTAGGCAGGTACTCTACAGAAGGAAGCCATCTGTGGGGAGGGGCCAGATTTGGGGTCTGAAGTGTCCATTTTAATTCTCCCATTCCACTTACAGCTGTGACCCTAAAGTCAGTGGTCCTCAAAACAGCATCCCCCACACTTACAAACTTGTTGAACACTAGTTCTCGGGCTCCACCTCAGACCTACTGACTCCAGCCTTGCACTCCATTATGTTGAATTAGCCTCCAGGTGTGCCTGATGCACTCAAGGCTAGACAGACACTGTTGGCCACTCCTCTGGACAGAGACTTTCTTTCTTCCAGAAAAGAGGGGGAAATCTGCTTTGCAGGGTTTTGCTCTAGATAAGACTATGGTGTATGACAGTGCATGGCTCGTCCCCTCATCTGGTTGGGTGGCCTTTGTTGTGTTGGAGACCCAGCACTTCAGACCCCACTCACAGTCCATGGAGGACCATGGTCTGCACCATGCATGAGGTTATACCACACAATGCTGAGGCACACTGCCTGAAATACCTCAGCTCAGATTTCATACTGCTATAGACTGTGAATTTAATGTGTTCCACACACATAGTAAATTTTCTGTTATTTTTCTTTAAAAAGAGTTTATTTTTATTTTATGTGTATGAGTGTTTTGCTTACATGTATGTATGTGAACCACATGCATGCAGTGCCTGTAGAGGCCAGAAGAGGGCACTGGACTGGAGTTACAGGCCATCATGAGCTACCGTATGGTTGCTGAGAACCAAATCCAGGTCCTCTGCAAGAATAACAAGTGATCTTAACTCCTGAGCCATGGCTCCAGACCCTGTCTCTGACCATCTAAAACAATCATAAAATAGTTATTTTCTTTTTAATTCTTCTCTCATACATTACATCCCAACTGCAGTTCCCCATCTCCACTCCTCCCAGTACCCCCCTCTACCTCCCATCTCTCCCAGATCCACCCCTCCTCCTCCATTTCCCTTCAGAAAAGATCAGGCCTCCCAGGGATATTAATCAAACACAGCTTAACAAGATACAATAAGACTAGGCATAAACCCTCATGTCAAGGCTGGATGAGGCAACTCAGTAGGAGGAAAAGGGTCCCAGGATCAGGCAAAAGAGTCAGAGACAGCCCCTGCTCCTATTGTTAGGAGTTCTACAAGAACAGCAAACTACACAACCATAACATACATGCAGAGGACCTAGCTCAGACCCATACAGGCTTCATGATTGTCCCTTCAGTCTCTGTGAGCCCCTATGAGACCTGCTTCGTCGATTCAGAGGGCTGTGTTCTGTGTCCTGGACCCCTCTAGCTCCTACAATTCTTCCTCTCCCTCTTCCACTGGGTTCCTGGAGCCCCGCCTAATATTTGGCTGTGGGTCTCTTCATCTGCTCCCCTCGGTTGCTGCTTGTAGCCTTTCTGAGGACAGTTAAGCTAGGCATCTGGGCTACCTAGGTCTCTAGGCTATCCAGCCTCTGGCTCCAGACCATCCAGGCACTGTCAGGAGTGGGCTGGGCCTCAAGCTGGACCAGTCATTGGTTGGCCACTCCCACAAATTCTGCGCCACCATTACCCCAGCACATCTTGCAGGCAGGACAAATTGTAGGTGGAAGAGTTTGTGACTGGATTGATGTCCCAATCCCCCACTGGAAGCTTTGCCTGGTTATAGAAGCTGGCCTGTTCAGGCTCCATATTCCCCATGACTAGGAGACTTCGCTAGGATCACAGCTGCAGATTGCAGAGAGTTTGTGCTGCATTTGTTTTCCACATCGCCCTGGAATGTCCCTCAATTCCAGTCGTTTCTCCTAGGACTCTCTCCCTCCATCCTCCCTCTCCAAGCTACTTTTATTATCTATCTCATTCAGGCATTGTGCTCTGCAGTAGTTGAGCACATTGATTGTCTAATTCCCGCCAAGCACTGAAGAAGGGAGCTATTCACTTTTGCTGTTGTTTGTTTCAGAGACAAGGTCTCACAGACCAGGCTGGCCTCAAACTTGTTATGTAGATGAAGACAACCTGAACTTCTGATCCTCCTGCCTCTGCTTCTGCCGCCTTGTGTTGATAGTAGGCTTTCCCCATCCACAACATCCCTACCAACCTCCCGGACACACACACACACACACACACACACACACACACACACACACACACACACACGCATCTTATTCTGAGATTACCAAAGAGTTCCAACAAGGAGCATCTGTACTGACTTGGAGTCACTGGTCCATTTATCAGCAGCAGAAGGATGCAGGCCTGAGACACAGCCCCACACTGCCATCTGCAGCAGCCTGAAGAGTTATCAGAGACCTCCGTTCAGGTGAAGATGGGATTCTTGGCTGCACCACAGAAAAGAATTTCAGGATCAGCCAATATGAAATAGAGTTGGAGTTTATTGGGAAGAAAGTATAATATAGGTTTTAGCCCAGGGTGTAGGGGGGGTGGGGGGTAATTTAACAGAGTGAGACCACAGTGGCACTCAGGGAAAGAATGAGAAGTATCCAAGTGTGGGTGTGGTCTCCTCAAAAGAGTGTCCATTTACTGTCTTTGTGGTGGCTCCTGGATACACTCAAAAAGCTGCTACAAAACTTGACAGAGGTCACAGGGCTGTTCTGTGTGCACCGGGGGAGATCACAGCCGATAATGTAAAACCTAGGTCTCAAGATGTTTTTACTATCAAGTTTATTCTTATTTGTGAGATTTCCAGGAAATATCTGGGAAAGGAGTAGGCACACTTGAAGCAAGAATGAATCATTGCTATTTTAATACTCTTAGTTGAAAGTTTCTCTGTTTGATAGAAATGCTGTCTCTATTCCAGCAACCTTCACAGCAGACGTGGTTAATTGCACTGCTTTTTTTGACTCTCTGCTGGTGATCGACGTCAGCCAGAGTCTTTCCCCCTTTCTTTCTAGCCCGCCCCAGTTTGGTGACAGGGACATGCCATCGCTTTGCCCCTTTGCCCTGACATCTGATTCAAATCGGGGTTTCAGATTCCTTCCCTCTGGCACTACCCACTTAAGGGTCATGACTGGCCTTCAGTAAACACCAGTCTTCCTAGTCACTAGGGTGACCATCACAACTCAGAAAGGGACGACACCGTGGATTTCTCTCCCTTTGTGAAACAAAGAACAGCAGAAAGGAACTGTAGTGGAGACGTTTCTCATGGCTGCAAACAAATGCCAGATGAACAACTTCAGTGGGGAAGGACTGACTTTAGCTCATTGTTTGAGAAGTTCATCACATGCAGACGGAATAAGAGGCACACAGGAGACAGGAAGCCGGACTGTGCTATAACCTAAAGATACATCCTACAAATATCCACTTCCTCCAATGTGGTACCATCTCTAAAGGGCCCACAACCTTTCAAAATAGGCCAGCGCTGGGGGTCAGGTGCTCAATCCATAAAGGGGAAAAAAATCAAGTGTGGTGGTACATGCCTTTAATCCCAGCATTCAAGAGGCAAAGGCAGACAGATCTGAGACCTTACCTGAAATAGTAATTTAAAAAAAGCCAGTGGGAAGAATTTTATATCCAAAACATAACAGAATCGTCAAACATGTCACAGTTATGTGTCACTGTTATGAAGAAAGCAGGCTGGCCTAGTCATGCTGCAATTTTGTAGGCTTTGGAATTAGTCTCAGAAGGCATATGGGGAGCCATGTTTGGGCCACTATCAGAGGCCAGCCCCAACCTGTCAAAGGGTTCTTGGGGGGAGGAGAAAGGAATGAGGAAGTATTAGAAATATGGCCAGAGACAATGAGAAAAACAGAGACACAGGATAGCTTTGGGAGGGTCCCTGGGTCAATACCCAGTTGCCCTGACTTTATTCATAACGGGCCTTTTATCCATCAGAAAGGGGAGGGACAAAAGACCTCCCTCTTCCAAGGTCGAGGTATAAAGTACCAACAAGTGTAGACCCTTTAAAACGCTTGGTAATCGTGCCCTTGGCCAAATCATCCCATTATGCAGCCCTGCCAGGCAAGGCAAGCTCAGACTTTCTGACCTTGAGTAAGGCCTTACTAGGGATCCTCTGTGGGCCTCCACAGGTCACTATTTCTACACTTACCCTCCATTGGGATGGAACACTCCATGTCAGATGGCCCCAGGAGTGGAGAAGCTAATGTACCCACTCTCTCGAGATTACCTTGTACACACACGTGCACACACTCACACACACAAATGCACACATGCAGTCACATTCTTACACATATTCACAGATTCATGCATTTACACATTCTCACACACATGCACACACTCACACACAAGAAGGCACACACACAGGTCACATTCTCACACATTCATACACACACACACACACACACACACACACACACACACACACGCAAGAGGAAGGGGTCTGACATAGCAGCTTAGTCAAGACACTGGATGGGATACGAAGCCATAAATTAGGAAGTTAATCCTGTTGGTCCCACCCTTCCTTGGGTCTGTACTTGCTAGGAGTTTACCAGTTTAGGGAACCTACTAGACAAGGTCTACCATGTGGCTGATTCCATCTACAGGGGTAGCTTCTGTGATCATGATCACATGGTATGTTAGTCTTGGGGGAAGCTGGGCAAGTGGCGGAGAAGCGGGGGAGGGTTTCTCTGTACTATTTTGTCAATGTTCTGTGTGTCTAAAATTAGCTCCAAATAGGTTAAAAAAAAAAAAAAAACCAAAAAACCCCTGAAGACTGTCATCTTTCTCAGTGCCTGTGCCTGGCTGTCATTTTTCAGCATCTCTTGCCCCTCATTTCTGCTCCTTCCCCCTTTTATTCTACCCCTGTCCCTTGTTTCTCCTTTCCACAAAAATCTAAACCCTCCCTCCCCCAGTTAACCTCCCCCACAAACATCCACTGTTGGCACATTCTGTTGACTAAACATCCCAAAGAGCCCCTAGCTCTGGCCTCCATTCAGTGCCACTTTCCCAGCCCTGGGTCACATCCCCTTCTCCTTTGCTTTACCACCACCTGATTCTTTTGGGGGGTCCCTTTACCACAGGTATGGATACGGTCAGTTCATTCTCCACCCACCTGCAGCTTTATCTAGGCATCCCCCCCCCCATGAATACCATCACTGGTTCTAAGAGCAGCACCACCAAACTTCATTGTAACCTGGCCCCCACACCCCTATCAGTGGCATAAAGGCTTCAAGTGGATCTCTAAACAAAGTCTAACAGGGGCTTCTTCACATAGCACAAAGAATTGTGGTTTGGGCTGGTTGGTTTTTAACTCTCCACTTAACAAAAATAGAATCACCTGGGAAGAGCATCTTAATGAGGAATCATCTAGATCAGGTTGGCTCTGGACCATGTCTATGGGGGATTGTCTTAACTGTTAATTGATGTAGAAAGACTTAGCCCATTGTGGGTAGCACCCTTCCATAGGCATTGGGTCCCGAACAGTGTAAGAGAGGGAAAAAGCTACTTGAGAGCAAACAAGCAAGCAGTATGCATTTGATCATTTCTCTCTGCTCTTGACTATGGATGTGCAAATTCCTGCCATCAAGGGATTCCCCAGAATGAGGGGCTATCACATAGACTTGTGAGCCAAAGGAAACCCTTACTCACTCAAGCAGCTTATCAGGATATGTTATCACAGCAATGAAAGTAGAACAAGCCAGCGTGGTGACACACACCTGTAATCCCAGAACTCGGTAGGTAGAGATAGAAAGATTGGGAGTTTAAGGTCATCTTTGGCTATATGGGGAGTTTGAGGCCAACCTGGGCTAAGTGAGACTACCAAAACAAAAACAAAATTAGCTGAGATGGGCGTCTCTTCTTGGACTGGGTATGAAGATAAGGCAAGGAAGAGGGAGAGGGCAGGTTTGCAAGCCAGTATCTGTTGGGTGTGACTTCTAAAGAAGAGAAGGGAGGGGTTCCAAGCTGTCTTAGTGGCTTTCATGGTTCTGGTCACTGCTAAGCAGGGACTCCAGGTGATATCAGAGCCACCTGCACCTTCCAACACAACTGGACAACAGACTGAGGTTAGAGCAGAGCCCATGACCTCATCCTGTCATACTGGCACTTCGTTTGTCCCTCTCATTGTGAAATACCCTCTTTAGCCTGGTCCTTGGGATGAGTTCAGTGCATACCTCTACAAGACCCCCTACCCTCCAAACAGTGTGCTCCTAGTTTGACAACTGCCTATCCTAGCCTCAATATTTTATGTTGCAACAATAATAAACACATCATAATATTATAGCCACTGGGAGCCCGTGCACTGAGGTGGAGATAGGTTTATAAGAATCAGTCATTGAGCCAGGTGGTGGTGGTGCATGTCTTTAATCCCAGCACTCAGGAGGCAGAACCAGGCAGATCTGAGTTCAAGGCCAGCCTGGTCTACAAAGTGAGTTCCAGGACAGCCAGGGCTTTATAGAGAAACGCTGTCTCGAAAACAAACAAACAAACAAAATTGGCTAATGACTATACCAAGAGGGTAGGAACTAAGCTATGCATTTCCAGGTACTTCCAGTAACTTCCAACACAGTAACTTTTAGCAATTTGAAGACTGGCCTCAAAGAGACCTAGGTACCGGCATTGGTAATGTACACAGCTGGGAGTCTGTGGGAAAAAAAAATTTAAAAGGAACACTGGCATACTGGCAGGGCAGAATGACATATTACAAAATGCAGATGTTGCAATATTAGATAAGGGGGCCAGGGAAAAACCTTCTTGAGAAGATGAGATTTGAATAAGAACCTGCAGGAAGTACAGCAAGTGTGAGCACTTAGGCAGTTAGCCTTCATTTCTACCAGTGCCCCCCAACCAGCTATGATCCCGTTTTGTTTTAACTAGCAGAATGAATGGATGAGCCATGAGGGTATTCCCACCCCCTTCCCACAGAGGTGTATGTATGTGCAATACCACCTGCATGTTTGCATGCATGCAGAGGCCAGAGGACACCTTCAAGAGTCATTCCTCAGGTGCCATTTACCTTGTTTTCTGAGACAGGGTCTCCCTGGCCTAGAGCTCTATGAGTAGGCTACAGTAACTGGCCACCAAGCCCCAGGGATCCAGCTATCTCCATCCATCTCCTAAGCACTGGGTAACAAAAGTACACGATGCTTCCAGACCTGGCTTTTTAAATTCAGGTACTGGAGAGCAAACTCAGGTCTTCATGCTTGTGGAAAGCACCTTACCAGTGACACTGTCTCCCCAGCTCTCCCTGTGCCCTTCCACCTGCCTAGGAAGGAATCCAGGCCACTGTTCCTAACCTCAAGCTCCAGATGGAATGCTGTGGTCCATGACACATGCCAACCAGAAGGTCCAATTGCAGGACTCCCCTGGCTTGAGCACAGGGAGCCAGAAGAGAAATCACATATCAAGTCCTACAGCATCCCAGCGAAGAAAACACTCCCAAGTGCTGGGGACTTGCAACTTGCTGGGTGCGCGTGGGCTGCCTCAGGAGCAACAAATGAGCCTGTGCAGATGGTACCGAGATAAACGACACCATCTTTTTACTGTAGCAGTACAATTGTAAATTTCTGGAGACATTTATTAGGTGGCGTCTCCCTTCTGCGGGACTGTGCCCGGGCTGGCGCACAGAGCCGCTGTGAGCAAGGTGGAGAGCGGAAACCCAGCTCTAATGGCATGGTGGGCACCCGGATCTCTCCCGTCCTTCTCCTCCCGTTCTCGCTTCTGACAATTTATAGTTCAGTTTGATGTGTGAATAGCTGTGTCTCTCCAGTAATATGTATTCTCTGTAAGTATTCCCTGCTGTGGCGGATCCTAAGAGAACTCCATCAAATAATTATCTTCCCTTTTTATTTATCCTCCGTCTTTTCACTTGATCTGCACCACTATAAAATATTCCCATGGCCTCTTCTGAGTAGAAAGCCTTTCTCATGATTGTAAAGTTTATTTATATACAGTATTAACTCTACACTCTGTGGTCGTTCATCTCAGCACTTGCCCAATTTGACAGAGCTCTGGGCCTAAGAGAGTGTTCTCCACCTCCCACTAGAACAGGGAGAGTTGGGGTCTTGGGGGTCACTGCCTTGTCCACAGGTCCGAGTGGCATGGAATAGCTAGCTCAGGAGTTTCTGTCAGGCTTTTTCTCCATGATCCTGACCTTGAGAAAGTAGCCCCCATCCCAGGGCCTTGGTGATCACCCCTGAGGCCTCCTTGGCCATGGTGCATTTTTATCTCCAATAATCCAATTTCTACTTCCCAGAATCTAGAGAAACTGAAGGTCCTCAGTGGGAGACCACAGGTCTAGGTTTCATACCCTCAGGCCCAGTGAGCTACCTCATACAGCATCCTCAGGTCCTTTCACATCCTGTGAACTAGGTGCTACTAGACTAGACTGATTGCACCCTGTGAACAGGTGCTACTTCTTCTGCCTTCCTGATTTTGCCCAAAGTGTGTGGCATGAGGCTGAGTGTTGAGCTCACATCAAGTTGGAAGTAGTTAGCATTTCTAGGGAGTCATGGTCTTTCTAGGATCTTCATCTGAGCACCTCTATATTCATATTAAGTTGTATATTTAATGTACTGCTCTATCATTTCGGTGGCATTCTCTCCTGCCAGATGACAAGAAGTATCTCTCCAGGGTTCCACTGTCCTCCTCACATCCAGTGTATGGCCCTGGGTCCTGGGTTCTTTCTTCCTCCAAGATAGTGTGTCCAGAGAGAAGAAAACACAAAACACTCCAGAAAAGAATATATTTGATGTCAGGTCCATTCTGACATTGCCCTTCTGAGAATTGTAAGACTTTTTTGCCCTTTATGTTCCTCGCGTATAAAATATAAAGAAAACTAGCCAAGCATGGCAGCACACTCTTTTAATCCCATCAGCTGGGGAGCAGAAACAGGTGAATCTTTGTGAATTCGAGGTCAGCTTGTTGTTCATACTGGGTTCCAGGCCAGCCAGGGATTCATAGTGAGAGCCCATCTCAAAAGCAATGGTGGTAGTGGTGATGCTGATGCTGATGATGCTGATGGTGATGATGGTGATGATGTTGATGGTGATGATGGTGGCGATAATGATGATGATGACGATGATAATGGTGATGATGATGATAGAACATTTGCAAGGTTTCGAAAGCTAAAGACTTAAAGGTTTCTCAGTGTCACTGTCCAGATGCCCTATGGAGATGGTGACAAGTAAAATCCTGTGGCTTCCTGGCCAGCCAAATCCATGAGCTACAGACAAATGAGAGGCCCTATCTCAAAAACCAGAGTGCAGAACTCTTGAGGAGGGACACTTGAGGTTGACCTCTGGCTTACACACACACACACACACACACACACACACACACACACACACACCCCTATACATATACAAAAATAAAGGAAACACAGAAAAGAAATTTAACCAATATGTACATTAGAAAAAGGAAAAGATAAAAGAGTCCTACAACCTCCACATTTGTTTTTGGGTACTGACATGATCTTTAGGTGTAGAGGAAGAATTAGGTCAGGAAGTATGCATGATCAAGCTATTCAAGTCCAAGTGTGGTTGACCATCATTTCAAGTCTGTTTCTGCAAGGTGACCTGAAGGAGAATTTATTGTTGAGTAGATAAGCTAGTTCCCAGGAGACAATCACTCCCTATTTCAGGGTACAGCCTAGCTCCACTGACCATTGCCTTCATCTGGAGATAGCGTGTCCTGAGATGCTGCGCTGTTCCTAGAATCCAAGATGACTGCAGGTTTAGGACAATGACTAGTGCCCTGTCTGGAACATTTAGGACATTGTAAAAGCTGATAATAAGATGTCTCAGTTACTCTCTGTGCTTTCAGCCTTGAAGGGGAAAGAGCCAGGGGAGGTGTCGCCAGTTTCTAGACAGACATCCCTTGAGTGACTAACATGCTACCCACACGCCTAGGTAAGCAGGAGACTGGAAGCAAAGGAAGCAGATGCAAAAGGAAGGCAGAGGTGCCAGGCTCCATCCTGCTTTGAAAGGTGTTGATGGCCCAAGTGAGAAGACAAAAGCGTGCTCTAAATGCTGGTCTAGATTCATCGGGATTCGAGGGACCAAGGGAGACTGTGGTCCTTCTTCCTTCTCTCTTTCCCCATAGACAGGGCTGGCATTAGGGCTGGGGTTAGTCTTAGGATCTTTGAAGTTTCAGTTGAGACAAACTAGAAAGACTGAGAAAGAGGAGGCCATGGAAGGGAAAGGGGCCCCTCCCCACAGAGTCTGGCTGAAGTCTTTCTTTTTTCAGTCATTTATTTATTTATTTTGGTTGATTGAAACCTTTACTTTTCTGAGAGTCAAGAATTTCCACAGAACTAAAACAAAACAAAACAAAAAACAAAAAAAACCCCACAAACAACAACAACAAAGCCCAAACAAACAAAAATCTGCTATGGGAATTGCCAACATAGAGACAATATCCCTTTTATATAGAGATGTTAAAAAATAGCCGGGCGTTGGTGGCGCACACCTTTAATCCCAGCACGTGGAAGGCAGAGGCAGGTGAAACTCTGTGAGTTCGAGGCCAGCCTGGGCTACAGAGTGAGTTCCAGGAAAGGTGCCAAAGCTACATAGAGAAACCTTGTCTTGAAAAACCAACCAACCAAACAAACAAAAACAGTGAACCATGCTTATGGCCTAAGTATATATGATCAAATATGGCCTTTCTCCTTTCCTAGTTGTAAATCTCCCAGGACTCTCACAAAGAACTCCATTTATAGTGAAAGATAGATATGGCCTAAGCAGTGCTGTGGTTCTCAACCAGTGGGTCATGACCCCTTTGGAAAACCTCTGTCTCCAAAAATATTTGCATTGCAATTCACAACAGTAGCAAAATTACAGTTATAAAATAGCAACGAAAATAATGTTATGGTTGGGGGTCACCACAGCTTGAGGAACTGTATTACAGGGTCACAGCATTAGGGAGGTAGAGAAGCAGTGCTCTAGTGCAAATGTAAAGATTGACCCATGGTTTTACTTTATCAGCTGGTGAGCTTTTCCAAGCTACCCCGGTACCACCCTGTCATCCCACTCACCAAAACAAGTGGGGACAGTGGTTCCTAGTGTGGTGATTTGAACGAGGAATATCCTCAACAGGCTCACATATGTGAACGCTGGTCCCTGGTTGGTGGTCCTGTTTGAGAAGGTCATAGTACCTTCAGGTGGTGGAGCCTTGCTGGAGGAAGTCCATCACTCGGGAAGGGCTTTGAGAGTTTATAGCCTTGCTCTCTGCTTCATGCTTGTGGTTGAAGACGTGAACTCCTAGCTCCCTGTTTTAGCCACCTACAAACATGTCCCTCCACCATTTTGAATTGTCCCTCTGGAACCATAAGCCAAAAATAAACTTTTTCTTTGATAAGTTGATTCTGGTCACGGTATTTTTATCATGCAACAAAAAAGTAACTAATACACCTAGCCACCCTTTGGTATGTGACTTCAGAAGCCACTAGAATCATACATCTGGCTCTTGGTAAGAAACTTAATTAAGTGTCACTCTTCGGAGAAGCCTACACCTATACTTGGCATGTGCTATGCTTTCCTAAACATCTCTCTTTCTTTTTTTTTTTTTTTTTTTTTTTTTTTTTTGGTTTTTCGAGACAGGGTTTCTCTGTGTAGCTTTGCGCCTTTCCTGGGACTCACTTGGTAGCCCAGGCTGGCCTCGAACTCACAGAGATCCGCCTGGCTCTGCCTCCCGAGTGCTGGGATTAAAGGCGTGCGCCACCACCGCCCGGCTCATCTCTCTTTCTTAATGCCCATGTTTAAATCAAAATTTCTTCTTAAACTTCAATTCTGCAGATGGGTGTAATGGCAAACACCTTTAATGGAGACAGAAGCATGCAGATCTCTGAGTTTGAGGCTAACCTGGTCTACAGAACAAGTTCCAGGATAGCCCCCCCCCCCAACCCAATTCCAACACTCTGCTTCATACTGACTTGTCCTGGCGTTCTTTGCAGCACACTCAAGAATCCTAGCTTTATCTGAGCACGGGCTTCTGAGAAGAATTTCTTGGTCTCCTATTCCTCCAGTCCCCACCCTTCTGCGGATGACAAGTTTCTCCCGTCACTGGGTTCCAGTGACAGGGCTTATAAACAAAGCTCTTGGTAGCATTGCTTTTGGTCTGCAGCAGTGGCTGAGCACACAGACTTGAGATGAGCCCAGGTTAGTAATGGCGAACTGGTACCAACAGTGAGGTTGAGGCTAGGTGTGGCAGAGACTGTTCCCTCCATGCCTAGCAGAATTCTGTGATCCATTCTGTCCACACTGCCGGGAGGACCTTCCATCTCTGTTGCCTGACTGGCATCTTGGACTGATACAGGTCCTTCCCCACTCTTCTCATGCCTGTCTTGCTCTTTATAGTAGATGGCTGCTAAAATCAGACCTCCACCTAACATCAGCAATTATGCCCCTTCCCCCATTCCCCCTGAGCCTCAAACTTGTATATATGTATGTGTACTGAACTTCTTAGCGGCAAAGTTTCCTATTTCAAAGGTGGGTTTTGAGACAAGGTCTCTCTATTATGTAGACCTAGCAGTCCTGGAACTTGCCAGGTAGCTCAGACCAGCCTTGAACTCATAGAGACCTGCCTGCCTCTGCTTCTGCCTCCTGAGTGCTAAGATTAAAAGCATGTACCACCGTGCTCAGCTACGTCAAAGGTTCTGAGGACTCTCTCCCATAAATCCTACTGCTAAGCTTCCAGACCCTAACTGGGACCTCCGTCTTTATCCACTGATGAAGCTAAACAATCCTTTATCTACAGTAGGAATGGGGCTCCTTTTGGGAAGGAGCCATGTGACCACACATTTCAGGATCTCACTCTGCTGGTCCAGACCCTTCTTCTTCTATACCTGCCTCTACCAGCTCCCTGGTTTCCGTGAACTCACCGACTTTCCTTCCATATGCTTCTGCCTTGACTGGCTTCCGCAGAGTCAGCTCTCTCCACATCTTCTGGACTCGTATGAAGACTCTTTATTTCTAACACCCACTCTCCCTCTCTCAGGTTGCCCACCCGTCCCTCTCTGCACGCAGGGAAGTTGAGCACAGGGTTCTATCCCTGAAAGCTGCTCTTGTTTTATGCTGGGGATTGAACCTGGGGTCTCACCCATGTCAGGCTCTTCTTTCATGAACTTCACATCCAGTCCAGGTGATCTCCTGCAAAAGACATTTCAGAACTAGGCCTGATGACATACATGGGCTCCTTGAGAGACCAAGGCAAGAGAATTACAAATTCAGGCCTACTGGAACTAGAGAGTGAGTTGAAGGCCAATCTGGTCAACTTAGACCCTGTTTCAAAACAAAACCTTAAATGGTGTGTGTGTGTGTGTGTGTGTGTGTGTGTGTGTGTGTATGTGTGATAATATACCAGGAGTAGAGTGCTTGCCTACAAAGCAAGGGATCCTGGTTTTAATCCCTATGACCAGGAGGAGGAGGAACAAAAGGAGGAGGAAGAAGAGGAGGAAAAACATTTCTAAGCTCTTCAAGGTCCAAGGCTGAGACATCACCATTCGACGCTGTCTTGTAGAAGAGGCACACAGAGATCCACAGTCTGGAAGCTTCCTCTCCTCTCAGAGTCACACCCTGCTCTCTGTAATCCCAGGAGCCTCCTTTTGTGCTGCTGACCACTTCCCTCGGCTTCCACGGGGATGGGAGGGGAACAGGGTGTGCTGCAAACCCCAAAACTGAGCTAGGAAGAAGGACATTTGCCCCAGTTCCTTTCCCTGGCAGCAGTGAGCTCTGCTCTCTCAGGGACCCTTGGAGATGCCTGGAAAGTTCAGTAGCAGCTGCGCAGCATTTACGTCTTACACAAAGCAAGGTTACAACATGATCTTCTCTAGTTAATAACCTTGACTTATGGAATAATAGAAGGGATGGCTCTGTTCTTTTCCTGCAAGGGACTCTGGTTGCTTAGGAGTGGTGAGTGAGCATGGACTGCTTTTCCAAGACCCCGTGTCTTCGTGCCCCATAAACCAGGATTAGAGAGGTCCAGAGGGCTATGATGGTGATCAAATCTCCTCTCACCCCACTCCTACTTCCATTCTTGGCTTAATAAACCACCCTGACCATGGCACACCTTTCCTGACTCTGCCTCTTGGACCAGAGCCACCAATAGCAGAGGCTGCAGTTCCGATGCCTCTCTGCTCCAGGAGCGTTCCTGGCAAGGGTTAACTGTGTGTATAAAATTGATTGCGATTTTAGTAATTCGGTATAATCACAGTCTACCAGCAGGTTGCTTTTCCAGCAGGAGGGTTTGGAATTATTTTCTGGAGTTTGCAATATAGAACTTAAATTAAGCCTCAGAAGTCAGGGGAGCTCGGCAGCATCCCTAATGCGGTGCTAAATTCTCAGCAGCACAGTCTCTGTGTTAAAGCCTTCGCTGGCAATTAGGTTCATTAACTATCACAATACCTTATTTATTACTCTCCGTGCCATATGGTTTCCCAGCTAAAGAATGGCGCCCGTTCTCCTCCAGACCATTTGGCATCATAAAAATGTTAACAAATAATATTATGGCTCTCGGGGGCACAGGGCCTTGCTGGGTTCTGGGTCTGAGCGGCAGGAGAGAATATGAAAACATTTTTCTTCTATAGTGAAATAAAAACTTCCTCGAGACAGAAGTATTCAGAGAGTATCTCATTGCATAACGTAAACCACAGTTTTATTTACCCTCATAATGGTTATGTCGATATTTGCATCAGTTGGGTCTTTTACTCATCTTCCTCCCAACTCTTTCTGGAGTGTTTTCCCCATTCTTGCTTCTTGACGCCCATGGTACGAGAGCAACTACAGGCAGACCCACCCCAAGGCTTGTGGGGTGAGTTGCTGATACACCAATAGCAGGTCACCCTCTGTATCAGTCAACTTTCCATCATTTGAACAAAGTACCTGAGACCATCAGCTTATAAAGAGAAAAGGGCAGGTTGAACTCAGTGTTGGAGATTCCTGTTGCTTTTAGGATGTGATGGTGTGGCACGTTGTGGTGGGAGCACCTGGCAGAGCAAAATAGCCAATAAGCAAAGGAGAGGATGAACCAAGAGCCAAGGTCTCACAACAAACTCCAAAGACATGCCTCTGATAACCTTTCTCCCACGAGGTCTCATTTCTCAAAGGCTCCCCCATCCATCAGTAGCACCAGTTGGAGTCAGCCCTTTAGCACACGGATCTTGGAAGGACATACAATTCAAACTTCAGCAGCTACCTAGCCTCAGTTGTGTGCTTTGGTCATCCCATCTCAGGGATTGTTTCCTGCTCCTTCTGCTAGTGTGTCGGTGAAAATGGAAAGTGTTGCATGAGCTGGTGTTGCCCCAGTGTGAACAGGTGTGTTTGGACACCCAGACTGGGCAGCTTCCGCTGTGGAGGAGAGATTGAAGAGAAAAGATATAAGAGAGAAGGGAGAAATGACATCATGGGGGGGGGGATGCATCTCAAATCACCCATTTAAGAAAGCCACCCAGAGAGGACAAAGCATGGCCCACTTCTCATCCCCAGATGGCAGAATGAGAGGCATTTGTCTTAGAGCTATAGTGAAGGACCACACAGAATCTGCCCTTCAGCAAGCAGGTTCCGGTGCTCTGCGGGGCTCTTGCTGTGGTTTGAATATGAACTGTCTTCCATTGGCTCGTGGGTTTAAGCATCTGGTCCCACTGTTTGGGGAGGAAATGAGTAGCTGGGTGGAGTGGGGCTTGAGGATTATCACCTTACCCAACTTTCAGCCCTAGCTTCTGGTCCCTGAAGTGAGATACAGCATAACTAGCTTCTTCATGCTTCTGCTGCTCCAGTCTGGAGTTGCGCTTGCCCTATGCCTTCCATATCATGATGAACCGCTCCCCCCCACCCCCACCCCCCACCCTCCCACCCCTCACCTCCTGCCCAAGCAGTGAGCTCAAAGAAACATTTCCTCAAACAACCTCTTTGGGCTGGCTGAAAAAAAGCAGCACAATGCAATGGTTAACATTGTAACTTAAGGCAAGAGTCCACACACTGTAACTAGTTAGTTGGATAATGTGTCTATGGCTAGGTGCTTCCATCTGTAAAATGAGAATAATGATGACAAGACCCATTGCCATATGGTCGGTCCAAAGACTAAACAAATTAGACTCTCTAGGGACCTAGGACAGTAGCTAGCACAAAGCAAGTACCATACAGGGGAGAGCTGTGATGACAAAGATTCTGTTGGGCCACCTCTTTCTTAACCTGAAGTTTCCCTTCGTCTCTGCAATTATTGAGATTTAGGAAGTCATTAAAGACCCATGTGCTAAGAGCATGGTCCCTGGCCATTAACACTCTTGCAAAGTTATGCCATCTTTAAGATTTGGGGCCTAGTGGAAGGGAGCTGGGTCATTTGGATATGTCTTTGAAAAGGACATTGAGATCCTGGCTCCATCTACTATTTTGCTTCCAGGCTGTTATGAGGTGAGTGACTTACTCTGCCACATGCTCCTCCTGTGATGTGCTCCCTCATAACATGTGCAGAAACAATAGGCCAGCTGGCCATGGGCAAACGGATGGTTATGATAAACGGCACTGGTGGCGGCACTGGTTACCGGTGGAAAAGTCACAGGCCACGGTCACAACTACCAGAGTTATAAAGAGCTTTATTAGAAAGAAAGAGGGGATAGGAGGGAGGAGAGCCAGGCTTGGACAGAAAAAAAGATGGCGGGAGCAGAGAGAGAACACACAGAGAGAGAGAGAGAGTGTGGGGGTCCACATCCAGCTTTTTAAGGCGGGGATTGCATGACCACACAGTGGGTACGTAGTCGTCAGTGCTCACTGCTGATGTCAGACGTAAGACACAGGACCCTGAGCTGTGCATGTACAGAATCCTAACACAAACACCTACAGAACTGAGCTCTCACTCTCCTCTCTAAGGTGAACCCATCAGGTGTTTGTTACCATAGTAAAAAAACTGATGAGCACAGTCCCTCTGGGGCGTTTAGAAGAATGGACTAATCCCAACTCCCCAGTTACAGCATTCCATCCCAAGTCTGGTTCTGATGCCGAGCTGTACGAGCCGGGGCAGTGGCAGGTGACATTTGTTTCCATTCCCATGTCGTTTCCTCTATGTGCCATGTATTCCCAAACTGCAGTGAGTTCCCCCAACCCCAAACTGAGGTGACACAGGGTGACAGGGACCTGCTAGGAATCAGAGTCAAAACATTAAACTGGATGACACCTTGGAGGTAATCAGAGGAGGTGGTGCGGCCATAGTCAAACATCTATGACAGGGTGGAAGAGAGTCCCTACTCAAATCCCTGCCTCCCCAGCTCCACTCAGTAGAATGAGGGAGGGAACAGTATGTTGTGAGGAAAAACTCAAGCTACTCAGGTCCCACTGTTGGAACTGAGTTAACCCAGGCCCTTTATCAGCTCAGGGTCCTTAGAAAGAAGAGCAAAGGAAAGCCTGTCCCTAAGCTGGGCCTGGTGACACAGGCCTGGAATACCGGCTGCTAGGAAGTTGGGGAAGAAGAATGGTAAATTCAAGGCCAGCCTGGCAGCATAGTGAAACCCTGGTTCAAAACAATACAAGTTCATTTAAAATTTTTTTTAACCTAGTCATTCTCAGGAGCAAGTGTCACAATGTGAGGTGTAGGGATGGACTGCCCTGCCCCGCCATTAGCCTAGCAGCTCCTCAGGATTCCTTCTTTCTCTTCAAGCTGCCTACCTCCCTTCCTGTTCTTTTCCTGCCATGATTCCAGATAACTACAGTGTTTCTTCTGTCTTTCCCAAAGGGGGGAAAGTCTTCTAGGAGAATTGTAGGCATGAACCACCATACCTGGCTTCTTTGCCTGATTTATTTTCATTGGGCAGTCCCCTTAATTTTTTTTTTTAAGATTTGTTTTGTGTATATGAATTCTCTGCACTGTATGTCTGTGTACCACCTGTGTGCAGTGCCTGTGGAGGCCAGAAGAGGGTGGAGGGTGTTGGAAAATCCCCTGGAGTTACCCATGGTGAGCCACAGGGATTCTCTAGAAGAGCAACAAGTGATCTTTTTGTTTTCTTTTGTTTTGTTTTGTTGAGACAGGGTTTCTCTGTGTAGCTTTGGAGCCTGTCCTGAAACTCACTTTGTAGACTAGGCTGGCCTCAAACTCACAGAGATTCACCTGGCTCTGCTCCCTGAGTGCTGGGATTAAAGGCGTGGGCCACCACTGCCTGGCTTGCAACAAGTGCTCTTAAGCACTAAGATATCTCTCCAGTAGACTAGGCACTTTTTTTTCTTTGAGACAAGATCTTACTATGTAGCCCTGTCTAGGAACTCACAGAGATCTGCTTCTGCCTCCTGAGTGCTGGGATTAAAGGTTTGTACCACCATGCCCACATGAATAGGCTATTTTTCAGCTTTGGGTTTTATTTGTTTGTTTTGGTGAGTGTGTGTGTGTGTGTGTGTGTGTGTGTGTGTGTGTGTGCCTGTGTGCATGCTCACACAGATGTTCTTGCTTTTACAGAGTCTAGAGGAGAACATCAGGTGTTTTCTTCCACCTCTTTTTGACTTGGTCCCTTGAGACAGTATCTCTTACTGAACCTGGACCCTCACTTTTCAGCTAGCCAGTAAGTCCCAACAATTCTCCTACCTCTGTACCCACCCAATGTGTGTGTATGGCCATGCTAGACTTTTCACCTGGGTGCTGAGGACCTGGACTTCGGTCCTTGTCATAGTTTGAATGTAAATGGCCCCCATAATCTCATAGGGAGAGGCAATATTAGGATGTATGACTTTGCTGGAGTGGGTGTGGCCTTGTTGGAGGAAGTGTGTCACTGTGAGGGTGGGCTTTGAGGTTTCCTATGTTCAGTATACCACCCACCCAGTGTGTCAGTTGACTTCCTGTTGCCTGCAAGATGTAGCACTCTCAGCTACTACTCCAGCACCACATCTGCCTGCATGCCACCATGCTCCCCACCATAATGATAATGGACTGATCCTCTGAAATTGTAAGAAAGCTACCTCAATTAAATGTTTTTTTTTTTATAAGAGTTGCCATGGTCATGGTGTCTCTTCACAGCAATAGAAACCTTAACTAAGACAATCCTCATGGTTGGTTACTCAGCAAGTGTTCTTTCCTACTGAGCCATCTCCATAGCCCTGTTCTGTTTTTTAAGGAACCTTCATACTGATTTCCAAAGCTGCTGCCCTAGTTTACACTCTCATCTGCAGGGTTTCAGGCTTCTCTTTCCCCACATCCTCACCAACATTTGTTATGGTTTCATTCATTGATGACTCGGCAGAGATTACTAAACAATGCGTATAAAAAGCTCTAACATCATTAATGGTTATCTGCCATGAGCCGGCCTCTACCATTATTATAGAAGTATACTTCTATACATTATCTCTCTTGTCTTTCACAAAAGCCCATAAGGCAGCCATTCCCTTCTCTTTGTTAGAGAAGGAGAGAGTAGGTGAGTTAGTTAACACGGAGCCCACGTGCTCACTCTAACATCCAGGATGCGGCTCATCTGCTCCCTGAAAGAACAGTTGAGGAGAGTCCAACATTTCACTTCCTAGGACCTCTAAGAGTGTTGAAGTACTATTGACAGATGGTTCCATCCTCCTAGGAGTCCCACTGTCCCCCGATGTCACCTTAGCCCAGCACCCACAATATTTGGGTAGGAGAATATTAGGCTCACCAGCCTGTCTGCCTCCAGCCTTGCAGGAGGAAGGGCAGCTTGGGATGGAAAAGTAATCAGAAGTGAGTACACCCAAAGCTGTGACCCAGAGGAAAAGCAAAGAAAAGGCCAGGATCAGGACATTGTTTCCAGGAACATTACATAGAGACCAGAGAAGAGAAGTGGGTGATTTTAATCCCGCGCAGCTGCTGGGAATTAATTTAATGGTGCTGGCGCTGGCTCTTCTCCCTTCCAACCCATTTCATCCAGAGCCTGATGGAGTGGTGTGGCTGACAGGCAGCTCAGTGTGCCATGTAGCCTTGGGTCCACAGCTCCACACCAGACTTCTGTCTCTATGGCTGCTGCCAAAGCTGGTGGGGAGAGCTGTCATGGGGCATGCCTGCCTTTGTGTGTGTGTGTGTGTTGTATGTGTATGTGTGTTGTATGGTGTGTGTGTATTGTGTTTATGTGTTGTTTGTGGGTTGTATGGTGTGTGGTGTGTGTGATGTATTGTGTATGTTGTGTGTGTATTGTGTGTGTGTTGTGTGTGTGATGTGGTGTGGTGTGTGTGTGTATGATGTGTCTGTGGTGTGTGTATGATGTGTGTGTATTGTGTTTATGCATGTGTGGTGTAGAGGTGTGTGTGTATGTTGTATATGTGTGTTGTATAGTGTGTGGTGTATGTGTGTGTGTTGTGTGTGTGATGTGGTGTGGTGTGTGTGTATGATGTATCTGTGGTGTGTGTATGATGTGTATTGTGTTTATGCGTGTGTGGTGTAGAGGTGTGTGTGTGTGTTGTATGTGTATGTGTGTTGTATGGTGTGTGTGTATTGTGTTTATGTGTTGTTTGTGGGTTATATGGTGTGCAGTGTATGTGTGTGTGATGTATTGTGTGTGTTGTGTGTGTATTATGTGTTGTGTGTGTATTGTGTGTGTGATGTGGGGGGTGTGTGTTGTATGATGTGTCTGTGGTGTGTGTATGATGTGTGTGTATTGTGTTTACGTGTGTGTGGTGTAGAGGTGTGTGTGTGTGTGTGTGTGTCCAAAGGTCAAACTCAGGTGTCTTTCTCAGGACATCCACCTTGTTTTTTTTGAGGCAGAGTCTCTCATTGATCTGGAAACTTGCCAACTAAACTGGGCTAACTAGCCAGTGAGACCAAGGATCCTCCTGTCCCTCGCTTCCCGTATTGGGGTAACAAATCCATATAACCATGATCTTTTAGTTATGTGGCTTCTGGGTTCTGGAGTTCAAACTTGGATCCTTATGCTTGCATAGCAAGCATTTTACTGACCAAGCAACCCCTCCAACTCTTGTTCTTTTCTTTTGATCTTGACTTTTCTCCTCTTGAGATGGGTCCAGGGTGAGAGAGTAAGAAGAACTTCACAACAGCAAAAAGGGAAGGCAACTGCAAACCGTCTTTTGTTTTGTTTTATTTTGAAACAAGATCTTACCATATGGCTTGGGCTGACCTTGACCTTGATGTGTGGCCCATGCTAGCCTCTGTGTGCCTTGACCTCTCAAATGCTAGGATTGCAGATGGGCACCACCTTCCCTACGAAACCCCAAGGCCCAGATTCACCCTCCTTAGCTGTTCAGGACAGATCTGTGCCAGGAGTTCTCCCCTCCTTCAGCCTGAGCAGCCTGCACCAAGGCTCACTGTCCCACGCGTAGGCAGACGCCAGCCTCAAAACAGCTGCAGGGCAGGCACAAAGACCACACTGGTGTTCAGACAGTCCACTCAGAGAGCCACTAATTCAAGGAGACATGGCCCTCTGCAGGTTGGTGACATCGCAACCCACCAAGAGAGGTGTTGACTTAATAATTACCTGGATTGTGGGAGTGTCCAAAACTCCCAGGTAACTCTGAAGTGGACACCAAGACTGAGAACCAAGGATGGAGAGGAACCTGCTTGACCATCTGGTGTCCTAGTCAGTTCTGCCTTATGGCCACTAGAGGTCAGCAGGGTTTGGCAGACGGGGCAGCAGGTGGCCTTGCAGAACTCTAGGGGAAGCTGATCGCACAGCCAACCTCTCCTTGTCTGGCCTCCAGCAGGCGCAGGTCAGGCGCTCCGCTTTGGGCAGAGGGGTCCTGGGGATACCGCAAGGGGGCGAAGGCAACCTCACTTTAAAGATTTTTAAAAGCTTTTCTGGTTTAAAACATCTCAGTCCTGATCTCTCTGCTCCACACCAGGGCTGTGGGTGAGACCTGGTTGTTCCAGGACTCTGTGCACAGATGAGTCAACCCGGGCAGTGAATCTTCTTCGTGCAGGGGCATGCAGAAGAGCCCAGTGAACAGAGAGGCTGCCCATAGGATGAGCCAGTGCCTGCACTCCGAAGGCTGTTTATCTTGACTCACTGCTGTGCTGTTTTGTGGCAGGAGAGTAGCACCGAAAGTTCCTTTACCCTGGCTCAGAGGTCACACCTCGGATTTCACCCTCACCGAACCCAGGTTTCAGATGAGCTGGGGGAGCAGGCCAGGGGCTGGGGCTTCATTCACCCATCTCCAAGAATATCCAGAGCGGGGAGAAAAGAGGCTTCCCCATCTGGCAGCTTAGGAGATGAAAGGAAAGCTGGAAATGTCTGACCTCAGCATTCAGACCTGGGAAGGCCCCCCCTGCTAATTCCTGGTCCTCTTCCCCAGTATGGTGTCTGGATCGCCTGGTTGGCCATTGCAAATGGCTGTTTCCTTTCTGTGGGGCCCACATGTCCCTAAACCCCAAGGCTGCTTCGTGGTAGAATAGGTTGCTATACAGAAAACTGATCAAGCCAAAATGTTTAATGTTGTCAATCTTGTTTCAATATAACTTGCATAATATTTAAAATCAATCCAAAGAGCAATTTTCTAGCTCTTTCTCGATCTAGCCCCCAAATCCCCATTTTTAATCTGTGTATGTGTGTATATATTTGTGTATGTGTCTGAATGTATGTGCTGTGTTTGTATGTGTATGTATATTTTGTGTGTGTTTGTGTGTGTCTGTGTATGTGTGTGTATATATTTGTGTATGTGTCTGAATGTATGTGCTGTGTTTGTATGTGTGTGTATATTTTGTGTGTGTATGTGTGTGTGTCTGTGTATGTGTGTATATATTTGTGTATGTATGTCTTTATGTATGTGTCTGTGTATATGTATGTGTATGTGTGTGTTTATCTGTGTGTGTGTCTGTATATGTATATATTTGTGTATGTGTCTGTGTCTGTATGTATGTGTCTGTGTGTATGTATGTGTATGTGTGTGTATATTTTGTGTGTGTGTGTGTGTGTGTGTGTGTGTTGTAGAGGTTGTTGTATAGAGTATAGTGCTAAAAGAGGTCAGAAGAGGGCATTGGATCCCCTGGAGCTGGAGTTATAGGCAGCTGTGAGTGGCCACATGGATGCTTTGGACCAAACTTGAGTTATAGGACTCAAGTTGAAGAAGGGGTATGTGTGGAGTGTGTGCATATTTTGGCAAGCTGCAAAGGGTGAGCATATCCTGTTCCCAAACCTTCCCAACTCCATGTTGTCCTCTGCCCAAGGCCCTCAACAGAACCATGAAGGATAGCTGGAGAAATACATCTCCCTGGAAGATAGGGATAGTATTTTTGGTCCCACCTGACTCCCAAAGCAGATGTGAGGCTCAATTTTCACCCTTTTTTCTTCTCTTAGCTTTTTTTATGTATAGGTCTTCACTGTGCAGTCCTGGTTGACTGGAACTGCGATGTAGACCAGACTAGCTTCAAACTTACATAGATTTGACTGCTTCTGCTTCCAGAGTAGTAGGATAAAGGGGATAACAGGGGTGTGCCACCAAGCCCAGCTACTACCTTTTGAAAAAGCAGGAAATCTGACAGTGTGTTCAAAGAGCCTGGATTGTGAAGGATGACAATCTTTCAAAATAGAAATTTCAAATCAAATTAAGGAAACATGCCAGTGATTTTATACATGCTTTATGGTTTGTGTCCTATTCCAGATCCCCCGAGACGTGGTGGTTTGAATAAGAAACATCTCCCCATAAGCACATGCATTTGAACACTGGGACCACAGGTGGTGGTATTGTTTGGGGAGTTGTGGAACTTTTGGGAGGTGGGAACTGGTGGGAGGAAGAGCTTCTAGAGGGAGGACTGTGAGAGTTTTTGTCTCTCCTCACTTCCAGTTCACTCACTCTGCTTCCTTCATGTGGTGGACACATGATATCTCAGCTTCCTGTCCCTGCCACTTGCTGCCTAGCCTCCCCGCCATGATGGATTCTCCCTCTGGAAACAGAAGTCAAAACAAACCTTCTCTTCCACATGCTGCTTTTGGTCATGGTATTTTATTATAGCAAGTAACTAATATAAGGGGTTTCTGACTTCAAAGAATCCTTATGTATGCTAGCAGAGCACTTTATATCCCTTGCTTCATGCAACTGTTCTGTTTTATAAAGTTAAGTGCAGTCCTCTCTGCCTGAGATAACGGAATCTACCAAGAGGAAGTGACTTGTGCTAGACCCCACCAGCTAGGGCCATGACACTTGGGAGGCAAAGGCAGGCAGATCTCTGTGAGTTTAAGGCTAGCCTGATCCACTCAAGGACACCATGCCTTTTTGTCTTATTTTTCAGGTGTGTGACCTTAAACTGATTTCCCCTGTGGAAATAAATGTGATACTGTTTCTAGTGTGCTGATACAACACAATAGCAAAAAGTACATGATTTACGCATTGATACATTTTACAAGTTGGCAAGTTGGTCAGTTCTATAGGTGGTAAGGACCCTGCTGTGGTTTGGATCTGTTGGGTGAGTGTGTGCGCGCGTGTGTGTGTGTGTGTGTGTGTGTGTGTGTGTGTGTAACATACTTTTAGTCCCAGCATTTGAGAAGTAGAGGCATATAGGCCTACCTGGCCTATATAGTGAGTTCCAGACAACCTGTGGCATAGTGAGACCTTATCTAAATAAACAAATAAAGCAAGAAGGTAGGGGTGGGGCTTAGTGGAAGGAAGCTAAATACTAAGTGGTGAGCAGGGGCACCTTCGAAGGGGATATCACGGTGCTGCTCTTCTGTCTTTTGTCTCTTCCTGGCCACAACGATGTGGGCATGCTTGCGCCATACACACTCCTTCCCATGATGCTCTGTGTCACCACAGGCCCAAAGGGACCTGGGCAAGTGACCCTGGATGGAAACCTCTGAAACACTGAGCCAGAAGAATAAACCTTTCTTCCTTCAAAGTGCGTTTCCTCACGGTGATGGAACATGGCCATCAAAGGCCTACTTCCTGGTTCCCAATGACTTCTTCTCCCTGAGGCCACTCATGGGGGGAGGGGCAATAATGCTCTTTAGGACTTTCTTGGTTTTTGTTTTGTTTCCAATGCTCAGGGTTGAACCCAAGACCATGTACACGTTAGGCAGATCATCCTGCTTCAGTCCTCTAAATGCTGAGATTCTAGGCCCTCATCACTAAGCCTGGATTCTGGGCCTCCTGTTATGGGTGCTAATCCCACCCTGGAAAGCTCTACTCTCACCTTCCAATGGCCCCACCTCTGGATACCCAATCACAACGGTGATTTGGTCTTAGCCCTATCGATTCTGTAAATACAAACATTTGTTTATAGCAAATGCCCTGTTTAACATGTACATCTACTAGTTGCCCAGATCTTTCAGCGTCTGCCTTAAATGCACTAGGCCCTAGGTGAGATCCCTAACCCTGCATAAACCAGACGTGGTCAACTAGGCCCTAGGTGAGATCCCTAACCCTGCATAAACCAGACATGGTCAAGCATGCTTGTAATCCCAGTACTGGGGAGATAGAGGTAGGAGAATCAGAAGTTTAGATCATCCTCGGCTACATAGTAAGTGCAATAGCAGCCTGGGCTACAGGAAACCCGCTTTAAAAAAATGAGGAAGCCGGGTGGTGGTGGCACACACCTTTAATCCCAGCACTTGAGAGGCAGAGGCAGGCAGATCTCTGTGAGTTCGAGGCTAGCCTGGTCTACAGAGTGAGTTCCAGGACAGCCAGGGCCACACAGACAAACCCTGTTTCAACACCCCCCCACCACCAAAAAAAAAAAGGAGGAAAGGGGAGAAGGAGGAAGGGAGGGAAGAAGCAGGGAGGGAGGGAGAGAGAGAAGGAGTGGGGAAAGCCAGAGAACAGTTACTGTGTGGTTGGTGAAGCCTGTCTTCAACCAATACACACATAAACTTTCTCTCCAGGAACGCAGACTGGAACTCCTTCGGGACACCAGACCAAAATGTCAGCCTGACTTTGACTTCATTGTCAAGATCACACAAGGAAGGTAGGAAAGTTAAACACAAGGGAAGAAAGAAAATAAATTGCTGGCAATTTAGACAAAAAGTGAGGTGACAGAGCGCCACCCCAAAGGCTGGGACTATGTGTGAAGCCTGCAAGCCAGGTACAGTACCCTGACCTGGAGGCTTGGCCTGAAAGCTCAAAGCGTAGACATGAGCCCAGAGCCCCAGGCTGATGGGGGAGCCTCAGGACATTTGAGAACCTGGCCTCATCTCATGACCGACATCCGGGACCCGCATTGTCACAGGAAAAGATACACAAGGGAGTTCAAAGGTTTATTCACACTTCGCTGGATTGTAAAGTCAGCACTGCAGACCATTTCTGGAGAGTATTCTCTACCCCCTTCTGTGCAGGGAAAGTGGGGTACAGCTTTGGGAGGCCCGAGTTAACGGCCTGTTAGGTTGTTAGCCCCGTGCCTAACACTGGTGTTCAGACCTAACTACTCCTTTGGCCTCTAGTGGTGACTAGGGTTTTATAAGATTTGTTCCAATTTGGAGACAAATTAGGGAGAGGAGGAACCCAAAGAGGGATGGAGGACTATGGTGATTTGAATGAGAAATGTCCCTCAAAGACTCATGTCTTTGGACACTTGGCCCACGGCTGGTGACTGTTTAGAGAGGTTATGGAACTTTCAGAAGTGGAGCCTTGCTGGAGGAAACACTTCACCAGCGATGAGCTTTTTAGAGTCCCCCCACTTCCTGTTCTTCCTTTTTGCTTCCTCTGTATGTGGTTGAAAATATGATCAGCCAGTTTCCTGTTCCTGCCACCATGATTTCCCTATCTATTGCCACGGCCTCTCTGCCATGATGGATGCTGTCCCTCTAAAACCATAAGCCAGAATCAGGCCTTTTTATTTTTTAAGTTGACTTCTGTCAAGGTATTTGATCACAGTAAGGGAAAAGTAACTAATAAAGTAGATTCCCAGAGTCTTGGTCAGATAAAATTTCACGGTACACATATGTGAAGTTTCCAGAACTAAAGAGGACAGGGGTCCTCTGATGTTGTCTGACCATGTGAATGTCCACATGGATCTGAAGATGTATGCATGGAGGTATACACACAAGGACTTGTCCTTCCTCCTTCTCTTAACTACATACCCCCATCTTCCTCCTCAGCATTCAGGTGGCTCCCTGCTTTCGGAAGTCTGATAGGCTGCAAAAACCTCAGCATCTCCATAGCTTGTCTGAGGCTCGGCCTCCTCCTCCCGTCCCCTCGCCTGAGTGTTCATTAGAACTACTGGTGGGGCTGTGAGTCGGGTGCGGTGACCTTGGAGTATGATGCTGTGGGAGAAATGATTTAAGTTTAGACAAAAGGGTGGCTCCAGTACAAGGCACAGCATGTTCAGAGTCAAGGGGGTGTGACAATGCCAGCGTGTTTAGGGCGTAGAGAGTGAGGGCTGGAGACTGGTGCCAGCATGTAAAGGCCTTCAGGGCTGTACTAAGCAGCTTACTACAGCCAGCATAGTTCTGGGAGGTTTGTTGTTTTAAGGGTTTTTTTTTTTTAAATTTTATGTGTATGGATGTTTTGGCTTCACGCATCTCTACACACCACCAGTGCCGGGTGTCCCTGGCAACCAGAAGAGGGCACTAGATCCTGAGAATGGAGTTACAGACAATTGTGAACTGCCATGTGGATGCTGGGAATCCAGCCTGGTCCTCCGGAAGAGCAGCCAGTGTTCTTAACCACTGAGCCAACTCTCCAGCCCCTCTGGAAGGTTTTAAGAAAGAGACTGAAGTATCTGTTCCTTAGAAAAATAATTCCAGCAGCTGTTTAAAGAAGAGCTTGTCAAGAGATGGGCAGAGGCAAGCCAGCAAAGTGGGCCACACCTTTCCCCAGCAAAGGGCTTAACATGAATCCAGCTGTTTCTATACAAAGACGTTATCTGATGACCCCATAGCGAAGGCAACTTGCTAAGAGCAGGACCAGAATGAGGGAGGGAAGCGGGGGTGTGCTTGGCCCAAAACGCTAAGAGACATCACTCTTTGAAGTTGGGCAAGTGCTTGAGAGTGATGTCTCATAGGGTTGGGGTGTGGCTCAGTTGTCAGAGTGCTTGCCTGGCATGCACAAAGCCCTGGGTTCAATCTCCAGCATTACATAGACTTGGCTCAGTGGCACATACCCATAATAACAAATAATTAAGAGGTGAAGGCAGAAGATTCAGAAATTTAAGGTTATCCTCAGGTACACAGTGAGTTGGAAGCCAACCTGAGCTACTTATGACCTGGTCTCAAAAAAAAAAAAAAAAAAATGGACCTTCTGAATTCTGCATCCTAGCCACCTTGCTTGCCTCATTCTTTCCTGGTCCTGATGATAAGCCTATCAACTGCAGATCCAGTTTCAATCTCTCCAAGGGGAGGGCCACAGAGAGCCAGTAAGTCTGTGCTCACTTGTTAGGCGCTCACACATAAATGTAAGAAGGCTGACTGGTGTTGTGACAGACTCTGGTCCACTTTTCAGCTTTCTACTTTGGGCCTCAGTCAGGTGGAACAGCTTCAGAAGCCTCGGGTTTCCTCTTGTAAAATGTTAAATGCGAGTCTGAGATGGGACGGCGCTGAGAACAGGACTCCACATCTATCAGACACCGTCACTCAGTTTACCCTCTCTTTGAAGGGTGCTGGTGTACCCTTAAAGAGCAGGGACACGGGGATGCTTGAGGGCCATTTCTTTGTGTAGCAGTACAAGCAAAAACAAAACAAAACAACAACAACAACAAAAAACAAAAAACAACTGCAGCGTGCAAATGGCCCATGGAAAGACATACTCCTCTCCCTTCTCTGGCTGTTAATTATGTGGGCCTGGATTTCACCCTCTCAAAAACATGTTGCTTATTTGTGTAAGCTTTCCTGGAAGGGGAGAGGAAAGAATAAATAGAACAAACTTCTCCCTTTCCTCCTTCTTTGTACAGCTACCTATTGTGTGCCTACTATGTGCTAAATATCGTCCTAATGCAGCTGAGTGCCCTGCACAAGCCGTAGTCTAGGCCTCTGGTCTCAGCAGCACAGGTGAAGTCGAAGGGCAGTCTGAGCAGGCTCCAGGGAGGCTAGCCAGGAAATGAACCAACAGTCAAATAAAACAAGGCAAACGAGCTCTAAAAAGAGCACGTGCCAGGCAAGCAGGCCAGACAGTGCTGCCTGGGAAAGGCGCGGCAAGGGAGTAGGGATCAGTGGAAACGAGAGTACACAGCACTGTGAGCTGGAAGGAGACCTGTGCACCCGGAGAACGAGGCCCCGAGGCAGGAGTTGGTGATCCACAAGAATATGAGCTTGGGGTCCGGTGTGTGGCACCAGGGCCTGCTTTCTGGTAAGGCAGAGTAGGTGTGTTTCTGGAGCTCGTGCACACTAGACCTCCAGCTTCATCCCCACTCCTTCACCTTATTTGGGTCACTGTTAGTCTTCTCTGACCTGGCCATAGATACTTCCTTTTCGTTCTGTAACCACAGACCATGGTTGACAGAGGCATCCTACGACCGTTTCCTGCCTTTACTGAAGCCCTTGCTCGCTCGCTCGCTCGCTTGCTCGCTTGCTTGCTCTAACTCTTTCCACTTCATGTGTTCCCCTGGGTGAGGGTCCCCCAGCACCTGGGCTATCACATGATGCAGGTCAAAGTCGGAATCCAGAATCGTTGCTTTAAAGACACCTACAGCACACCTCTCTAGCTGAAGAACCGGGCTTCATTTCAGAGAATCTGATACAGTTCACAGAATACTAGAGGATTTCATAGTTAGGGGTAGAGCCAGCTGAACGTTTTGTGTTATCCTAACTTGAGGGGAAATACCTTGCTCAGACAGAAAGTGACTTAGAGATAGGCCAAAGGGCACTTCTAAAGAATAAAGCAACTAGCTTAAATAATTAAAGACACACCTGAGAGGTGGAGGCAAGAATATCGCTGTGAGATTGAGGCCAGTCTGGGATACATGTTGAGTTCCAGGCCAGCCTGGGTTACACAGTGAGTTCCAGGCCAGGCTGAATTACAGTGTGAGGACCATGTCTCAAAACAAACAAAAGACCCCAACAAAACAAAGCAACACCCACAAAAGTCTAACAAAAGTCTAAGGCATTTCCATACACCATCTCCAGGATGTTTTTTTCCATTTATTTTATTCTGCGGCACTGTGGCTAAACCCAGGATCTCATGAATGGCAGTATAGCACTCTCCCACTGAGCTAGTGCACAAACTCAGACTTCTAAAATTACACACATCTATTTACCTACCTATTTATTTGCATGTCTTTTTGCGGGGGCCATACACACCGCGGTGGAAGTCTGGCGGTCAGAGGACGACTTGAGGGAGTCCGTTCTGCTTTCATTTTTGGAGTCTGGGGATCAAAACCAGGTCATTGGGCTTAGCAGCAAGCACCTTTATCCATTGAACCATCTCACCAGCCTAGCTGTTTTAAATTGCATTTTGAAACAGGGTTTATTAGTTGAGCCTGGCCTTGAACTTGTAACCCTGTTGCCTCAGCTTCCAGAACGCTTCGAATTATAGGCATGCACTACCATACTTGGCTTTATGCTAAAAGGAATTGAAGCCCAGAGATATCAAGTGACTGGCCAGGGGTTACACAGGAAACATTTGATAGAGCTGGACATGAATCCTAATCTTCTAACTAGAAATGTTCACAACATTGCATGATGCTCATTCTGTGCCTAATGGGACAAAAAAAACCTTACTAGTCCTCTATTATTATTTTCTTTTCCTTGTCATTAATGACAAACTCAATAGAACGAAAACTCTTTCTGGAAAGAGTCGACAGTAAGTCAGTCTTTCTTGGGAAAAAAAGTCACCAGTGTAAAGACAGCTACTGGGATAGCTTGTTTGAATATGTCCCCCTAGAAACACAGTCTCCTTTAATGATGGAGCTTTGCAGAATTGGGTCTCCATAAACCGGAACCACCACATCTTGCAATAGACTGTAGTCAATTTATAGTTTTTCCTGCTTTTCATTACATTTCTCTCCCAGGTAATATTTTTGGCATCTTATTTTTAGATATGGGTGAGGGGGTAGAAGAAGATTATTTTTAAAAACTGAAATCTAACATATATATCACTAGAGCCATATGTAATATTAACCTACATGCAATTGTAAATGATTCTTTCAGGCAGCCTCTACATGATAGCTTTAAAAAGACTGGACTGGGCCGGGCGGTGGTGGTGCACGCCTTTAATCCCAGCACTCGGGAGGCAGAGGCAGGTGGATCTCTGTGAGTTCGAGGCCAGCCTGGGCTACCAAGTGAGCTCCAGGAAAGGCACAAAGTTACACAGAGAAACCCTGTCTCGAAAAACCAAAAAAAAAAAAAAGACTGGACTGGGCAGGCTATGCAGCACCTGTGGTCCTGATGGTGACATCCCATCGAAGATGATCCTCCTTGGCTTTCCTTTATACAGATGCAAGAGGGGTGCCCAGGAGGGAACCAGGATTGGGACTCTGACAGCCCTCGACTTACTTCCAGTGTTGTCCTTTACCCATGCGGAATCTCAGCCGCGCTTCTTCACTTCTTGGAGGTTACACAGACTCTTGGTGTGTTAGTTACTTTTCTTGTTTTGAGACAAAATCCCCTACAAACGCAGCTTAAGGGAGGAAGGTGTATCTGGCTTCCGGTGTTGGGAGATACAGTCAGGGAGTGTGCGGCAGTAACAGCAGCTCCAGCTGTGGCGGTAGTCACACGGCCTTTGCAGTCAGGAGACAGAGAGAGGGGAGTGCTGGCACTACCCTCGCCCCTTATTTTCCATCCAGGACCCCAGACCATGGAATAGTGCTGTCCCCATTCAGGTTGGGTGTTCGCTCTTTCTACACCCAAAGGTGTGTCTCCTAAGTGATCCGGGACCCTGTCAAGTGGATGATGGGGATGGACCCTCACACCAGGTATGCCTACTTTAGAGGGGAGGAGACTGAAGCTTGAGTTTTAAATCTGCCAAACTTTATGTAGCTGTTAAATAGCAGTTCTGTGTTTTAGACCATGAGTGTAATTCCCACACACACACACATCCCGCCCCCTTTTAAAAAAAAAATTTCAAGACAGGGTTTCTCTGTGTAGCCCTGGCTGTCCTAGAACTCATTTGTAGAACAGTCTGGCCTGGAACTCACAGAGATCTGCCTGGCTCTGCCTCCTAAGTGCTGGGATTAAAGACATGTGCCACCGCTGCCTGGTGAATGTGATTCCTCTGCTTCTCCATGGGACTGTCACCCTTGCTAACTACTAAAGGCACACATTCATTAACTGTGCCTGCAAGAATCATGATTATCAAGTTAACTGGAGAGATGGCTCAGCAGCTGAGTCCATAGTGCTCTACCGTAGGGACTCGAGTTCAGATCGAAGCACAGATCACAAACACCTGTAACTCCAGCTCCAAGGGATCTAAGGGCCTCTTCTGGCCTACTTGGGCACCTGTGCACACAGACTCACACAGACATACATAGACACAGAAATAATGATTTTTTAAAATTAAAATATATCCACTTTAAATGAAGATGTCAAAATGACTGTCCCTGGGTATGTGTGTGTATATATGCATACGTACACACACATACACTAAAGAATATACATACAGGACAAATAATAGAAATCTCCAAGTGTAGATGATTTGCTTCTACCTGGTCACACTAAGGACACGGACAGATTTTTTTTCTTTAGGACAGATTTCTTACAACACAACGGCCATCAGCGCTGGATTATGAGTCACAGGAGACTTTCAGCCTCACTCCTCCCCAGCTCCACTTGTTTGTGAGCTCACATTTGGTCACCTAGTTTCATCACCCTCTATGATGACTATCTCAGTTGTCAACTGGGTAAGCTCTGCAATCTATGTGTGAGATGGGCCTCTGGGCATACCTGTCATAGGTTATGTTAGCTAGCTTAATTGAGATGGAAGGACCCACTCACCATGGGTGGCACCAGCCCTAAGTAAGGGATGCTGGACAGTATTGGTGGAAGTATTAAGGCAACTCTACATAGTTAAAAGGAAGGTTTATTTTGTGGGGTAACTTACAAGTAAAGGGATAGGTTACAGAGTCCAGGAGAGGTGTGGTCCAGCGGTGTTCTCTGGAGAACTCTGCTCGGTCTACCTCCAGCGTCCAGGATCCAGGAACCAAGAGAGCCAGCACATCCGGATCTCAGGTCTTAAGGGCTCCTGTCTCGTCCCCACCTCGTAGGTGTGACAGTTACCAGAAGCCTCGATGGGGGTAGTACTTTCAGGTCAAAGCTGGAACAGCTACCCACTACAGGACAGTATGAAAAGAGAAAGGGCATTCCTGTGCTCTGCTTCCTGACTACAGATGCAATGTGAGCAGCTGCTTCAAGCTCTAGGCTGCTTGACTTTCCCACCATGCAAGTATCCTTAGGATAAACTCCCCCTTTAGAGTATTTTATCACAGCAACCAAAAAGAAGCTAGGTCATCCTCTGAGCTGGCTTTGAACACCAATTCCATATACCAGAACCAAAGACTTCCAAAAGGTTCATGCTGTGTGCCAGGAAAACAATTTCCAAGAATGACTGAATGCCTTCTGTGAATTCTCATGGTAGCCCCAGGCTGGCTTTGGTCCCATGTCCTGACTTTGACTAGCCTTGTGGCTTTGGGGATATTGTAGCACTTCTCTGATTGGCTTCCTCTCTATAAAAATCATCCGGTTGAATCAGGGTAGGTGTAAAGTCCCTTTCTGCAGCACTGCCAAGCCAGAGGACCCTGAAGAGGTACGAAGAGAAAGACAGAAGCTACTTTCTCCTTGGTCTGCTTGCATGGCTTTCAGTCCATTCTTCACGGTGCCTGCGCTCACCCTTCCAAATCCATGTAGTGTCATAACGGACACCATGGCCATCAGTCCCAGGGTCTATCAGTCCAGAAGTGGCCCCTGGAGAAGCTCTTCCTCCACTTTACCTCTCGAGTTTCCTTGTGGGGTTGACTGGGAAACCGTTTTCTTCACCACGTGCAGAAGACTAGAGGAACTTGGGTCATAGCAAACGGCATTTACTACCCACACTTCTGCTTGAAGGCAACCTGGCGAGGCTCCCAGTGTTCCATTCCCAAGAAAGAGAGCCTCTAACCTGCTTAGGACGGCCTAAGATTTGAAAAGTCCAGTGGGTTTGAAGTCAGCCTCACTCCACCTCTTTTCCTTCCACTAAAGAAGGCTCAAACACCTCTGCCAAGAGCGGGACAAGATAGTTCAAATGGGGAGAATGAAGGGCTGGGGAGCTGGCTCACTGATAGAGTGCTTGATGTGCAAGCTGAGGACTTGAGTGTGGATCTCCAGCACGCATGTAAAAGCCAGGTGTGGTGGTAAATGCCTACAACCTCAGCTTTGGGGGCAACAAGATGGGTGGGTCCTGGGGGCTTGCTGGCCAGTCGGTCTAGCCTAAAGAACATGCTCCAGGTTCAGTGAGAGATAAGAAGATACCTGGAGTTGATCTCTGGCTTCTATGTGTGCCTGCACAAGTGACTATACCCACACGTGTGCATACCACACACATGGCGTGCATATTGTGGTGGTTTGAATAAGAATAGCCTCCATAGTCATATACTTGAATGTGTGGTACCTAGGTGGTGGAACTGTTTGGGGAAGATTAGGAGGTGTGGTCTTGTTAGAGAAGGTGTGCCACAAGGGGTGGGATTTGAGGTTTCTAAAGCCTAAGCCAGGTCCAGTCTCTCTCTCTGCATCCTGCTTGGGGATCAGGTGTAAGCTCTCAGATACTGCTTCAGCACTATGCCTGACCTCTGTCCACGCTCCCTGCTATGATGATCATGGACTCACAGTCTAAAACTGTAAGCAAGGCCCCAATTAAATGCTTTCTTTTGTAAGTTGCCTTGGTCATGGTGTCTCTTCACACTAATACAAAAGTAACTAAGACACACAAAGATACAGAAGAAGGAGAAGACTAATAAGGAGGGTAAAGGGGCTCTAAGTGCTGGGTCTGCAGCAACAGGCTGCCTGCTGGCTGTGTGTCCTTTTGGGAAGGTTGCCTTGCCTCTCCGGCTCAGCCTCTTCCTTCCTCTGTGAAATGGGAATGGCAAAAGAATCCACCTCCTGGGACTATCTGCAGGAATAAGTAAGTAACTCACGACGAGGGCCAGCGCTCACTACAACGTCAGCTGTGATTACTACAATGTGAGCACTGTTTAATAAAGGTCATGATGGGAATAAATGACAGTCATGCTAAAGTGTTTTTAAAAGAGCCTATCAAATCCATAGGCATTCCACATAAGCTACAAGATCCTGTAGGCAGAGTCCTCTCCACGACACTGTGTGTGGATAGGAGTTGAGCAAAGTAAGAGTAGAACAGATGGAGAAGGCAGAACCCAGCTCCATCGGTTACAACGTATCCCTCTCCCTAGCCTCCCACCGGTCCTTCCTGTTTCTAGTCCTTGTTTATCAGACAGTAAGCTTCCTGAGGGGCGGAATCTTGACTCATTAGCTTTCTCAGTGGCTGTGGCACAGCAGGCTTTTGAACAGGGAAGTGGCGCAGCGACCCATCCCACCCCATCCCCCACCATGCCAGGGGCTGTTGGGAGGGTGGCCTCTTTTCTTCTCACATTTTGCAGAGACCAAACTGTTCAGCAAATCAAAACAAGCTGCCCACACGAGGAACTGCGGTCCTGCCAATTTGTGATTACACCACAAGGAGGAAGGAGAAGATGAACGGATGACAGAACCAAGAACCACCACGGATCTAGGGCAGAGAGGCGCTTATGTGACACTTTCTCCTGTCCCTGTAGGCCTGGGTGCCTAGTTCCTGAAGTGACCGTCATAAATATATATAATCTCCGTGACCTAGCTACACTTAGGAAGTGGCCATTGACCTGGCAGATTTCAGCTGCTCAGCTCAGCATTCTGCTAATACATAGATGACAAAGAGAAGAAATTCTGGCTGACAAATTATTTCTGATTATCAAGGCATCCATAGAAGATCTCTTTCTCAGATATAATACCCAGTTTAAGATTTAGTGAACATGAACGGAGAGTGCTGGATACCTTTAAATTTTTCTTTTATTTAAAAATGTTTAAATTTTTTTCTGCCTTAGTCACTGTTCTATTGCTATGAAGAAAGAGACACCATGACCAAGGCAACACTAATAAAAGAAGGCATTTAACTGAGGCTGGCTTACAGTTTCAGAGGCTTAGGCCATTATCAACATGGCAGGGAGCGTGGTAGCTCACAGGGTGCTGGAGCAGCAGCTGAGAGCTACATCCTGATCAGAGGAGCAGGCAGAGAGAGAGAGAGAGAGAGAGAGAGAGAGAGAGAGAGAGAGAGAGAGAGAGAGACTGGGCTTGGCATGGCCTTTTAAAACCTCAAAGTCCACCCCCAGGAACACACTTCCTCCATAAGTACACACCTCCTAATCCTTCTAATGCTTTCAAATAGTCCCACTCCCTTGTGACTAAGCATTCAAATATATGAACCTACGGAGGCCATTCCTATTCAAACTACATTACACTCCCTGGCCCCCATAGGCTTGTAGCCATAACATAAGCCCCAAACACATTGAGTACGACTTCAAAAGTCCTCACAGTCTATTACAGTATCAATGACGTTTTAAAGTCCAAAGTTCAAAGTCTCTGAGACCCATGGCAATCTCTTCACTATGACCCCTATAAAATAAAAAAGCAGCTCACATGCCTGGAACATACAATGGCACAGAGTATACATTACCACTCCAAAAGGGAGGAAAGGGAGCAGAGTGAGGAAATAAATACTGGACCAAAGCAGGACCAAACCAGCATGAAAACCTCACAATTCTGCGTCTCTATGTTTGATGTCAAAGTGCTTTTCAGATCTCCAACTCCTTCTAGCTTTGTTGACTGCAACATCCTTCTCTCTCTTGGACTGGCTCTGTACCTACGCAGGGCTCCCACAACTCCGGCATCTCTAAGACTTTGGAGTCTTCCATGTAATCCAGGCTTCACCTCCACAGTTTCATGTGTCGCTTCTCCAGGTCTCCATGCAGGAGCACACCGACACACACCTGGCTTCACAGCTCTCCTTAGTCATAGAGATTCCACACGCCCTGTCTCGTATCCTTATCTCTACAGCTAGAATCACACAGTGAAGCTGCCGAGTTCTGTGGGGTCCTGCCCCACCGGGAACTTAGGTCTCCGGAGAAGGGATGACCTGAAACCACCGAGGAAAGGTAAGTGCACCGCTCCTGGTTCCCCAGCCTCCCTTTTTCCCAGGAGACAATCAGAGGCAGCGGGGAGCCAAGTCAGGCAAGGACTCATTTATTTAAAAACAGCAAGCTCTTTTAAAGCATAAAGAAAACAAGGCTGGGGGGGGGAGGGGCGGTGGTAAATGCCCAGTTGAGCCAATCAGCTTAAAGGTTACCCAGTCATGTGCCTAGTCTACAGTATTTACAGTGTTGTCCATGAGGGAATCCTGTACTGACATCATCTTTCTTGACCTGAAGCTCTAATCATATCTTTTTGTAAACAACTTGGGTTCCACGCTCTACACTCTCCTTGGGGGGGGCATCTTTACTAGCACCTGGCTCCATAACCCCCCCCCAAAAAGTTCTGCTGCTTGATGGAACTGGGACTTGACCTCCTCATTTAATTACATATTCCTCCAAACAAAAACATGCTCAGGTCTGTCACTTCGGTTCCCTAATATCAACTTCTGTCTTAGCCACTGCCCTGTTGCTGTGAAGAGACACCATGACCATGACAACTCTTATAAAAGAAAGCATTTAATTGGGGGCTTGCTTACAGTCTCAGAAATCTAGTCCATTATCATCAAGGCTGGGAGCACGTTGGCACACAGGGTGCTGGAGCAGTAGCTGAGAGCTACATCCTGACCCACAGGCCAAGAGAGAGACACTGGACCTGGCGTGGGCTTTTGAAACCTCAAAGCCCCACCCCCAGTGACACACTTCCTCCAACAAGGCCACACCTCCTAATCCTTCTAATCCTTTCAAACAGTGCCACTCCCTGGTAACTAAGCATTCAAACACGTGAGCCTGTGGAGGCCACTCTTATTCAAACCTCCACAGCCATTGTCTCAGGGAGTCTCAGCTGCTCAGCTCAGCATTCTGCTAATAAATAGATGGCAAAGAGAAGAAATTCTGGCTGACAAAGTATTTCTAAATATTTTGGCATCCATAGAAGATCTCTTTTCCAGATTTCCCATAATGCCCAGTTTAAGATCTTGTGACTATGAACAGAGAGCACTGGATACCCTTAAAAATATTTTTTATTTAAAAAGTTTATTTATTTATTTATTTTTTTGAGACAGCATCTCTCTATGTCGCCCTGGTTGTTCTGGAACTCATTAAACTAGACTTGAACTCACAGAGATCTGCCTGCCTCTACCAACCAAGTACTGGCATTAGCCTGATGACATCTTTTCCCCCCAAAGACTTAATTTTAATTTTTATCATTATTTCTTTTTTTAAATCAAGTGTGTCTGTGTGTATGTGCACACGAGTGCATGTACCCTCAGAGTCTAGAAGAGTCTAGATCAGATCCTTGGAGCTGGAGTTACAGGAGACTGTGAACCACTTGGCAGGGGTGCTGGTACCCAAACTCTAATGCTCCGTAAGAGCAGTATACACTCTTAACCTCCAAGTCATCTCTCTCTAGCCTCTGGACATGGTTGTTTATTTGTTTATTTCTGAAGATAAGATCTCATGTAGTCCAGGCTGGCCTTGAACACCCAGTCCTCCTCACTCTGCCTTCCCTGTACTTGACAGGTGTGTTCCCTCATGCTCCACATTTCTCCACTCGCCCAGCACAGTGACCTCTCACCACAGGCTGATAGGACGAGCCTCTTTGCTAGGCTAAAGGGAACACTCACGTGCCTGCTTCCCTGTGAAGAGAGGCCGAGTGGGCACAGTGGGCAGATGGGAGCCAGCAGCTCCTTGGCGGCCCCCTGGTCCTATGAACATAACGCTAAAGGTTAATAATAATCACAACAGGCAGCCTATCATTGCCTCCCTGTCTGGCTGAGAGGTTTACAACTTAAACTCACGGCGGAGGGAAAAATTGGCTCAATCACTTGGAGTAATGGTACATGAAGAGCCAGTTGGGCATGACTGCTACTTAACTCAGGGAAACCAGGCTGCTGCATTTACCGTCCGTACACACTAATAAACATGGAATGCTACAAGGTGAAAATTAACACCACCCCCTGCCCACCTGGCCTTGCTTTCCATTTACCAGCTTGCTCTTTACTAAATAAAGGGGACCAGACTGGGAGAACAGGGCCACAAACCACTGAGCTTAACCACAAGTAGAATCCAAGAATTAAAGGCTACTCTTTTTTTTTTTTTTTTTTTTCTGAGTCAGGGTCTCCTGTAGCCTAGGTTGGCCTAGAACTTGCTATGAACTGAGGATGATCTTAAACTTTTGATCCTCCTGCCTCTAATGAGGCCATAAGCAAGCCCCATTTATACAATGCTGGGGATGAGGCCCAGGGCTTCATGCATGCCAGGCAAGCACTGTTAGCTGAGCTACATCTCCAATCTACTTCATTCTTGTAAAAAATAGTTATGCTAATAGTATCTAATGCTTCACTTCCATCAGTGCTAGGCTGGAACCCAGACCCTCACCTGTGCAGGCAAATGCTTCTCCACTGAGCCATCTCCAAAGCCCTTATTTTGTTTTCGGAATGAGGTCTCACTAAGTGGTCCAGGGTGGTTTTAAACGCCTCCACTCCAGACATCCTTCTATCTCAGCATGGAACTATAGACATACAATACCTGGATGGATGGCTTTCAAATCTTTGTGCATTTTCCCAGTGACCTGAGTGAAGTGGACACCATGATGGCCCACAGTTTCCAGGTGAGGATTTCGCAATTCAGGGCTCACTCAGATCCTGTGTGGTAGACACAGTACTCACTCAGTCCCTCTGATTAGAATGGATCCTAAAGGTTCAGATTCCTCTCATCCTCACAGCTCTGCTTCCAAAATATCTGTGCCGTGGGGGTCAGGTCACAGGTAGGAAGAGGCAATGGAGGGCTGTAGGCAGAAGTCTTTCATGAACCAGTTCTGCATATATGCATGAATTCACTTGGTCTGTCTTCAAATATGTCTACCCAACTTGAGAGCCAGGCTCTGGGACTGGAAGAGAGAATGCCACACAGAACAGGACCGAGGCCTGGCTCTCTGGAAGCTCCCAATGGAGGGGGTGGTCAGAACATGCAACGTTCAGTCAGATGCAAGGCAGATGGCGGCATGATGATAAATGTCCAAACAGTGCAAAGGGACTCATGGAGGAGGGAGAGATTAATTCTGACAGAGGGTGGAGTGGGGAAAATTACTCAAAGATCTAGCAATGGCTCTCAAAAGAGGAAAAAGAACTGGACTGGTAAGGAAGGCAGCATACCAAGAGTCTGGCTTGGAGTCCAGAGCAGCCTCTACTCTGGGGCGTTTTCCAGACTCCCACCCACTCAACACAGAGGGCAATAGAGCGAACTGTTCTCCAGGGAAAAGCCCTGGGCAATCTTTCTTGTTATCTTAAAAACTGACATAAATTTTAAATTCCAATCTATAGGATATTAGCATCTGTTTTGTTCTAATTTTAAGGTCTCTGCCTTAAACTACCAGTCACTGAAAAACATAACTCCATCTTGTGATTTGTGAAAGCCTGACATATAATTCCTTTAATTTTTTTTCAGCCAGGCATGGTGGCTCACACCTTTAGTCCTAGCACTCAGGAGCTCAGGAGACAGAGGTAAGCAGATCTCCATGAGACTGAGGCCAGTCTGGTCTACATAACAAGTTCCAGGCCAGACAAGGCTACAGAGTGAGTCCCTGTCTCAAAAAAAAAAAAAAAAAAAAAAAAAAAAAAGCTAAAAAAGAAAATCTGTATTTTATTTTGAGACAGGTTCTTCCTGAGTAGAGACCAGGCTGACCCTGGACTTGCAGAAATCACCTGCCTCTGCCTCCAGAGTTCTGGAGTTAAAGGTGTGCATGCCTGCGTGAGGCCCCCACATACACATACAATGTGTCAGGATGTATGTTTGCTTGCGTGGGGAAGTAGAAGTCAGAGGGCAATGTGGGAAAGTCCGTTTTCTCCTCCGACCATGTGGAGCCTGGAGATGGAACTCAGGTCCTCAGCTTGCCAGCAAGTGCCTTTGCCCACTGAGCCAGCCCTTGGACCCTGACAATTTCTCTTTGAAGACTAACTCCAGACCCTCAGTAGCTAGAAGGGTGGCTGGAAGCAGAGCGTTCACTTCCTCTACTGGCTTGCCTTCTCTCCCTGGGTCAGGGTAGAGGAAGGTGTGTGCTGAGAAACGATAGGGATCCATTCTGAACATCCCGGGAGTTGATTTTGTCATTGTGTGAGTGTGCACATACAGACTAAGACAAGGCTGGTAATGTCAGCTGACATCATCAGGTGATTACAGCTTCACAGACACTGTCTTATGGGGACACTGTCATATTTGTGGCCACATATTGACCAAAACGTAGTGATAATGTGCCTAAGCATATTCTGCTTTTAGGACCCACAGAGGCCAGACCTTGTTTTGCACACAGACAATGGCAAGTGTAGGTGCAGTAGTGGGGGAATAAAGTGGTTTTTATAAATTTCTTTATTATCAGGAAGAAATGTCTCAATTATATAGCTTGGCAGAGCATCTCCAAGAATTGTGACCTTATACTCTTCCAGGTTTTGTCCAAAGCTATGGCATTCTTACTCACTGGAAAACAGTGGCCTTGGCATTCTCTGTCTCTCTGTCTCTGTCTCTATTTCTCTCTCTCTCTGTCTCTCTCTCTCTGTCTCTCTCTCTCTCTGTGTGTGTGTGTGTGTGTGTGTGTGTGTGTGTGTGTGTGTGTGTGTGTGTTTAGAGCTTTTGGCATGGAAATAGCCAAGTAAACCAGGCTGGCCTCAATCTCATAGATCATCCATCTTCCCAATGTCAGATTAAAGGCATGTGCCACCATGTCTGGCTTTATTTATTTCTTTGAGACAATGTCAATGTCTCACTACGTAGCTCTAGCTGGCCTGAAACTTGCTTTGCAGATCAGGCTGGCCTCAAACTTACAGAAAACTGCCTGCCTCTGACTCCCAAGTGCTGGGATTGAAGGTGTACATCACCACACCTGGTCCCTGCTATATATATATTTTTGAAAGTTTTATTTTTAATTATGTATATATGTGTGCCCATGTGAGTGTGGGTGCCCGAAGAGGTAAGAAGAGGGCATTGGCTTTCCTGGAAGTAGATTATTGGTAGTTGTGAGCTGCCCATCATGAGTGTTTGGAATGGAATTCTGTTCCTCTGTAAGAGTAGCATGAGAGAATAGGAAGCTGAGTGAGAGAGTGGCCATACAGTTTGTAACCAATATAAGTCTCTGTGTTTACTTGGTCGGGTCTCAGAGGCTGTGGGACTGGCAGGTGAGAGAGATTTGTCCTGACTATGGGCCAGGCAGGAAAACTCTAGCTACAGTAGCAAGCATGTTTTCTTTAAAAAAAAAAAAATGATTTATTCATTTTTGCATTATGTATGTAAACGTTTTGCTTGCACGTATGTCTGTGCACCATGTGTGTGCCTGATGCCCACAGAGGCCAAAGAATAAGGTGCCGGATTCCCTAGGACCTGAGATTGGAGTTACAGGCAGTTGCAAGATGCCCTGTGAGTGCTGGGAACCAAACCCAGGAGCTCTGGTTGACCAGCCAGTCTCTAGCCCCCAAAGCAGCCTTGGAATCAAAATCTGTAAGGATAGACCAGAGAGTTAAATGACTGCCTCGTATAAGTTGAACACCTAAAAAAAAAAAAAAAAAAAAAAAAAAATGGCACGCTTCCCTTCTTCCCTGGCTCCCAACAAAGAAACATGTAGTTTCATTTGTTTTAAAGGCCCCATTGTTTCCCCAGTGAAAACTTGGGGGTTAATTTTCAGCATGGTGTCTGGGGACTTAGCTGTGGGACTATCATTACCTATAATGGGAGTCATGCCGACTCCCTCCATGCATACTATATGGAAAATGCACCCCTCGATAGCTACAAAAGTTTAGTTTTGAAATTGAGGCTGTCTTTCTCAGCACAAAGCAGATTTCCAGAAACACCCAGAGCTATCCGGTGTTGGCCTGAGGCCTGTGTGAGTTTGTGTGTAAGGCAGAAAATGCTTGTGTGTGTATGTGTGTGTGTGTGTGTGTGTACACAGCCCCTCTCCAAACAGGAACATTAAAATGATGTACCTCTGTAGCCGATAACAGTAGTTGCTGTATCTCACTCCAAAGCTTTGTTGGGAACCCTATACAACCTTTCACATGGTTAGTGACACCCAGTGAAATGCTGCACTTTCCCATAATAACCTGAGCCCTGCTGCCTGCCATTAAGGGACCTCTCTTATTAGGCATCTCTTTTTTAAATGGCTGCCATCATCTGGTCCCAGTGTACATTAAATCCCATTATAATTATAAACACACTTCCCCATAACATCCCTTGCAGATCTCATCCACACGGCCTACCCCCTCAGGGCATCTTTGCACTAATAACAACTCAGATTTGCCATTTGAGTTGACAACATTAGGTCCCAACGCCATTTGCAATATGCTGGGTAGAGAAAGAGGAAAGAAAACACTTTCTTGTCCTCAATCACAAATATCTTGGGGTCACAGTGACCCCAAGGCTGCTGGGGCTAAAAAAAAAATCCCTCCTTCGTCTGTCTTTGAAAAGTTGTTCTCTAGCAAGGTGTATTGGTATGCAGAGGTTATATAAGTGGGACCTTGTTTCAACCAACCAATAGTTACTGTAGATGCCAGCAAGGGTGTCCTCTGTGTCTAGAAGAGATGCCCAAGTTGTGGTCCCCATTGTTCAGTACCTCATGGTGGAAAAAGGATGGTGGAAACGATCATCTAAGCAGCATCTTCTGACTGGGTGTTCTGAGACCATGCACTTTACCTCAGTACTTCCCCCACTGCTATTTGGAAGACGTGTCTCATGAAGTTGTTGCACTTAATTCACTTATGGAATACAGAACATGGGGACATGCACACCACATCAGTGTATTCAGTACTGGGGAATCGAACCTAGGACTTGCTGTTTGCTAGTCAAGAACTCTATGGATTAAACTGTATCCTCAACCCAAAGAATTAAGACTTTACATTCATATGCAAGCAAAATACTCGAGCACTGAGTGTCTACTGGATGTTGTGTTGTCACTCAAAACTCCCTTCCAGCAGTCTGGGATTCTGGGCCAGGAAGGCAAGTGCAGAAAGCCTTACACGATAAGAAAGAGTCACTGGGTCACTGGGTCCTCAGCTCAGTGAGCTACCAACCTCGCCCTGTCCTCAGCAGAGAAAGAGAGGAAATTAAAAGCCTTGCTTGTTTCGTTGCCTCCTCTCAATAAAGGCTGGCTAATCTAGGCTTGAGCTGTGCAGTCACACAGCACGATTCAAATCATGTCAGACTCTAGGATTCAGCTTCCCCTTCTCGCCAAATGAGGATGGTCATAGAATGCCAACAGGGAGGACCAACTGAAACAATACAGGCAACCTGTTAAGATTCACAGGGATGCTCTGAGTGAATCAGTACTCCTACCATCTCCTTCCGGTATGTTTCCCTCAGACCAGTTGTACTCTTCCACTAGCTGAGCTTGGAAAGGCTACATGGCTGGGGCTCTACAGGGAGATGGGGAGGTGAAGGAATGAGGGGATTTTATAGTGGAATCCTCTCTCAGGGTTAGCTCATCTCCATCTCTGCTTCTAGCATGACTGAGACTGGGGCCTCTTGCATTTTGTCAGAAAACCTTGAATCCAGGTTCCATGCTTTGTTTTGTTTCTGAAGCAAGGTCTCACTTAAGTGCCTGGGGCTGGCCTCAAAGACACAGAGTTCGACCTGTCTGTCTCCAGAGTGCTGGGATAAAAGGCATGCACCACCATGCCCCATGGTTTTTTGCCTTTTTAGGAGCTGGTTTTCCAGTTTCTCTTACCACATCTTTGAAGGAAAACACACACACACACACACACACACACACACACACACACACACAGAGAGAGAGAGAGAGAGAGAGAGAGAGAGAGAGAGATTGTTCCCATGATTTTATAATTTTTTCCAGTCAGCTTGGTTTTAGGCGTTACCGTATGACATCTCTCAACTGGGGACTCTCATCAGCCTTCCAGGACCCAAGGACACAGCTCCTGCTATAAATGGTGGTGCTTTGCGGGTGGGGGCTGCTGCTGCTTTATCTGGGCCCAATAAACCTTATCAAACTGCCGAGCGGCCAGCCTTCATCGCTAAGTGGAAATGCTTGGGAGCCCAACACTGGCACTCAGCCCACAGCCTCGCTTGCCTTACCCCCTTTCTGTTACCTTCTCCACCTCTTAAATCCAGGCATTACTCTCTCTTTAACACTTACTAACAAGGGCTGGGCTCTTTAATGGGCAGAGTTTATGAAGCAAGGGAGATTTTCACATAGAGTGACTATGGTGGGGTGTGTGTGTTGGGGGTGGTGGTGGTGGAGGCCAGAGCCAGGCAGGAATCATTCTTTCTTTCTCATTGTGTCCACAGATTCTTTTTCTCTGATTTGAGGATTAATGGGAGAATAGGATCAGAGGTTAATTGTGTGCTTCTCCGGTGACTGCTGGAGAGAGGCTGGTAGGTGGATGTGGACCAGAGACAGCAAGCTTTCCTTAGGCAGGAACTCAACAAGTGCGGTGGTTCCATTTCTCTAGCAAGGCATCCATAGAGCAGCGGTAGGGGGTGGGGGAGTGGGGGTAGGCTGTGGGGGGGGGGTGTTCCTGCCCCCTTATGCTCATCCACTCTTGCTTTTTTTCTTTTATGGCAGTTCCTTCTTTTCCTCAAATCCCTCGTCTTACAGAGGGTTGGCCTTAGCTTGAAAAATCAGGTAGCCTTTAAATAGGGTTGCTTTTTGTTGTATACCAAATGACTTCGGGGTGGGGTGGAGGGTCTCCCCTTGCCTGGTCCATGTGATGTTGCCTATTAGAGGGTAACTCAATCGCTGCTTTCTTCCTTCACTTTCCTAGTGCGCCCTTCTGCTGACTCCTCTCTCCCACTGCTAGGCTGAGAACTGGAGTGTCCCTTGCTGAGATAGAATGAATACCTGGTCGTGATGAACACCTCACTAGCAACCCCGTGCAGACCGTGTGTAAACTTAGCCCATCTGGTCTTCGTGGGTTTTTGTTCCCATTCACCGCCCTTACCTTCCTCCTTCCCTAGCTCGTGGGGCACCAAAATGCGATTCGGTAAGTCCTGTGGGAGATGCGAAGCCCTTGCCAGTCAAGGACACAGCACCCCCCTCACTGAAGCCTGGAACTACGAAGACCTCAGGACTTCAGGATAGGGCTGTGTGGGTGACTTTTCTGAGACCCCTGGGTGGCGCTCTCCACCACACCCCCAACATCAATGCTCTGGGGCTTTGGCCAGAGGCCAGGGCTCAAAAAAATACCTTCCCCCTCACCCCACCCCCGGCTCAGCTTACCGCAGCTGGAGGAAGGATACATTTTTCTTTGGTCTCTCTCTACCCTACCGTTGGTCATCTCAATCCCCTTTAAAAATGGGGGAGAAAGTATTTTGGAGAGGCCCAACGCTTTTCCAAGCTTCCACTCGCATGGAAAGGCTGATCCTGAGCTGAGCGCAGGATCTTCAGAACTTTGCATCCAGATTCCTGGGGCCGGGGAAGTTGCGGGGAGGATGCCCGAGATTTAAGAGTGAAAAAGTTTTACTCAGGCCTTGACCTCAGCTTGCAACTATCCAGATAGCAAAACCGAGACGCCGCCCCCTTACCAGATCTCCACTGGCCCCTCTGGATCTGACTGGCCAAATCCCGCTAACTCAAACGCTCACCCCCTAAGGGCAGGCATGAGAGGCCTGGTTGGGGACTGGGAAAACAACCCATTTAAAACCAATGTCTAGGGTAAGGCAGGATGCAACCCGAATCCGGAGTGAAAGTGAAAGGCTAGATGCCACACACTGAACTGGTGCAAATACTAGAAAACCGTACAAAACTCCGCTCTTGAGCACGGGAGTTAGGGGCGCGGGATACACCACATGCCCATTGGAAATGAGAAACCTGAGGCTAAAATGGGGACTGCTCCTCCCTCTCATCCTTCTGCCCCATTAGGAGTTGACAGGTCCTCTGCTGCCCCTCTGCCTTGCAACCTTTTGCCCTCTCCGCCTAGCTACGAGCAACGGCCGCGGGCGACCGGGCAGCAGCTAGATGTCAGGCGAAGCCCGGAGCGCCGAGCGCTGGGAGGGGAGGGGAGCGCCCGGGAAGGGAGGGCCGGGCTAGGAAAGCGCACGGGCTCCTCCAGGGCGGGGGTGGGGCGGGGTGGGCGGGCCGAGGCCGGACAGGGGGAGGGGAGGGGGCAGCTGTGGGCAGGGAGCCGGGCTCGGCCGCCAGCACTAAAGATGGAGAGGCGCCGGGGCCTCGCAGGGGAGGGGGCTCGGCGTTGACGTGGGACGCGGCGGAGGCGCCGCAGCCGGTGGTGATTTGCTAACCTAGCGGCAGAGAGGAGTTAAGGGTGATGAGAGCGGGTACTGCGAACTGCCGGGCGATGCCGCCGCTGCCGCCGTGAGATCCGGAGCAACAGTTCCCCAGCAACACCCCTTCCCCGATCCAGGCACACCCCTCACCCCCCAGGCACGCACACCCACCCCAAGCTCCAGGCTCGGCAAGCGGTGAGTGTGTGTGTGTGTGTGTGTGTGTGTGTGTGTGTGTAGGGAACCCGGGAAGGACACGCACCGCCCAGCGATCGCCTCCCGCCAGGGCGCCCTGGGGCGGGAGAGGTTTAGGCGGGTGGCGCTAGCTCTGGCCACTCGGCCGCTGGGCTCCTGCGGGGCTCTCTGGTTGCTGCTGCTGCAACGATCGCCTGCGCCGGTTGGGGGTCAGCTAGAAAACGGAGCCCAGGCTGTCAGCTTGGGCGCAGCTGCCTCCCCAACCTTCCTCCTCGGGGCACGGTCCGGGTGAGAGGTGGCAAGCGGGGAGGTCTGCCGGGGCTGCGGGCGCGTGTGATCGGGATTGGGTGGCTTTGTACAGCCAAGGGCTGGCGGAAGAGCAGAGAGCCTGTGGGTGCTCATATGTATGCGGACCGGTGCGCTTAGCGTGAGATAGGATTGTGCCTTATTTATTTGTGTTTATTCGCTGCTCCGCTGGGGAGCTAGAACCGAAGGAGCCAAGGAGTGGACGTGGGGGGCGGAGGGGAGGGGACTGGTACCGCTTGGGTTTTGTTTTCTTTAGAGAAAAACGTGGTGGGATCTTTCTTTTTTCTTGATTGGACTTGATGCCCCTTTTTAAGGAGAGAGGGAAGCTTAGAAGAGACTCCGGTGCTCCGGGTCCTCCTCGGCTCTCGGTGGGAGCAGCCGTGGCGCCGGAGCTCGCTGTGCGCTCCCGGCCGCGCACGGTGGGTTCCCGGGCTCTGCACCTGATGCGTTCGGGATGTCTTTCCCACCCTGGCGCTCGGGCTGCAAGCTTGCCTAGCCCCTCGCACGCTCCCGCACGCGCTCGAAATGCGCACGATTCTGCCAGCCTGCTGACCCACCGGAATGCCTAGACGCGCTTCGCAGCGACCAGCTCGCCTCCTCCCCGCCACGCTCCTAGCGTGTCTAACTCGGGCACGCCGGCAGCTGGTGCGGGAGGCCGGGGACCTTGGCTGATGGCTTTCCCGGGGATCCTGATCTTGCTTGGGTGGGAGACGGAGGACCCGGAGATCTCTTCTTGCTTGGCCTCCCACCATTCGCCGCAGGGCTTTTGTGCTTCCCCTTCTCCTGCGGGTTGCGCCGCCTGGCCGGCCTAGCAACGCCGTCCAGCCGCTTAGGACCTTCTCCTTTCCCCGGTCTCTTTCGCTTTCCCTCTTTTCTTAGCTCGGTTCCCTTTTTTCCAAGCCCTGACTCGCGGGGAAAAGTTGCTTTACCAAGTTTGCCAAAGTCCTCTGCAAGTCTCGGCGGGGGTCGCTGGGAACGAGGGGTGTGTTGGAAGCGCGATCGATCCTCGGAGCTCTGGCGAGTTAGCGCTTTGCCCAGCGCCGCCTGGCTGATCGCTGCAGCTAGCGACGGTCCGATCGCGGGTGCCCAGCCGCGGGTGAGGGAGAGGGCACCTTGATTTGCCTCAAGGCCCAAAAAGCTCCTTTGGGGGAAGATATTCAGGCAGCGAACCTTCTTTATTTTGGTTCTCCCTCTTAGTCCTCTGAAACTCTGATCTCTGCTGAATGCACACCATGTTCATGAAGCCTTTGATGAACGGATGTCTCACCCTTGTTGATACCCTGCGTTTCCACTTTGGGGTGGGCAGTAAGAGTGGCCAGCCAGTGCTGTTAACCTTTTCTGCATGAGTTTGTGCCTAAGAGTCCTTAAGACTCCTGTTGAGGGTGAAGGCCAGCTCCGTGCAGAGTGGGTGAGAAGCCTAGCTCTCTCCAGCCTCTTCGGAGCCAGGCCATTGGCTGTGTGAGGTGTTGGCCACAGCTAGGCAGAAGCTGGGACCTGGGCCCGTTAGGTCTTTCTGTCCATGTCCCAGTGGCTGTTCAGAATGGGGAGCCACTCAGTGATCCAGAACAGGCTCCGGGAGAGGCCTTTGTGTTACAACCCTGTCTTCCCCACCTTCTGGACTTAACCAGAGATGCTGGTGCCAATGTCACTTCTAGAGCCATGTCCCATGTCAGTTTTTCTCCTTGTCACTGGGCTTGCAACACCTGGGAGGCATCCAGTCCGTCATGAGCCCTCAAAGCTGTTGGGAACACACCTTTCTATGGTGTCTCTCTGCTTTCCCATTTTAGAGCATTCTGTCCATTGGGCGTTTGTGGGCAGAAGGGAAAGGAGGAGGCTGTACCATCTTGTATAATTGTATGCAGGCATGTTATACTCTTTGGCTAGTACATACACACACACACACACACACACACACACACACCACCCCACACACCTTGGACATACGCAGTAACTTTGAGGAACTTGTAGGTAGAAATGACAAGCTAGAATGTGAATTGTGTGTGCATGTGTGTTCTTTTTACTGCCTAAAAATGGGTAGGCCAGTCCTTTGCAGCCCAGATTCCAGAGTGCAAGGACAGAGGCCATAGAAGACACTGGATGATGGACAGAGGGCATGGCTAGCAGAGGACAGCCCCATTGCTCGTAGATAACAGGGCACCACCACATCTAGCGCCCTGGCTAGATTTGGCTTGTCTCCTAAGGCCGTCTCAGGGAAGTAGAACTAGACAAGCATTGAAGATGAGAGTTTGCTTATAGGGGGTCAGCAGTAAAGCTGAATGCTTCAGTTGACTAAAGGAAAGGGTTAAAAACTCGTTAATTTTAAGCATGTTTGTAAGCCTCCTGGTGGACACTGGTCTTACATGGAAAAATCTCTACTCTCAGGCTTAAAGAATGCCTAGGACTCATTGTGATCTTCATTTCACTTCATCCAGCAGATGCTACAGAGCAGTTGATTAAACATATGGGGAAGCATAACCTTCTTTTTACTCTCAGAACCCTGGGCTTGTTGCAAAGGCTGATTCATAGATTTCTAGGAAGCCCAAGCCCCTTCCATTAAAACCCCCAAGAGCGTCATGCCAGAGTGGAGGCATATTGTAATGTTTGAATTCTTATTTCTAGGGACACTGGGGACGTTGTCACTTGCTCATCTCTTTTCCCTCTTCTCTTCTTCCCTTCCTCAGTCCCCTCCGCTCGCCCAGGAAGCCTACCCTGCCCCACCACGCAGAGCAAAGAAGGAAAGAGAGCCCCATGCCTGAGCCAAGGGGAGCATCATGGATCTGACAAAGATGGGTATGATCCAGCTGCAGAACCCTAGCCACCCTACGGGGCTGCTGTGCAAGGCCAATCAGATGCGACTGGCCGGGACTTTGTGCGATGTGGTCATCATGGTGGACAGCCAGGAGTTCCATGCCCACCGGACGGTGCTGGCCTGCACCAGCAAGATGTTTGAGATTCTCTTCCACCGAAACAGCCAGCACTATACTCTGGACTTCCTCTCGCCAAAGACCTTCCAGCAGATTCTGGAGTATGCCTACACAGCCACACTGCAAGCTAAGGCAGAGGACCTGGATGACCTGCTGTATGCAGCTGAAATCCTGGAAATTGAGTACCTGGAGGAGCAGTGCCTGAAGATCCTGGAGACCATCCAGGCATCCGATGACAATGACACAGAGGCCACCATGGCTGATGGTGGGGGCGAAGAAGAAGAGGACCGCAAGGCTCGATACCTCAAGAACATCTTCATCTCGAAGCATTCCAGCGAGGAGAGTGGGTATGCCAGCGTGGCTGGACAGAGCCTCCCCGGGCCTATGGTGGACCAGAGCCCTTCGGTCTCCACCTCTTTTGGTCTTTCAGCCATGAGTCCTACCAAGGCAGCAGTGGACAGTTTGATGACCATAGGACAGTCTCTCCTGCAAGGAACTCTTCAGCCACCTGCAGGGCCTGAAGAGTCCACACTGGTAGGGGGTGGGCGGCACCCCGGGGTGGCTGAGGTGAAGACAGAGATGATGCAGGTCGATGAAGTCCCTGGCCAGGACAGCCCTGGGGCAGCTGAGTCCAGCATCTCAGGAGGGATGGGGGACAAGCTTGAAGAAAGGAACAAAGAGGGGCCTGGGACTCCCACTAGAAGCAGCGTCATCACCAGCGCCAGGGAGCTTCATTATGGGCGAGAAGAGAGTGGTGAGCAGCTGTCTCCTCCTGTTGAAGCTGGTCAGGGACCCCCCGGGCGACAGGAGCCCCTGGTACCCCCAGTGGAGAAGCATTTGGGCATCTACTCAGTGTTGCCCAACCACAAGGCCGATGCTGTGTTGAGCATGCCCTCTTCAGGGACCTCTGGTCTCCATGTGCAACCTGCCCTGGCCGTCTCCATGGACTTCAGCACCTATGGGGGCCTGCTGCCTCAGGGCTTCATCCAGAGGGAGCTGTTCAGCAAGCTGGGAGAGCTGGCTGTGGGCATGAAGACCGAGAGCCGTCCTCTGGGGGAGCAGTGCAGCGTGTGTGGGGTCGAGCTTCCGGACAACGAGGCCGTAGAGCAGCACAGGTAATCCCCTGCCCCAGCCTTGCACATCTCCTGTCCCTGGTGGCGTTCCTTTATGCCTGGCCCATCCTGAATCTGGGGACCGGACTCCTCTGTGTTAAAAAACAAAAGCAAAACCAAACCATTCTTTCCCATATTGAGGCATAGGAGGGCACATAGTTAATTTTAGAGGATGGTGAGAGGAAATGGTGTCTGTCCAAAGCATTAGGGAACCCATGGACCCAGCTTCTAGGTCTTCTTTTCTGTTTTGCTTTTGGGGCTTCCATCTGGTTTTCCTGTGATTTGATCTATGCTTTTGTTTTGCCCAGAGTGACTAACTGGTGAGTGCAAGAAAAAGGGCAGGAAGTGGGGATTCAGGCTGAGGGTCTCCTGTGGCCAGGGATCGAGGGTTATCAGGCTTCAGCTTTTCCTACCCCTACTGGCCAGAGTTGTGTAATAGCAGGCCATTGTCCTCAGCCTAGGACAGTAGCATGCCTTGGATGTTGTTTAAGTCCTACACATACCCGGAGGACCCAAACATCTGTTCTGGGAGACACATTGTGAGGCAGAGGAGGTTTTAGTTCAAGTCAAGGAGAAGGACATATGTAAGAGTTTTGGTCTTACAGTTTGTTTAGTCTCTTATCCCCTCTGCGATCACAAGGGCTAGCCTTGGCTGCCCTCTGGCTCTCTGCACAATGACCCCCCCCTTTTGAATTCTTATGACATACTTGGTTCAGGACCAGTACTTTACCTGGAATTGCACTTTTTTTACAACGTCCTTAAGAGGTAGGTAGTATTTCTTTTACTAATACACAAGAAAATGCTGAGACTAATTCCTAGCAAGGCAGAGAGATTCCAACTAAGACTTAACCTCTCGTGCATTGTGGTTCCTTGTAGCCAGCCATCCAGTGAAGAAGAGGATCTGCACCTTCCCGCAGAACAGGTGGGGGAGCATTGACCAGTGCTCATCAGAGAGGGAGGCAATAGTAGCTTTGTCTTTTCTGTTTGCCATAAACTATACGCCCATCGTTCTCATCCCTCATCCCTGGGTCTGATGAATTGTGCCCACAAATCCGGTTTTCTGTCGTCATGGATGCTAACCTTTTTGCACAACTTCCGGCTGGCTGTTTTGCTGATCTTGGGCGGATTTTCCACTTTCGTACGCACTCTCCCCTTCCTCCATTCCTGTTGCTCATTTAGGGGACCTGAGGTGGGTGGGGAACTGATACAATCACCTCTAGCCGCAGCTTGCTCCGAAGTTGCCTGATTGGCCGCTGTGGGCTGTACCTTTATGGAAAGTGGCATTCAGCTAAAAGTAGCCATTTCCCCCCCCCCCAGTGATACATAAAATAACAATTGCGGATATGTGTCTTCTTGGTACTTGGTCTGCTCAGAAATAGACTGACGAAATTGTGCTTGTTTTTGCTTACATTTTCCTTAAGAGGAAACCCCGTCCCCAACCTGACCGGATAAGCCTTATCATCTTCTCCAGATGAGAACATGCTGTGGAAAGTGGGGTATGATAGAAAGTCACTTTTTAAGGTCACTCTTGGGGTGGGGGTGAGGCTGGAGAGATGGTTCGGTTGGGAAAGTGCTCGCTCTGCAAACCTGAGACCCGAGTTTGGATCCCTGTGTAAAAAGCCGTGCACACCACCAAAAAGCCAAGCTCAGCAAAATGCGTCTGTAATCCTAGCCCTGGGGAGGTGGAGATAGACAGACCCTGGGTCTCTCCAGCCAGTCAGCCTCATCTACAAGTTCCATGTTCAACGAGAGGATTGGAGTGGAGAACAATTGAAGAAGATGCCTAATGTGACTTCTGGCCCCCGTGAGCCCACTCATGCATAGCAGTGTGCACACACAAATAAAAGGCTTTCTTTTCAGATTTGTTTTTTTAGAAAATTTAACTTATTTGTTTTTGAGACAAGATCTTACTGCAGTAACCATAGATAGCTTGGAACTAGCTCTGGAGACCAGGCTGGACTTGAACTCACAGAGCCCTACTTGTTTCTGCCCCTGGTCAGCAGTGTTGGGATTAAGGTTGTGTACCAAATGCCTGGCCTTTTTTCTAGTTTTGTGTCTCCCAAGCCTTCCTTCCAGAACCAAGAGTTCTCAATGAGTCTGTGTACATAGTTTTCTTTCTACTAGAGAAGGCCGAAAAAGATGGAATTGTCCCGAGAGTTGTGGGTTCTCAGGTGATGGGACCCTGATGGGAAGAAATGATGGTTGGCTGAGCTGTATCTCAAAGGGCTGGGAGGAGTAAACCAGCCATGTGCAGGGGAAGCATCTTCAGTAGTTCTTCCAGCTTTCTGAGGTTGGCTTTAGGGTTGATGCTGATTGAAGTGACATCCAAAGTCACTGGAGCTGTGGCCACCATGTAGTCACCATGAAAGCGAAGAACTCACCCTTCTGTCTTCAAGGCAGTCCTAGCCTCCTTTTTGCGTCCTCCTGTTGGCTCTGAGCTCTAATGTGTGGGGTTCCAAACAGTCTCGTCTACTGGAGCCTGTGTGAGGTGGTGTAGACTATGTCCCTGTCCTCATAACCTTGTAACCATGTGGCTCGAATCTGGAGTCCTTGGTGCTGCACTGTGGGCTGCTGAAAGGAAAAATGAGCTTTTGACTGAGGGTTGAAATGAGATGGTCATCCCAAGCAGCTAGATCTGGGGCCAGACCCCTCTATGCTAAGGTGTGAGATCTGAGGAACTCAAGGGAGGGAGAAGATACTCCTCTGTGTGTGTGTGTGTGTGTGTGTGTGTGTGTGTGTGTGTGTGTGTGTTGTGTGCACTCGCGGCCCTGGCTACCCCTGGCTAGATGCACTTTATGGGAGGCCTTTCCTCTCCTCCCTCCAGGCACCAGGATTAATGCACCACCTCCCCATTCCCCGCTGCTCTCTGTGCATTGCCCTCTTCCCACCTATCAGCAATCTGAGGAATGTTCAGTGGAAGAAAAATCATCACAGCTACCAGTGCAAACAGAAAGGCAAGATAGAAAAATCAGATGCCAGGAAACTGTGGGAATTGGCTGGGATCCTAACAGGGTTGGCTATGATAGGGTAGAGGCCACAAGGCTTATTTTATTTTAAGCTAGCAGGTTAGAGTGTTGGTACAGATGAAGTATTTGGCATTTATTCTTGCTTTGGGGATAAAGAAAGGGCAGAGTTGTGGAGAAGCAAGGCATAGGTTTCCCCATAACTTGATCCCAACCTGGGGGTGGCATGATGGGAGCACCTCTTAGCTGGACAGAGAATGGTAATGAAACATAGTGGGATTGTGTGTCATGATTCCTGTACCAGATGGGAGGGTATCAAGGAAATAGCAGATGGAAGAAGGATGGATGGATGGATGGATGGATGGATGGATGGAAAGATCAGACAGGAGCATCACTTGGATAAACCAGGTGGCCTTATCTAACTAACAGAAACCGAGGGAAGCTAGCCAGTGAGAAGACACGATAGATGGGCAGTCTTCTCCAAATTCTGTACCCAACAGGTCCCCAATACAAAGGACAGTGTCTGTGGGAGAGGGGACCCTATCAGGCTTCTGGAGTCTGGAGTCTCCTGGTTGATGCTCACCTGTCTTCTTCTGAGAAACTGCTGCAGTTCTGTCTGTGAGTTGGTCTGGATGTGGTCTCGGATCCAGCTCACCTGGGTCAGATGCTCCTTTTCATCCCCAACTTTATGCCGTGGTCAGTAACATTACAGGAGCAGCGTGGTTGACTGTGTGAGGACACAGTCCTCATTTACGGCTGTGTCTACCCAACACCCAAGGCAGTTTTTATTGTACTTCTGACCCTAGTGCTGCCGAATGAGAGTGGGGTTTAGACCTTCTATAGGAGCCTCTACCAGATCAAATACTGAGCAGCCCTCAGGTCAGATCAGCAGCTCTGACACATAGTGGGAACTCTTACTTAGTTCTGCAAGGGAGGCACAGGCACCAAGGAATGATCTTGGCTGTCTCCCCGAACTCACCTGTGTAGAGCTCTTCCCCAAGCTTCCTGGGGCTGGCTAGAGGACACATGAACCATGTAGCTGGGATGCTGGAGCTCTGTCTGCTCAGCTAGTCTCTCTCTCACAGACTCTGTTTTCAGTGAGGGACCATGCAGAGGTCGGATGGCTTGTTTTGACACAGGATCTAGTGTACCCCAGGTAGCTTCGAACTTACTATACAACTAGGGGTGGCCTTCTTTGGACTTTTGATCCTCCTGCTCCCACCCCCTGAAATTCTGGGAACCACCACACCTAGTGCTTGTGGTGCTGAGGAGCTAGAGCTTTGTGTATGCTAGGAAAACACTCTACCAACTCAGTACACACACCCTATCAACTGAGCATATGCACCCTACCAACTGAGTACACACACCCTACTAACTGAGCACACACACCCTACCAACTGAGGCTTCTCTAGCTAGATTTCTTTCTTTCCTTCCTTCCTTCCTTCCTTCCCTCCTCCTCCTCCTCCTCCTCCTCCTCCTCCTCCTCCTCCTCCTTCTTCTCCTTCTCCTCCTCCTCCTCCTCCTCCTCCTCCTCCTCCTCCTCCTCTTCCCCCCAACCCCCATCTCTCTCTCAATTCACACTATAGCCCAGACTAGCCTTGAACTCCCCTTGGCCCCCCTGCCACAACATCCCAGATGCTGAGATTGTATGTCTGAGCTGCCATGTTTGGCTTCTAGGCACCTCTGAGGTCACACCAAGTTCTTATAGAACAAGGTAAATTGTGGAGTAATGAGAGCCCCAGCAGCCACATTAATAATGCCCACTTTCTGCTGTGATGCTCTATCTTCTTGTAAAACACGTCTCTCTCTTAACTCACAGCATTCTGAGGGAGCGTGTGTGTGTGTGTGTGTGTGTGTGTGTGTGTGTGTGTGTGTGTGTGTGTGTGACAATCCTAGCTCTGTGATTACGAAGTCAGAGAAGCTCTGAAAGCTAAAAGGTTTTGTGTAAGTTTGCAGCAAACTCACTTAGCGGCAAAAGCTGATGCGAGGCTATATTTATCCTGCTTTATTTTGAATATTCATATGTTTTGCTGCAAAAATATTAATGTGTTTGATTACAGAGTGCTGCCCTAGATGCCACTGGAGCTGTTAAACACAGGTCCCAATGAGCCTACCATCTGCGCAGTTCTGATTTCTGAAGCACCTAGCGGGTTTGGATAAGTGGTCTTGAGGTAGTATCAAGCCCTCCAACTTAGAGATAAAGAAAGGATTTTAAAGCAAGTAAATGACTTGCTGATGGTCACACAGCTATAAATGATTAGGGCCAGTCACTCTGCTTGCCTTCTAGCTCATGAGCCTTGGGCACACTACAGCAGGCCTTATAAGAACATGGACAGTGCTGTTCTGGCTCAGCTCCATCTGACCTCGTCTTTAGGTACCAGCACCATCCCTAAACTGCCAGACTTGGAGGCTTCAGCCATCTTCCTTGACGTCAGTTCTAAAGGTCAGGTGTATCCAGGCTTTACTTAGTAGCTATTTACAGCTACTATGTCATTCACAGATTTGCTCCAATCCTATTCAAACCCATTGCTGTTTCCTGTAAGTATTCTTTCGGGGGTGATGAATGATTCTGTCCCTAACCTCCTGGGCTCATGGGAACCTGGTCTTTTGGAGAGGTCTGTGGCTGTGAAGAGAAGTGAGATGGCCAAGGCTTTGCCAGTGGTGTGTCCTCATGTCCAGCTGCTTTGGAGGCTAAGGCTCTGAGTTATCTGCGTTGCTGCCCCCTTTCCATCCTGAGCTTTCTTTTCTGACTTCAATGAGCACTTGCTGGGTTGTTGGTTCATTGTGTTTTGGAATTTGCATTGTGGGATCTGACAGCCGAGATGAAGATCAGTTTGATTTCCTCCTGTCTGCACTCAGCTGTATTTGGGGATTTTTTTGAGACTGGGTCTCACTCTATAGCCCTGGCTGTCCTGGAACTCACTATGTAGACCCGGCGGGCCTTGAACTCACAGAGATATGCTTGCCTCTGCCTTCCAAGTTCTGGGATTAAAGGTGTACTCCACCATGCCCAGCTTGTGTTGACTACTACTACTACTATTACTACTACTACTACTACTACTTCTTCTCCTTCTCCTTCTCCTTCTCCTTCTCCTTCTCCTTCTCCTTCTCCTTCTCCTTCTCCTTCTCCTTCTCCTTCTTCTTCTTCTTCTTCTTCTTCTTCTTCTTCTTATTATTATTATTATTATTACTTTCTTAACCTGCCAGGGGTTACTGAGCCATATGAGATCTAGAATGAACTCTTGAAACTTACATAAACCTACCAAATGGTTTAGGAAATGCTAGAGTTTTTAAAATGTTCTTAACCCAAATGGCTAGACTCAAATTCCACTTTTGATTTCTAGTTAATTCAGTGTGTGTGTGTGTGTGTGTGTGTGTGTGTGTGTGTGTGTGATGACTTTAAAACACATACAACTGAAAGTTCAAGTGTAAGACTTGCAAAATGAAGATAAGAGGTGACAAGAGGGTTCTTGAATGTTCCATGATAACTAAAAGTTATGTTTGGCATCTTAGGTGGAAGAGGTGACTCTTCCATAGTTACTCTGATAGACAGAAAGATTGTCACAGTGCCCTTTACCACCTCCAACCCCATGTTTTATATATAGTGAATGTGCTCCTATTGACTCTGGTCAGAATGCTGATTTTATCACTTACCAGCTGTGTGATTGGGGTTGTGATAGTTAACCTCTACAGGCTGTCTGTTCATTTATAAAGTGGGATAATAATAACCATACCTACCCAAGGGGTCATTATAAGGAGCGAGCAACCTGTAAGTATTTGCCACACATGGAAATGCATAGTGCATAGGTTCCGTAGGTGGATGCCATTTAGTAGCCATCACTGTTGTGCAGAAGGCCATGCCCACAGCACAGGCCCATGTGCTCCTCTGTCTTCCCTGGGAAGTGGACCAGTGCACTCTGGTGTCCGGGGTATGCCTTGTCCCATTGGCCCAGGGTCTGTCGAATCATTCCAGGTCTTTAAATTTAGCTGGACAGTGTTGCTGCTCTCTGGTCCAAACACAGAGCACAGATGTGGTGTCCACTCTTCATTCACAGGGCTCAGTGTGTGTGTGGGGGCATTTTGGTGGAGGTGATATGGGGTACACATGTACCACCTTACTGCGGGCGGTCTTGGGCGGGGCTCACATGAATGATAGGGGCTGAGAACTCTCCCTAGGGATCCTTCCCAGAGTGGTTCAGGGACAGTATTCAGTGCTTGTTACATGTCAGTTTCTGGGCTGAGTGCACTCATGAGATCTGCTTAATTCTTAGCTGGCCTGTAAGGAAGGTGTTAGTTTCTCATTTCTGATGGCCAAGGAAAGTCCAAGAGGTTAGTTGACTTTATGGAAAGCAGGAGAGGGCACCAGGATTAGCGCTTTAGTCTTCTGATTTGTTTTCCTTGAAGCTAAGGGACCAGTTCTGGTCTCTCATTTCTCCTAGTGGCTTCAGAAGAGGTCAGTCACCTGCACATGGCATAGTGGACAGGTGTTTATGGGCCCAGACCACACAGATCTGGGAAATCTGGTGTCACATCTTACTGACGGAGTGACCAGCTTCTAGAGGTACAAGCTTTTATGCTGACTAGAAAACAGAAAAACAGATAAAGGGAGAGAAAAAAAGGCCCGTTTTCAAAAATAAAAACTCCGCGTTGTTAATTCCATGCCAGCATAATCAGAAATCCCCCTTTCTACTGTTTCCCCTTAAAAGCCCCTGTGTCCTTATTATGCTGGCTCAGTCTGAAAAAACTATGGTTGAGTTTTGCCTATTCGAGGCTTAACTCTGCAGCTGTGGGGAGGGGCTCCAGCCCTTTCTTGTCAGCATGGAAACTTTGCCTAAAACTCCCCCAAATCCTGTTTGAGTCTCAGTTCTGAACTCACTTTCCACTCTGACCCTGAGACCTGATTTTCTTCAGTGTGAACAGATTGTGTTCAGGGTTACTACGGGAGGAAGGAGCCGAGTTAGGTAAGAGAAGGGACTTCCTGAGACAGCATGGCAGTGCTGAGGAAACTACGGAAAGACCCTGTCACAGATATGTTGATGAAGAGGAAAAAGAAAATTGCTAGTTTTGTCTAAGTTCTTTACAGCCAACAGGAGTCCTCAGAAAGTAAAGACGTACGGCTCACCGGGGCTTGAGCCGTCAGATGAGCTAAAAATAAGATCCGCACTCCATCAGACCATCACCTTTGCAGCGGACGGGTGGTGGTATATGCGGAAGCAAAACCAAGTTAACTGGTAGCGGCAGGGATGGGTAAGAAGTTGCCTACCTACCTTCCACTTCCTTTGTGACCCCAGCCTGATAGGGGAGGCACTGAGCCCCTGTCATCCTCTCCTGGCCTAAGTGGATTAGCTGAGGGTTGTGATCTTAATACCATTAGGTCTGTTGGCATGACACTCCTTGCTGTCATGGGAAGCAGATCTGGCCTAACGTAATGGCCCTCTGGGTAATCCATCAAGCCTGGAGTACTGGGGAAACATTACTAGTGTTAATTTGGGGGAGTCTTTTATGGTGACTGGGAAAGATGTGCAAGGATGCTTAGGAATTTATTTATTTAAGCTATTCAGCAGGTTAGCGGCTGCCAGGGGTCTACCGAGGCCACCCCCCACCCCCCACCTCCCGTTTCTTCAAGGAAGGCCCCTCCCTAATCCCTGAAGCCCAGGCCTGATTACTTCCAGAGTCGGAGCCAGGACTTAGCAGGCTCTTGTTTCTCACTGAGGTGCCTTATTAGGAGCACCTGGCATCATAAGCCTCTAATGGGAACCAGCGCTCTCCTCCTGCGTGACCAGTGACAAGTCACCCTGTCAGCCGGAGCTCGCCGTGCGAGGAAGTTCTTATTAGCTTTATGGTCAGGAGGGCTTGTCCTGTTCAGGAAATGAATGTTGCCGCTAAAGGTCCTCGGCCCTGACCCCGGCGGTATAACCTGTGCGGGCTGGGGAGACTCACTCAGGATGCTTAGGATTGCAACCCTCTCTGGTTCTCGTCATATGTAAAGAGGGGATCATTGTGGTGTGGTGCAGCCTTGAACTTTTGATTTATGCGGTGAGGGTAACTTAACCCTTTCTGAGCCTGCAGGGCTATGCAGTAATAGGGCCCAGGGTGTGCATCCATGCATGTGTGAGCCCTTGTGAGTGTGTGCATGCATGTTTATATGTGAGTGGGTGCATGCATGTCTGTGCATCTGTGTGCACATATGAGGGAAAGAAGACACACAACTTACCAATGGGCTGTTAATGGGAGGGAGCATTTAAGGGTCTCTTTCTCTCCCCCCTCCACCCTTCTCTCCTGAATTCCCTACAGTGGTTGGCTGCAGAGTGGTGAGTGGAGAGAACATGGTGTCTGGAAGTGAGGTTGGGCTTGAATCCATGCTCTTCTAGAAGCTGGTGGACAGGGCAGGGTTCCTAGGCACTTGCATCTGGGTCAGCGGGAGGAAATTAGGAGCATGCCATTTGGCACGGTGCTATCCTAGTCGGTGGGATCATGGTGCACACAGCAGAAACAGTTAGCCAATGCTGGGTGCTCACATGGCCCTGGATTGCCGATATGAAGAGGACATGTGACCCTCTTTAATGTCTTCTTCATGAAGTCAGATTTACAGAGTTAAAGAATAGTGTGTGTGTGTGTGTGTGTGTGTGTGTGTGTGTGTGTGTGTCTTTCACTATATCAAATGCCTCCCCAACCTTATCATAGCTCCAAGTCCTCAAAGCATTGCTTCTCTGGTTGTCATACTACTCTCCCCATGCCTGAGGGAGTGTTTCTAAATGTGATTTTTGCTGAGAACAGTGGCATCTGACCTCATTCTTAAGGGAAACTTCTGTCTGCCTCTTTTTGAGAAAAGATGTTTGTGAGTTGTCCAGTCAATGGATGCTCTACTTGGTTGCTGCTGGCTGAGTCCCCTGGTGACAAAGGAATGAACTGCATCTTGAGGGGGAGTGTGTGTCCTGTGGCCTAGAAAAGAGGGGTCAGTGTGGGCGAATGTGGGAACTTTACAGATCTGTGTCTGTGTTTGTAGCATCGTTGACAGCGGCTCACAGAAAAATACAAATAAGTGTTTTACAAATTGTGGGGCTGGGGACAAAGAGAAATGACAGGCTAGTCAGCCAGGTTGAGGCTATTGAGCCCAGAGTTTCGGAGACCAAGACATGGACCTGTTTCAGGGTGCCCACACTGGAGGCCAACTGTGGCTTCCTCCCAGACCTTTCTTCTTCTTTGCATAGCAAAACTGCGCATGTCTCAAGTGAGTGGTTCCTGAGGAGCTCAGAGCAGGTGAGAGCTGCTTTGAAGGCACTGGCCACATTAGGAATTGGAAATACTCAGTGCAAATCGTGACAGTTGTCCTCCAAAATGATCTGCTAAATCAAGGCTCAGCTAACAGTTGTGAATCTACCTCCCTGCATCCCCCCGCCCCCGCTCCCTTGGCAGAAGGGCTGAAGATGGTACCTAAATGCAATGGGAAGCTAAATCGAGTGAGTCTAAAAACACTGCTTTCCTTGGAGTTCCGAGTGGGAAAACAGACGGGGCCAGCAAGGGCTACAGATTCTGGGGGGCTTCCAGCACTGTGGATTTCAGGGCCACGTTCACTTTTTTATAATTCTCTTCTATTTTACTTTCTGTGTCCTGACAGCTATAAGAGCGTGTTTTTTTTTTTTTTTTTTCCCTGTTTGCCAAGTCACAGATAAATACCACCTCCCCCAAGCCAGATTCAGTGGTGTGTGTGGGGTGCAGACCAGAACACATCTTGGCATTCCTTGTTGCAAAAGTGAAAAATATCTCTGTTTGCAGTTAATTTTAGTGGCAAGCAGATCATGTTAACTGGGTGTAATTACTTCCAGATATGGCCGAGGGTTTTGTGTGTTGAGATGAAGGGCCTGGTAAGTGCTCACTTCCTGTGTAAATTAGCCTCTTCCATTCTGTCTTTCATTCTGGCCAGCCCTGGATTGTGTCATTCTCCTGTTCCCCCCTCCCAGCCTGCAGCCCAGGGGTTGAGACTGCTTGCTCTGCCCCTCCGCGTGCAGTTCTTCTGTCACCTAGAGACACTCTTCTCTCTGCGTTTGCACTTGGAATAAGAAGTGTTTGAAAGGGCACTGACTGCTGTTCTGGCTGCCTCTGTCCCACAGATCCGGCCTGAGAGCATCTCCCAGTCATGAGGGCTACACCTTAGAAATCAGAACTTGTGTGTGTGTGTGTGTGTGTGTGTGTGTGTACACGTACATGTGTCTATGGGTTCACACATGTCTGTGTGTGCACGTGTGTGTACATGTGTCTATGGATGTGTATATGTGTATGTGGATACATATCAGGTGTTATTTTGGGTTCCCCAAAGGTTCCTCCACTTTTATTTTATTTTATTTTTGAGACAGAATCTAAATGGCATGGAAACTGCTGTTTATGTAGTTGGAATGGCTGTCCAGCAAGCCCAAGGGCTTGGTCTGAGCCCACCTCCCCAGTGCTGGGATTATAAGGGTCCATCACCACATCCAGCTTTTTACTTGGGTGCTTGTGATAGAGCTCAAATCTTCATGCTTTCTGGCTGAGGAATCACCCTGCCCCTTATTTTTAATGGATTTTTTGGTGTGTGTGTCATCCACAATCTTCTCCATAACCCACTTTGTAGATCCATCCCCCGTCTGTCTGTCTAGCAGGGTCTCACTGTGTATCTCCGGCTGCCCTGGGACTCACTATGTAGACCAGGATGACTTAGAACTCATACCTGCTTCTGTCTCTTGAGTGGTTGAATTAAAGGTGTGTGCTATCATGCCCAGTGGAACCTGAATCCTTTTACTTTTCTACCTCAGCAAACAGGGCATGTGACAATGGTCAAGGGTCTCAGAAAAATGACCTGGTTATTGGCTATAGTCATAGAGAGAACTTATGTAAGTCCCATGCGAAGCCACAATCTTGACAAAGTGGGGGGACCCAGATATGCACAGATCTCTGCCAGAAAAGGAGGAGAAAAACTACCTGAGCAGTTTCTGCCAAGTTGTCTGGGTCCCCCGAACTGGAATGGAGGAAAAGAACATTCGATTCAAACTCTCCTAAACACAGCTTCTGCTCTGTGGCCAACATTCTTGGTGCTATTTGCATAAGAGGTGACTGTTTATCATCCTGCATCGGCTCTACTGATAACCCTTGTGGTCAGTGGAACAATCTACTAGGCGTAGATGGCTTGATAAGGGCCACCTTTCTCAGTCTGTGAAGATAAACTGTAGGGGTCAGGTGAGGGGTGGTGAGTTGGGCAGCAGGGACCAGTGGAGGCCGTCAGGTGGGGTGCAGTTGCAGGGAAGAGCTTGGAGGACGAGATGGCGGCTGCATTGGGCAGCTGCCTTGATCTCATGATGTCCCAGCTTCCTGCCCTCACGCCCTGTCCGCCGGCTTCAAGGAAACATTTAGGGACTCAGGTTCATGCTCATATGGGAGTGGGGTGGTATTTACAGTAAGTCCTACTTTTTTCACCTGGTCTTCAAAGTTGGGGCTTACTGAAGAGGTCAGCCTGAGCCCCTGTACCTACCCCCAATATGCCGCTCTGAAACAAAGTATCTAGGTAAAGAAAAAACTTCTGACCCTAACCCTGGTCAATAAGCTGCCTGATACTCAAACAAAAGAGTTTGGACTGGCTGCTAAAGGCAGGTACCCAGCTGATAGCTTTGTTTTGATGTCCTCACAGTGTTTGCAGATCACGGAGTGGGCTATTTAGAGCAGGGGGTATCCACGGGGCAGACTTACTGGGAAGCACAAAGTCCAAGAGATGCTGAGATAGAGCAGTTGGGCATCGGGCATGTGTGGGGGGCTGGGTTCCTCACTCAAAAGAGAGGTTTTCTGGAAGGTGGAGGTGGTGGCAGTGTTAATTTTTAGTCACCGTTGAGTTAGTGACAAGATTGTAGGCTTTAGAATGAGGCACAATGGATGGCTGGGATAGCCAGGCCATCATAAGATGGCTACGATTCGCCAGGCCATCATAAGATGGCTACGATTCGCCAGCTGTGCGTGCCTTGGACAAGCTGCACGGCCTCTCTTTGTCTGTGGCCCTGAGGATGTGTGACGTTTCAGATGCTCAGTGCACTGAAGGTGCTCTGGAGTTAGGGAGCTGGGCTCTTTGAATGCTGCTGTTTGGGCCCAAGGGAGAAGCTGCGATAGGAAGTCCTGTGTTCGCAGCTAGCAAGTGAGATCATAGGGGATCATGCAAGTGCATCAGGAATATAAAGGCCCCTGCTTGGGCTGGGGCTGGAGCTCCGTGGACAGAGTGATTGTCTAGCATATATGAGGTCCTGGGTTCGATTCCCAGCATTCCATAAACCCGAGTACAGTGGTGCCTGGCTGCAGTCCTGGCAGGTGGGAGATTGAGAGAGGGAGATGAGAAGCTCACACTCAGCTTCAGGTTACATAGCGAGTTTGAGGCCAGCCTGGGCTACGTTAGATCTTGCCTCAGAATAACAACAAAACCCTAAAACCAAACCAAAACAAACAAACAAACAAACAAAAAGCCAAAACAACAAAACCCCCATCTTTAGGACTTTTCAGAAGTCTACAATGCCTTCTGCTGCCTTGCCTTTGGGAGGGTAGCTTAGACATGGGGAATTGATGAGCCTTGGAAATTTTGTGAGTGATGAGTGGTGAGGGTGGGAGGGGGCTGCCTGGGAAGGCAGGATCTAAAAGGAGCTCAGCCCCTGTGAGTACTGACTTGCTTCTCAGCTAGGAAGTGACTGAGTCCAAAGGGCCTATGACTTCAACTGCTGTGGCTGGAATCCCAGTGAGGCATTCTCCGTGATGACCTGGCCTGGCCAAGACCCCTCTGACTACTGACTACTGTGTTTCTGCATTTGTGGTGCAGCCTCCTATGAGTTTGGGTTCCTGGGAAGTCACATTAAATCAACAGCGCGCACGCACGCACGCATGCACGCGCGCGCGCGCGCGCGCGCGCGCACACACACACACACACACACACACACCGCACACCTGCAACTTGGGCATCACCAAATAATTAAAAGTCAGAGTGGGACAGCATGGATTAAGATTTGACTAAGATATCTTAAGGGAAGCCAGGTGGTGGTGGCGGTGGCGGCAGCGCAGGCCTTTAATCCCAGCACCTGGGAGGCAGAGCCAGGCAGATCTCTGTGAGTTTGAGGCCAGCCTGGGCTACAGAGCAAGATCCCGGACAGACACCAAAACTACACAGAGAAACCCTGCCCCAAAAAACCACACGCACACAAAAATATCCTAAGGGAGGTGCAGAGCCTGCTTTGGAATCCAGATTGCACCTTTTCAGAAGGTTCCAGAAGACTAAGAAGCACATGTGTTCAGATTCTCGGCTGGTACCCGGCACAAACACTATGGTCTCAGTTCCCGTTCCTAACAGGGTTATTTTCCTGAGCCCTTGAGGTCAGGGTGGGGGCAGGGGCTGTTTGCTTCCTCTCTGTCCTGGAGCAGGGTGGAAAGCAGTCCTTCTGAACACACCTTAGAGCTGCTCAGTTGTCCTGCCGAGCTCTGCAGTGGCCCAGGAGCCCGGCTGGGCAGGGCCTGTGCTCAGCTTGTGTGCAACCCCCCCTTGCATTATTTATAGTAAACCCATGAGCACAGAGTGCTAAAGAGGAAGGGTGAGTCACCCATTGAAACCATCGATGACATAAAAACAAGCAAAATGCTTACTGTGTGTTTTATGCAGTATTTCAGGGCAGGTTGTGCTAATTCGAACACTCCCAAACTGGATCTGTGAAAGTGTACATGTATGGGGGGAAGTTAAAGTTCAAGCCAGTTATTGAAGATCTGCTTCTGCGTCTGCCCTCTGTCCTCTGCTGCCCTCAGATCCCTCTTCGTGCCCCAGCAGGAGTGCTGGCTCCCTTGGTGGGGGTCACCTGTATTTTGGGAAGGCTAAGGAATAGCGTGGGGGCATTAGATTGCACCTCATTTCTGTCCCTGTTCTTACCTCCTGCTGAGGAAGATACCCCACCTGGTTTCTGCATCGGGTGTTCGGGTGTTTGGGGTGACAGAATCATGACAGAATGTTAGGGTTGGCAGAGCCTTGAGGAGCCTCTATTTCAAAACGTTCACTTAGGGAGGGGTTACTGGAGTTCTGGGGAGGTTCTGTGATTTACCCAAGACCACACAGCCAGCTAGTAGCCAAACTGATACTAGAAAGTGGGGCTGTCACTCTCCATCTACTTTAATTACTTCTTTACAACCCTGCCAAGGACTGCCCAGACCTGCTCCCCACTTCCTCCACACTGGAATCTGACTTGGGAATTATTTCAAACTTTTGTCACTGAGCGGGGGTCAGGTGAGTTTTGGCACAGGGACTTGAGTTTGCTCCCGTCCCCCACACCTCTTTTCTGTCAGCCTGGGTTGTCAGATGTCCATCAAGTCTTTAGGATGTGAGGGTAATGTCTGTGTTAGGGGGATTGAGATGCAAAGACTGCTAAATTATGGGCCATGCCCTTGATCTTAGAATTTGAGCAGAGTTAAAACGACTTGGAGAGTATGTGTTGGTGTCTGTGATTGAGTGGAAGGTAACGGGACAAGGACACAGGAGAGGCATGTATTGTCAGATAGATGACTTGGCTTCCCACTGGAGGCGCTTCCTTCAAAATGTCCTGAGTTCATTCGTGATTGGTACTGAGGTGGACCTTGCTAGTGGGTGAGAGAGATTCACATAGTAGCCCTGTAACTGTTGTATGGTGAAGATAGACAGGATCCTGAACAGAGTGTCATTTGAGTGGGCCATTGAAGGACAAGTTGGGTTTTGGGCATGGTGGCTCTCACCTGTGATCACAGTGGGAGGAGACCTAGGCTATCAAGTGCAACCCTGTCTCAACCACCTCTTCAAACCCCAAAGTAAGATTTGTTTTGTTTTGAGGCAGGGTTTCTCTGGATAGCCCTGGCTGTCCTGGAACTCGATGTGTAGACCAGGTTGTCCTTGAACTCAGAGCTCTGCCTGCCTCTGCCTCCCCAGTGCTGGATTAAAGGAGTATAGCACCACGTCTGGCATCTGAAAGTAGGATTTGAAGACAAAGACACAAAGTGGGAACATGTGGTCAGACCCAGGAGACAGAGTCAGAAGTCACTCACCTGCCAGGGCTGGGGGTCATCCGTGCCGGGATGGTGGATTGGCATTCCCTGGGGCTGCCCTAAAGGTTGGAATGGGCCTAGAGAAGGCAGAGTATGGCTGGAAGCTCAGCAAAGCCTGAGTTCAGATTCTGACCTTTGCAGACATAGTGGCCAGCTTGTCTCCTCAGTGAAGGATTCTGAGGATTTCTGGGTATGCACTTAGCATCCACTGCACAGTATAGGGAGCAATAATTGTTCAATAAACATAACTGTTGCTCAGTTTGGGGCTGTATCTTGGGATAACGGGGAACCTAGGAAGGTGTTTTGAGAAGGAGTCAGGCCAGAACCCCACACCGATGTCACTTCCACTAAGTGTGTCTTTTACTGTCCCCAGACTCTTTCCTGACTTCTAGCAATGGTCTGAAAAGGTGCTTTGAGGGTGGTTGACTGTCCCTAAAGAGACTTCCTCCCCAAGTCTCCTATCTGTCGCTCCACCACCGAGAGATGAAATAGACCCTCATCACCTCATGTCTGTGGGCAGAGAGCCAAGAAGAGGAGCTCTGGGGAAGAGGGGCTTCAACCTGCAGGATCAGAGAAATGGCACCATGACACTGGTCCCCCGGAGTGTTACCCGTCTCTCTTTTAATAGCAATGTGAGGGCCCAAAGTTAGGCTAACGGTCCAGCCTCTCTTCTTGCCTACACTGACAGCCGGGGGCAGAGCGGGAGGCTATCTCTCACGGGCCATTCTGGGCTGTGGTTGTCACACCATGCAATGTCTGCAAACCGACAGTGGCCAGGGGAGATAAGGGCCCCCGTTGTGTAATGAGGGCCGTGGGCTGTTTGCCCGATGGATCTGGCCCCTGGGTAACTGCTAACCTCAACTGAGGGGCGGCTGGCTTGGCAGCGCCCAGGCCCCTCGCCGACTTGCTGGGGCCTTTTTGTGGTTGGATAAAGGAAGCTCATGTAGGCCGCCTGCAGTGTGGAGGCCTGGCCCACAGGGCTGGCATGCCTGGCTTTTCTCTCTTCTTTGTCTTTTTTGTTGTTGATGATGTTGAGAGAGAGAGAGAAAGAGAGAGAAAGAGAGAAAGAGCGCGAGCCAAAGAGGGACACAGTCTGACAGTCTGTCTGGGCATCTCCCACTTCATTTTTGCGTGAAGTAAAATGAATGATGCAAGCTGGGAGCCCCCGGGCCCTGAGTCCTTGAAACTTGGGAACCCTGGCTGGAAAAGAAGCATGCCTGAAGTTTCTAGAAGCCAGCAGATGCTTGCAGGAGCAGCAGAGGGGGCTGTGTTGCTGTTTCCTCTCTCTTTCCATCTTTAGATGCATAGGTGGGCTCCAGCATGTGTCCTTTGGCTTTTAAAAGTGACAGGGCCCAGACCCTTGGCTTCTGGTGTCTCCTGGTTGTCCACGATGGGCAACAGCTGAACAGAGCCATGTGGCACCCATTTCTCAGTCTATACCCTGCTCCATATCCCCCGTCAGAGAAGTTCTAAGCAACTTGTTCTATGTTCTTAATGCCCTCTAGTAATTCTTCCTGGGGAGGGGACCACAGAGATTCAGACAAAGCCTCTGGCTGTGTTTTGTAAGCTTTGTGTCTTTTCTATGGGGGCAGTGGTTTCCCTTAAACCATGGTTTTAGTTCCTATTGTTATTCTTACAACCCTCTTCCAAATATCTGAATTTGTAGAACTTTTTCTGATTGCATCAGGGTGGTTATATTCAGTGACATAACCAGGTGGATTGGCCCGGTTTAGAAATGAACGAGGCTCTTGCCTCCATTGTTTAACATGTTAGGCTTACATTAATATGCTCTGCCCTGAGTGTTTCTTTCCTGTTGTTGCTGCTGTGTGCTCTTGGTTATCTCTGGGCTGTTTGATTGATCCCTAAGGCTGAGATGATATTTTTTCCCTCAGAGAGGGTAGGCATGTGTTGTCCTTTGCCGTTGGCTTGAATGGATAGTCCCTCTAGTTGGAGGTTGTTCTGTACCAACTGGAGGGTTCTGGCTCAGGGATGGGCAGGAACAGGGAAGCGGTGATTTAAAGGATTCAGAGGCAGTGACTCATATTGATTTTTAGCTTATCTGACCCTTTAGCTTGAGGCTGCCCTTCCCTCAAAGTGTCCAGCTTGGCTGTGAGTTAGAGCAACTGAGAAATGTAACGTATGCCATCCTTTCCTTGCATTAATTAGGGTGGAGAAATCCATTATTTAGAGGGATCCCAGCACCCGGAGGAAGGCTCTCGAGCTTGCTATATAGAGATCTGCAGCTGGAATCTGGGGCCAGCTGGAAGATTCCCAGGTAGCAGTTGAACAGGGGAATGGGTGCTGGGAAGCAGTAGATGGGGCAGGTGCCCCCTGAGGCAGGCAGAGAGCCCCCCTGTTCTTCCCCTTCACACTGTACTGTTTTCACTTTTTACTGTCTCCCTAATTTCAAATACTCATCAAGGCTCACTGCGGTGGTGCATGCCTTTAATCCCTGTACTGGGGAGACAGAGGCAGGCGGATCTTTGTGAGTTCTAGATCTATCTGGTCTAAAAAAGTAAGATCCAGGACAGCCAGGATTACATAGAGAAACTCTGTCTGGAAAAACAAAAACAACAATAACAACAACAACAACCCCCCCCCCCAAAAAAAAAACCAAACAAACATATCCACTCATGGATGGCCACTCTTGGTTTGGAGAACTCACCAAGACAGGGAGGACTAAGCCATGGATAGTCAAATCAGAAACCATTTATTGAGCACTTACTGTGTGCGAAGTGGTTGCTCGTGCTGTGGAAACCTAAAGAGACCTAAACTAGAGCCCAGAGCAAGACAGAAAAGGCAGCTGTTTGTATCCGTTGTGTGTGTTCATGTATCTGGGCCCCACACTCAGCTATCATATGAGTGAGGCTGAGGAGAACAGAGGAAGGGGAGAGGAGCACAGTGCTGATGGAAGACTCGGGGTGGAGGCGTCATGGAACAGGAGCACCTGACTGGCCCTTGGAGGATAGTTAGGTTTTGGTCAAGCCCTTCCATTCAGTAACTGCTGTTTGTAGTTAGAGGGGAGCAGAGGTGTGGCCATGTGAGAGCGGAGCTAGGGCCTCTGTACGAGTCATGTGCTGGAGTGGAGGGTGAGTGTGGGGTCTGGGAGCCTCAGGAGGGAGAATGAGTTAGGGTCCAGCCTGGATGCTTTGGGTGCTAGGCTAGCAGTCAGGTTGTTTGCAAGGCTTGAGTGGTTGGGATTGGATGGCAGATATCAGCAGAGGGCATATGTGACGAGATAGATAGATGCTTGCTCAGGATGCTAGGTCCTCTCTGGTCACCCATCTTCCCTGAAGGTCTAGTGGCAGGGCTGGGTGATGAAAAGGAGTCTTATGGGAGACCTGGACTCCAGGTACTGGCTTTCTCTGAAGTTCTTACCTCTCCTTATTCCTCCAGAAGCTCTGAACGATACTGAATGGGGACATTACTATTACATATATATGTGTGTTTATGTATATGTATATATGTATGTTTGTTTTTTGTTTTGTTTTTGTTTTTTGGGCTTTTTGAGACTGTGTAACAGTCCTTACTGTTCTGGAACCCACTTTGTAGACCAGGTTAGCCTTGAACTCGCAGAGATCCACCTGCCTCTGCCTCCCGAGTGCTGGGATTAAATATGTGTGCCACCATCGCCCGGTGCTATTATAATTTTTTTGAGGCCTAATTTCATGTAGCACAGGCTAGTTTTGAAATTGTTATGTAGCCAAGGATAACCTTGAACTCCTGATCCTCCCATTTCCATCTTTCAAATGCCAAGATTTTTGGTGTGACCCAACACACTCAGTTTATGTGGTGAACCCAGGATTTCATGCATGCTAGGCATGTACGGTTTTTCAACTGAACCACATTCTTAGCCCTAAATGGAGATGTTAAATTGGCTGCACACGTCCCTTTCCTTGTTTTTTTTTCTTTCTTTTTTAATTTTTATATACGTTGATGTTTGATCTGCACGTCTTTGTGAGGGAGTCAGATCCACTAGAACTTGAATGACAGACAGTTGTAAGCTGCCATGTAGGTGCTGGGCGTCGAACCCGGGTCCTCTGGAAGAGAGGCCAGTGCTCATCTCTCAGCCATCTCTCCAGCCCCACATGTCCCTTTTCATAATCACTCTATAAAAATTTTCCACAGCACTGTAAACTCAGTCCTAGGCCTCTGGAGAGCAGGATTTGGATTGAAAGTCTTTTGTGAGTAATATTCATTTCCCTTTACCAACGTGTGGCCACCTGGATCACCCCCTCTCTGTATCTGTCCCATTTGGCTTTCAAAACCTGTTCCAGGCAGGCTCTTCTGAGCAGTGTCACCAGCCTGCAGCTAGGGGTATTTCTCTTCTCTGTTTCTGGCAGCAGCTGGACCTTACAGTATCTGTTTGTGAGCTTGGCCTAGTAACCTGTCAGAGTAACCTGTTCTCTGCACAGGAACACATGTCTGTGAAGACAGCAATCAAGGTTGGTTCCCCTCCCCCGACTTACGCTCCCTGGTGATAGCACGTAGAACTTGGAATAAACACTCGGCAAACAGCAATGCTTGGACCTAACTTTACCCATGATTTCTTCTTTGCAAATTCAGATTTCTAGGATCACGTGGTGCAGCACTTCATCAACTGACGATGTTGATGCTGTGCTTTCAAAGGTGGCTGCTGACCTCTGCTGTGACTTCCAGCCCCTGCCTCTACTTCCCTGGTATTCCTGTAAACTCTCTCCCTAGGTACAGGGCAGCCTCATACAGGGAACTCTGGCGTCTGTGGCACTCCCAGATTGTCTCCTTTCTAAGCGGCCATCTCTGTGGTCCTTAGAATCCATTCCTCCAGGCATGAAATGCCTGTGCAGGCTGAACATCCCTAATCTGGAAACCTGAAACTTTGTAAACTCCCGAAAGCAAAGGCTCTCAGATTTCAGATCAAGGATGCTCAGCCTGTGGGGCTCAGTGCACCTGTTTCAGATCCTAAAGAGCTTTGGGTTCCAGAACGGTGAAGTGTCTCTGTGGGTAAATGTGCTTTCTACCAAGCCGGAAAAACTGAGTTCAGTCGCTGGGACCCACATGATGGAAGGAGAAAACCAACTCCTTGCAAGTTGTCCTTGGATCCCCTCCACGTACATACTGTGGCACACAAACTCCCACAAAAAAAGAATGAATGAAGGAACGTAGAACTCTTCAGAATTTGAAACACTCTGGTCCCAAGCATTTCTTGGGAGGAGGAAGGTGGTGTGCTCTCAGTGTGTCAGGAGGTGCTGAAGGAGACCAGACCCTCTTCCTCAGAATGAGGGTGCATCCCCAGGGACTGCCTCTGTGTCTCCTTTTCTCTCCAAATCTCTTTCTTGGCAGTCCCGGGGTTTCTGTGAGTGGCTCTCTAATGCTTACTGCTGGAAATCTTCTCCTAGTATTCGTTGTTGTTGTTCTCTGTGTAGGGCGTGTGTGTGTGTGTGTGTGTGTGTGTGTGTGTGTGTGTGTGTGTGTTCCATTCCCCTTGCCTGCTGGGTATAGCAATCCTGCCAGGAAAACAGAACTCAGTGTCTCTCAAAATTGCTTTAACACCGTTTCTCTAGAACCTTCGCAGGGACTTTGTTTGTGTGGGAGGCTCTGCCCTGTCCTAGGCACTTATCTTCAGGCTTTGGTGTTTCTTGTCCAACTGTTTTGCTTTCCATATCCACCATTGCCCTCTTGAAGCCATTTCCTCACCTCCAGGTGATCACCCAGGTTTGTTCTGGTCTAATTCCCAGCTGCACGAGTTCTGCTCCTCCTCTCTTTCTCAGCCTGTATTGTAGGATGGCCACCTCTCAGGGAAGAGGCCATCTTTTTTTTTTTGCATTTGTGCTACCATCTCAAAGTCCACTGTCCATGTTCTTTGTCTCACCTGCTTGTCCTTCTTCATGCCCCACTGTGGGCTGCAGGCCTCAAAGCCCAACATGCAGGATTGCATGCTGCCGCCTCCTTCAGCAGCCCCTGTCTAATGGTATTCCTGCCCTCCACTTCCAATTGGAAACCAAACCCTGCTTGGAACTTCTCTGTAAGACACAGTTCTGGAGGACCGGCCTTGACCTCCAGGGTGAGCCAGGATGGAGGGGTAGGTGCTGACTGTTCCCTTGCTTGTGAATTTCCTGGGGCTCATTTTTCTGGGCATTTTTGGAAGGCAAGGACTTGGGTTCAGCACCTGCTGGTGTGTTTAACCCTATTACTGTACTCTTACCTCTCATTTTTTCATTCCTTCCTTGGAGCAAGCTTGACGGCTATTTTTTCTCCTCTCTCTCTCTCTCTCTCTCTCTCTCTCTCTCTCTCTCTCTCTCTCTCTCTCTCTGGAGACAAGGTCTCATGTAGCCCAGGGTGGCGTCACACTTTTTATGCCAGCCAGGGATGACCTTGAGTTTTGGCTCCTTCTGCCTTTACTTTCCAAGAGGGGTTATGGGCGTGACTGGTGGAGATGGGAGAGTTCTAGAGTAGAGGACAAGTACTGTGGTTTTTGCTCTGCTCCAACACTGGTTAGGGAGGGCATAGATTCGTGACCTGTGATGTATCAGGTAGGTTACCTCGGGGAGCAACCTCTGATTCCAAAGGTCCCAGGAAGCAGTAAGTCTTGTCGGTGATGCCTAGAGACCTTCCCTGCCCACCTCAGGCCGGAACAGTGGGAGACCAAGACTGTAAAATGTTAGGGAAGCAGGGGGTAGAAGCTCTCGATGCAGTCCCAGTGTGCCCACTGGGGACTTGTCCACTAGGGATGAGTCTGTGCACCTACGCTTGCCGAAGGCCATTTGGAACCGGCGGCTTGTGACCCCAGTGTACGTGTGAACTAGAGACAGCCATGAGAGGAAACGGGGTGGGGAGTGTGAGGGGCCTAGTCACTCCTCCTCCTTTCTTTCCACACCCACATGGAAGGTGCTTGGGGGCGCCCTGGGGTGACCAGCAAGTCTTTAGGAAGGAAGCTGGGGACTCTGGGACACTTCGCTACTCTTGTTCCCTGCTGAGATTTTTCCTGTAATTAAGATGGGCGGTTCAGAAGGGGACACTTGGAACTCAGCCGGTCCATGGCCATCAAGGCAAGACGAGTAGCATTACTGCTTTGAGGCCCATTTTATGGATGAGTGACCTGCGGCCCCCACCCCACGCAGCACAGTACCGTCATTCTAGGTGACTTCCTAACTCCGCGGTGCTGTCCTCTGCTTTCACATGCTGCTGGTGGCCTAAAGGGACAGGAGAGGGCTCTTTCCTGAGCTGTAGATTCATCTTGTCACACCAGCATCTGAGTCCCGAGAGTGTGGGAAATATTCCTGTTTTTTTTTTCTCAGCATCCTAGCGCAGGGAGTGTGGCCTCTTGGATTTTCAGTTTCCCTGAGCTGAAGCATCATCACTGGCCCGACCCTGGAGGGTTTTGGTGAATAGGAGGTGTCTGTTTTAGCCATAGGAGCTTCATCAGTCCTTGGCCAAGATCTTCTGTGGTGGTAGTGCCTGGTTTTCTGCTAGTGAGAAGGTGGTTTGGAGACCTATGTGGCTTAGGCCATGTCTCGGCAGAGCTTCTGAATTTTTGACTCCGAGTCCCAGCCTATTGGGCCTTGGATTCTAGGAATCCCAAGGGCTCATTTCTTGGTCTGTATGGGCCAGGCCTGTTCTACTTTCCTGGTCATGCCCATCTGCTGAACCCTTTGGCATCTCAGATACCCATTTCCTGTAAGATATAAATGGCCAGATTAGGCCCTTATTTTTTGTTTGTTTGTTTGATCTTTTTTTGTTTTTGTTTTTGTTTTGTTTTCCCTGCAACATTTTATCATCATTGAAAAGTTAGAGAAATGTATTAATAACTTTTTATTAAGTTCCCCTCCCATCTCCTCCTTTCCTTTGGTGGAGCTGGTTATGAAACCGAGAGCCATGTACATGCTAAGCACGTGTTCTTTTATTGAGCTGCACACGTAGCCCAGTTTAAAAAAATTATGAACTCGGAGATGGTTCATTTGGTATAGTGCTTGGCTGCAGCCGGTGTGAGGACCGGATGTTAGATCCTAAACACAAAGGTTTGTGCCTTTAATCCCAGCACTGGGGAAGTGGAGATAGGCAGATTCCTGAAGCTTATTGTCCTAGCCATAGCGAAATCAGTAAGCTACATGTTCAGTGAGAGACCTTGTCTCAAAAAAAAAAAAAAAGTGTGTCAAGAATTGAGGAAGATACTCAGTGTTGACCTGTGGTCTTCATATGAATGAGCACACGTATGTACTACCACATGAACTACCATAGAAATATATATATGCATATATGTATTTTTAAATATATTTTGTTTTGAGATAGGGTCTCATTAAATTGCCTAGGTTGGCCTTGAACTCATGATCTTCTGCCTCAGCCTTATGTGTAGATAGCATCACAGGCCTGTGCCACCAGACCCAGCCTGCTTCTCTCTCACTTGAAGATTTTTGTCTGTCTTCTCCCTGCCCCTTCCCCGTGCACAACTTGTGACTGTTGGGGTGATACAGGGGGAACTAGGGGCTGTGTGTCCTCCCTCCTGGCCATAGACACAAGAGCCTTCTACCGCCTTCTCTAGTCTTTGCCTGTCTGCCTGCCCACTCTGGCCGTGAACTTTCAACTCTTTGCCTGTGTGGTCAGGTTCTGTAAAGGTGATGCTGGTGGCCATAGTAGAGGTGGATGGCTGAGCTACAGGGTGGATGTAGAGAGGCTTCCTCTGTGTTTACTGACACTGGTTGCTGCTTCCTTATCATCCTTTTCACCCCAAATTCTAGCTCTCTGGGACATGTCATGTACAAGGGCTGTTTCTAAATGGTGTCGTCGAGACTCCCCCCCCCCCCCCCCCGTATTTATGGGTTTGGAATAGTATTGACGTCAGTAGTTTAGCCATTGTGTCTTTCTCTGGTTAGCTCTTCAGCGTAGGCACTCATAAATATTGCTGTTTGGATCTTGTGGTAAAACAAAACCCCAGTGAGTCCACTTATCTAATCTGAGATGTGGGTTCACTCAAACACTTCAGAAGGTTTACACTTATGGTTAATGAGGAACATAGGCCATTCCTGTGGGTTACAGAGCTGTGGCTGTTTGGATGGTACCCATATCTAGGGGTCAGTGGGAAATCTGGACTCCTAGACAATAGGTTGAAGCCCTCCAGATGGGGCCCTCACGGCTCAGGAAGTTTCCGTGTGGGCTCAGGCACCGTTGCTGGTAGGCCTCTCGGTGCTTTTGTGTGAATTAGAAAAGGCGCCCAACTTGTGGGAGGATGTGGTTCTTAGGGTCTGTGACGTGGTAAGCTGGACCTAGCTAGATCATCTATCTTCTTGCCCACCCTACCATCAGATGCCTGGGTTCCCAGGCCCAAGAGTCTTTTGCAGCTGCAGGGGTCCCCAAATAAAAGCTGTTCTATAAAGAACAGTGAGATGTTTTGAACTCTCGGTTCACTGAGTTTCTGAAGATCATGGCCTTCAGAATCGGTTTTGTCAATCCCTCAGCCAGGCTGGGCCCTCAGGTAAGCAAGCAGCTTCTCTAGAGCACACGGCACCAGGCTGCAGGTCACCGTAGCTAGATGTGGACAAATGTGGGGCATCTCTGGCTGCTCCGGTGTCCTGAAGCCAGCCTGGGAATGTGACATGGAGTTGGTGGTGTCCTTTCAGCATGACTGTCTCTCGTGACCAGGGCCAAGAAAAATAGCACAGAGGTAGGAGTGGTGAGGAACGAAGACATGCCCACGTCTCACAGCCACCGTTGCCACAGTCCTTGGGCTCAGCTCGGGAGAGCGCAGGTCTTACGTAATCAGTTTCTCACACATTGATAATCAACAATGGCCTGGAGACCTGTTCACGGGGCAAATTTTGGGTCTTTGCAAGGAGATCCATTTTCTTTTCATATTTAATTCGTCTCATCAAGTCTGGGTCTTACACACGTGTGTGTGTGTGTGTGTGTGTGTGTGTGTGTGTGTGTGTGTGTGTGGTGTGTGTGTGTGGAGAGAGAGAGAGAGAGAGAGATTGCACAAATGTGTACACATATGTGTGGAGGCCAGAGGCTGACATTAGGTGACTTCTCCAATTGTTCTCCATGTTACTTTTTGAGATAGTATCTCGCACTGGGCTTGGAGCTTGCCAATTTGTCTAGGTTGTCTATCTAGCAAACTCCTGGGATTCTCCCTTCTCAACCTCCCCCATTCCCCCCCTCCCCCTCCCTCCCCCACCCCTGCCCAGTGCTGGGATCTCAGGTGCAGCCCCCACATCTGGCTTTTTTTCTTTTTTGTGGGTGCAGGTCTTCCATGTTTATATATCAGGTGCCTTACTGACTGGGCCATCTCCCCAGCCTCACATTTGGGTCTCGGTCGGTCGGTCGGTCTCTCTCTCTCTCTCTCTCTCTCTCTCTCTCTCTCTCTCTCTCTGTTTGGTTTTTCAAGACAGGGTTTCACTGTGTGGACCTAGCTGTCCTGGAACTCACTCTGAGACCAGGCTGGCCTTGAACTCAGAGATCCTTCGTCCTCTGCTTGCCAAGTACTAGGCCACCACCACCCGGCCATTTGGGTTTTTTTTTTAAAAGCTATTGCTGGGCCTAGTCTGGGGAGGGGGGTGGACACAGCCTAAACCTTTGGTCTCTATGCCACAGCATGCGTGGGCACTAAGCTGACAAGCTACTGAAGAGCCCATGGGAAGTAGACCAAACCCCGAGAATAATTTCCATTTAACTAATTATTATTCTTACTCCAATAGATTTGAAATCTATTTAACTTTTCAGGGTCCCCTAGCCTTTTAAGTGTTTCAAGTGTACTCTCTCTGATAGGTTACCTTTTCTCTCCCTGGAGGCTATAATTAGTGTCCTTTACACAAAATTGGCTTAGAATTGGATTTGGAGAAGATAAGAATCAAATTACCAGTATTTATCTTGTAAATTCCAAAAGATCTACTTAAGACACTGTATTAAAAAAAAGAGAGAAAAAGAGAGAGAAAGAGAGAGAGAGAGAGAAAATAGCCATAAAAGATAATTTCATTCTGTGGCTTGAGCAATCCACGGGCATTTTAATGTTATATTTCCAAAATTCCCATGCAGAAATCTAAAACTGCCACTTCCCATGCCTGTTTTTTTGTCCCCCTCCAGTTGAGCATCTGAAATATGTTGCCGGGCTTTGAACAGTGGAGAGATGTGGGCTCAGCTTTCATTAAAATTCGGGGAGCTTGGCTGATCTATTATCTCTGACTTGTGGTGAGAGGTATAAACCTCATAACGAATCTTAAAGAGATAGGCACTCTCTTTAAATAAAAAAATTGTGTGTGTGTGTGTGTGTGTGTGTGTGTGTGTGTGTGTGTGTGTGTAGGTCAGAGGACAAGCTTGGGCGTTGGACCTTGCCTTTGACCTTAATTGAGATGTCTCTCCTTTTTTGTCCTTTGCTGCTGTGTATGCCAGGCTAGCTGGCCTGAAAGCAACCAGGGATTCTCAGGTGTCCAGGTCCCATCTCTCCACAGGAGTTCTGAGACTCGGGATGCACAGCACCACCTCGTGCAGGCCTTCACACTTGTTTGGCAAGTGCTTTACCCACTAAGAAAACGGACACATGTTTTACATTGGCAACTGAAGTTAAAGCTGGTGGAAGGACCTTATCTTGGGGGTCTCCTGTGTGCCCATTCATCCTGTGAACATCACCATGCCCCTCTGCATAAGCTGTGGAGTTTGAGGAAGACTGTGTTAGAAAACACGGCAGTGTTGTTAGTGCTTTCTCAGAAAGGTACTAGGCAGTGAGGGCCTGTGGAAAGTGTCCATTAACTGGCTTGCTTATATTCCCGTGCTCTACAAAGCTTTTATTAAATTGGCCTGCTGGTGTGAACTCTGAAGTTTTCTTCTGTCAAGTCAGGTAGGGTGAGGCTTCAGTGGATGTCCCCATCATATGGCCGTCATGGCGCTTCTGTGACCACCTACGTCCTGCGTGGCTTTCTGAGTTAGTAACGTCATCGAGTTTCCTAGCCTAGTTCTGTCCTTTTTTGGTTCTGATGAGAGTGTTGGATACCAAAGGGAGCAGGGAGAGAAATTCTTTAAAAGGAACCAAAATATGTTTTGTGAGCAATTCTACCCAGAAGAACTCAGAAAGGCAGGCATTTGAATAGCTGCTTGCACGCCCCTGTTCACCTCAGTGCTATTCACAATAGCCAGAAGGTGGAAGCAGCCCACGCACGCTCACTGCCACATGGCCGCACAGACAGACGGTGTGGAATACTATTCAGCTTTAAAAAGGAAGGACATTCTCGCACATCCTCTAACACAGATGGTCCTTGAAGGCGTGATACTAAGTGGAATAAGCCAGACACAAAAGGACACATCTTGTATGGATCCCTGTATCTCAGATACCAACGCTGCATGACGTCAACTCATAGAGACCCAAAGTAGAATCAAGAGAGGAGAGGAGTGCGTGTTTAGTGGGGACAGAACTTCAGCTGAAAGCTTCTGCTCAAGGGTTCAGAGTTTTATGTATGCACCAAATGGCATCAAACTGTGCCCTTTAAAGCAGTTCAGAAAAACTCCTGATTTTATGTTGTGTGTATTTTTACTATCATAAAAATGTGTTTGATGCTAATTGCTACACCTGGTGCTTGAGGGAAAAATTTCTTAGAAAATACTTAGGGCATCATGCTGTTAAAAACAACAACAACAAAAAAAAAAGAGCAAAAAACAAAACACCTCTTGCTAATTCACACTACACACGCGCGCGCACACACACATGCACGCACACTCCACACTTCCTATTAGTACTGTCCCCTAATCATCATTGTTATGAACACATTATTTCCCTCTGGTGATTTTTGTTTTTTAAGTCAGGGTCTTGCCATGTAGGCTGACCCTGACTTAGCTGTGATCCTTATTGCCTCCATCTCCTAAATGCTGGGATTATAGAAATGCCTTGCCAGGTCTAGCAAATTTAAAACACTTGTTTATGGTATTATATTGAACCTAGGGCCTTGTGCATGATAAGCAAATGTGCTACCACAGAGCTATACCCACCCCCTCCAAGAACATGGGAAGCGTTTTTAGTTGTTGATGTTGTGGGGTGCTGGGTATTGAACCTCTGGCCTTGCACATGCTAGACAAGTATATTACCACCGCTGCACCCCCAACCCTTATTTTTCTTTTTGCCAGTTTTTTCAGATATGTTGGGTGCAGCATTTTAATGATCATATGTGTGTATGTATAGCAAACATTCAAGTTCACTCCATAGTAAAGTGCATGCTAAATATGTACTTGGCCTCTAGCGGAATTCTAAGTGGACTTCTGTGCTGACTCCTTGTTTGGTGTTGTTTTGTTTGGTTTGAATGAAACGTTTTTGTTTTTCTTTGCTTCGTTTTGTTTTTTGAGACAAAGTCTCACTGTGCAGCCCAGGCTGGCCTGGAACTCATAGAGATCCGCCTGCTTCTTCCTAGTGCTGGGATTAAAGGCGTGCTGCACCGCCAGGCCAGCCTTTTTTTTTTTTTTTTTTTTTTTCCTCCTCCTTGATAATTAAAAAAATATCTATGACTTAGAAAGGAAATTCAACCTAGTTTGCAAAGCGTTTACCAGAGAGGCTTCGGAGAGTTTTAGACTTGGCCCCTTTGTGAGCAGGCTTTGGGAGGGTTTACCTTCCCCTCCTGTGATAGGCCTCACCTGTCCCACAACCTGTTGCAAATTTGGCCTGAGATTTTGAGTAGCCTCAGATCAGAATCAACTTTCCCCTCCCCTGCTCCGTTCCCTTTCTTCCCCATTTGATTTCCACTTAAATGAAAATGTAGAAACTCCCAGAGAAATGCAAAGCAAACAACAACAAAACTCCCTATGCCCCAAAAGGTTAGAACAGGCAAGATGGAAACTCAAGAGTCCCCTCCTCAGCCCCTGACATAGGCAGGGAGCAGGGGCAGCCTTATTCTGGAATGCTAGAGGCTTAATGGCCGGCATGTGTAGGTATGGGGCTCACCATATATATAGTACCAGGCGTGTGGGCGCACTTGTGGGGAATCTGAAAAAACATCATTTGGCATTTCTGGGTTTATTTTAATCTTACAACCTTTAACGCCAGACACATAGCTGCTTTCCCACTTAATGTAACTATACATTGATTGCTTTTAATTAGTGTTGGATCTTTCTTGGTGTTTCACAGCTTGGGATATATAAAAAGTCTGACTTAAATTAAAAGAGGAAGAAAAAGAAGCAGCTAACTCCTGACAGTCTCTTGAGTCTTCACAGAAGCCAGCACCGGAGTCTGCAAAGCCCTCCATGCCTCTTCTGCTCATCTTGAGCTGTGTGGGCAGCCGAGCAAGCGAAGAGGGCAGAGGGCATTTCCTCTTCAGAACTTAATTAAGCACCTGTACTGCCCCGAAGGAGGAGAAGAGCCCTGTTTTCACAGCATGGCTGGTTGATGATCCATCATACCAGAGAAATGGGGTCTCGACCAGAAGAAAGGGGTGGGGACGCCTCCTTCAACACTCAGGGACCGCTAAGGCTCCTTTGTGGTTTCCGAGGCAGGATTCTCCATGTTTGCTTGCAAGCCTCTGTGGCCCTGGCGAATTCTACAGTAAATATTTCAGACATCCTCAGCTCTGCTCTCCTCTCCCTGCAGTAAATTACATATTAAAGTAGCCTGGTAACTGAGCACTGGTTGCTGTGAGATAAGGCCTGGGAAATCAATATGTTTGCCATGTGGCTGCTTGTTTATGACACCTGCCTCTAGAACAGTTGAGCAATGTTCTGTTTGTTAAGGCTGCATTTCAGAAGCCCGCGTCCTCCTAAAACACCCAAGATCTTAACGGGGAGAGAGAGGTGCTGCACAGATATCGATTTTAGTTTTTTTTTTTTTTTTTTCCAAGAGTGGAATTACGCTTGGAAGCAGTGCTCACAGCCCATGAGCTCCCTGGCATTGCCAATACAGAGGGAGGTAGATCCTCTATCCTCTGTGTCTGTCTGTCTGTCTGTCTGTCTGTCTCTCTCTCTCTCTCTCTCTGTGTGTGTGTGTGTGTGTGTGTGTGTGTGTGTGTGTAAAAGCTATTTGTATATAAGCCGTTTTATGATGGTATAATGTGGTCAGTTAAAGGAAGTTTGTGCAGGAGGATATGGAAGTGCAGGTGTTGCTTAGATTTCTCTCTTCCGCTTCTGTTATCTCCAAACCCCTAATCTTCCCATTTTTACAAAAGAAAATAGCAACAAGAAAACACAGCCATTGGGAAATGAGCATGCCAACCTGTCGCTAGGGGGGTTTCTTTTCTTTTCTTTCTTTCTTTTTAAGGCAGGGTCTCGTGGAGGTCAAACTGGTCTCAAAATTGATATGTATACCAAGGATGACCTTGAACTCCTCCTGATCTTCCAGCTTCTACCCACTAAGTGCTGAGATTACGGCTGTGCACCGCCTCATCTGATTTCTAGGGTGCTGGGGATTGAACCTTCATGCATGCTAGACAAGCATGCCACTTTAACTCAGCCAAATTCCAGATCCCCTCTCCAGTGTCCCTCTCCCTGCCTTTCCTTCCCTCCCTCCCTCCCTCTCCCCCTCCCTCCCTCTCTTTCCCTTCTCTTCTCCTCTCTTCTCTTTTCTTCTTCTTCTTCTTCTTCTCCTTCTCCTCCTCCTCCTCCTCCTCCTCCTCCTCCTCCTCCTCTTCCTCCTCCTCCTCCTCGCTCTCTGTCTCTGGCTCTGTCTCTGTCTCTGTCTCTCTTTCTTGAGACAGGATCTCACATGATGTAAGTCTGGCTGTCCTGGAACTCACTATGTAGATCAGGCTGGCCTCAAACTCACAAGAGATCTTCCTGCCTCTACCTCCAAAGTACTGGGATTGAAGGTGTGCCTGGCTCTAGTGGGTTTTTAACAATAGATAAGACTAGTTTTGTGACTAAACCTACTGGTGGGCAGTAGTTTTTTTTGCTTGTTTCTTTTGTTTTTGAAATAAAGTCTTGCTCTCTTGCTATGGCTGTCCTGGAAGTTGTGTAGTCTAGGCTGGCCCTCAAAAACACCTCAGATTCATTGTATTCCTCCGGCCTCAACCTTCTATTACAAGGGTGAGCCATCATGCTCCCACCAGGCAATGCTTCTTGAAGCTATTGAATAACACCCCAAGTGAGCAGAGCATTAGTACAAGTGTACAAGCACGGCTGTGCATGTATCGGAGGGTGAGAGTGCATGAGGCTGACAGCCCGGGAGAGAGGGAGATGACAGCCTGGGTCCTTGCCTCGGAGCCTTCCATTTTGTGAAAGAGTAACATCAATACAGCCCCCTGCCTTCTTTATCCAAGTGATTCAGTAGAAGCAAACGTGTGTGTAAACATACTGCTCAGGAGCCACTGGATGCCAGGCATGAACCCTGTATTGTGTTGGTGTGCTTGGGTGTGCCGGTTGCACACACCCCACCGTGTTCTGCACCCCGCTTTCTGTGTCCTGTCACTCCAGTGAACGGACAGCCCTCCCTGCATTGCCTTGCCAAAAAGTGAGTTAAAGGTTTAAAAAGAAACATGACCTCCTCACAGAGCACCCCAGCGGCAGCTGCAGCCCGGGCAGACGCCCTGTGTATGCAGTCTCTTGGACAGGGGACATGATCTCCTAATGACACTAATGTATTCTGAGGTCTCATGGTTATGTTTGTGTGTTTTTAAATCCAGATTGGCAGGTTCTCCTTAATCAATAGTGGCAAAACGTCTCTTTTCTTTCTACTTTCCACGTGATGGGAGATGGCTTATCCAGTCACCCTGCTGCTTATGCAGGGTCCAAGATGATACTAAAAATAGGACGGAGATGGCTTAAGGTAGGAGAGCTTGGTGAGTTGAGCAGCAGCTGGGGAGCCAGGACTTAAGGAAAGAAAACTCCTTCTTCCTTAACTACTGTATCCATCCCTGTTCCTCCGTAAGACAGCAGGCATGGTAGTTGACTTATTTTGAGAAGGTTAGTATATACTTAATATTTTGTCTAAATTTTGTAGCTCTAGTCTAGCTGGAAGACAAAGGTGTTTAAAGTAAGATTGAGCTGAACAAGTGTTACATACTCCATTTCAGGGGAATGTAGTCATAGCGTGATGTGGGAGTGTTGGGGTGTCGGCAAGCTGGCCCCTTCTTGAGTTTACTCGGAAAACGCTGTAAACATATGAAACTCCATGAGGATCCTCGTAGTTCTTTAGGCGTTTGGGGGAGATTTGTAGTTGTTGAAATTACTGAGAACTGAGGAGGTGCTACCTCCTCCTGAGCTCTTCCTTCCTTGTCACCTTTCTTTCTGTGTTGGGGATCAAACTTGGGACCTCATGCATCCAGTGCAAGCACTCTGTCAATTAAGCGACGTCCCGAGCCCACACTGACCTTTCTGATAGACCCTTTTAGGAGATGTGACACACTGTGCTTCATGGAATTATTAACATTTCATGAAACTGGGATAATGATCAACTCAGAGTGAGGCCAGATGATGTCACATTCCCTGCTTTCAGAAGGGCTGGCTTGGGAGCCCAGATAAATCCCTGGAGGGTGGGCCATTCTGGAGTCCTTTTTAATGACATACTCACATGGTCCACCACCTCGGGGACTCCGGGGACACCAACAATAAGAAACACTATGAATTGGGTTTGTTGTTGTAGTTTGGGTTTTGGATGGTCTCCTCCTGTGCAGGGATTTAGAACACTTGGCTATGATCCAGCCTACCCTACATCCTCCATTGTAGCCATGATACTTTGTTGCGGAGTCTAAGATTGACTGGTTCATCTGTTTAACCAAATTTGTTTTAGAGGTGTAACAGAAATCTGTTTGTCGGTAGAGCAACGCCATGCTACAGGATTCCAAATTTTGGAGTCAAGATGGGTTTCTGTCAAGAGCTCTTGGCTACTTTTGAAACTGCACCTCATGTATCTTAAGGTCACATTCTCCTTGAATGAGACTCTGCCCCTGTAAGAAGGGCATGGTACTGCCTAATCCGTGAGGTCATTGTGAAGATCACATTTAAAAAATATGTATACATGGGCTGGAGAGATAGCTCATTGATTAAGAGCACTTACTGCTATTTCAGAGAAGGCCCTAGCACCTACACCAGGCAGCTTACAGACACCTGTAGCCTGGTTTCATTGGATCCAATGCCCACTAGCCTCCATAGGTACCAGGCACACATGTGCTATACAGAAACCCATGCAAATACACATATACACAGACACACACACACACAGAGACACACACACAAATAAATAGACAAATCTAAAAAAAATACACGTGTGTTTATATGCCTCTGTTATTGTAATATACAGTAAATGTTAGTTTTCCAAATCTTATCAACAGTAGAGGATCTGAATTTATTTCTTGATACTTTTCATGCCACAGCACTAATGGAGATATATTTGTTTATTTGTTTCCTAGTTGGTTTTTTTATACGTATCTTATGGTAATGAAGGAGGAATTGTTGATGCCCTTGGGAGTAGGAACAAGGTAAGGTGGTCTGCCTCCCCATGCAGAGCCTTTTCTTCATGAAGCTGGTGATGCTCTACAGACTAGAAGTCTCTTGGGCTGACTCATTTTCCCTGTCTACAGCCTCAACATGGAAGACTTCCTTCTGCTGGGATGGTCCTCTGGGTTCCAGCATCTGTAGTGGATTCAAAGTGAAGGCTAGGAGGGGCGCAGTCACCGACTTCTGGGACAAGACCCCAGCTGCTCTGCCCTGCAGACTCTCAGTGGCTTTTCAACAGGGGAAAAAAATTCTTAAAACATACTTGGAGGGGGCTTTTCCTCCTTTGGCTGGAAGGCAGGGAGGAGTCCTGGCAGCTTTGGATTGTGGTCTTAGGAGCTGGGGAGCCGCTATTCCTAATGTGCACTTGGCTTTTTATGCATGGACTGTCCTCCAGCTCCTGGGCAAATTTCTCACTCCGGGGTTTTCAGGAGAAAGGTTTGTCATTCGTCATCACCCTTCTCATCCATCACAGCAGCCAGAGAGGCACTGCCTACGCTGGTGGGGAGGTGAGGGAAAAGGTTATATGCAGTTTTTCTTTCTTCCAAGTACAGCTCTGTCCTGCCAGCCCCCCTTCTCACCCCTGCCCCTGCCCACTTTTCTTATGGAGAGTGCAAAGGCCTGGGTTTAGGGGAAACACATTCTGGTGTGTGTAGGCAAAGGGATGTGTTTTGCTGATAGCCCCCTAGTTGGTTTTGTCATCTTGTGGTATGGTTGAGTAAGAGGTAAACAGCCATTTAATTATTTATTGGGTGCCTGGAGGATTTTATAGGCAGAAGAGCTTAGGGCAATTGCCAGGGGAGGGGAGGGGGGGGAGAAGGGCCAACCCTGGAGCTTCTTGTGTGGCTCCCTCTTTGAGACTCACACTTAAAAAAAAAAAAAAGAAGATTTATCTTTAAAATAATTGGTGTATGGGTGTCTGCAAAAGCCAGAAAAGGGTGTCAGATCCCCTGGAACTGAAGTTACAGGCATGAGCTGTCTGGTATGAGTGCTGGGAACTGAACTCTGGTCCTCTGAAGGAGTAGCCATTGCTCTCAACCTCTGAGCCATCTCCTGAGCCCAGGCTTGATGCTTTTGACTCATGCCAGCATGCCGGGTATCATGGCACGGAGTGACAGGTGAACCACCTAGAGCAGCTCCTTCCTTGTGTGTACCCGTATTTACCAATCCCACCCAAAGCAGGTGCCTCTGCCTGCCGCTAGGTCTTGTTGCAGGCATGTGAATGATGCCACTTTATTGCACTGGTCATTATTCTTCCACCAAGCACGATGGTTATTGATGGTTAGAGGCAAAGAGAACCTTGAAGTCATTGAGAGCCTTCTCCCATATTGTGGGAAGCAGGGATGAGAATGGAGATGGTGTGGAGTCCAGGCCCAGCTCGGGACAGTTTACCTAAATGGGGGAGGGGGAGTGAGGAATGCTCAGTGAGTAGATGTTGCCAGACTTGGCCAGTGCCTGAACAGTCTGCTGATACTCACTTTCTCTTAAAAAAGAAAGAAAGAAAGAAGAAAAAAAAAGAAACGTTTCTTTTTTAGTGTGTACCGTCTGCTAGGACTCAAGAAGTTTGGGTGGCTGCTTTCTCCACTTTGGGCAGAAGAGGCTCAACCTGCGTGTGTGTTTTGGCGACCACATGTGACAGCCAGTGCAGCCTTTCTTGTCTCTGCTTTCTCTGAACCTTTCAGAGAGCTAGGCCCCTATCTCTTGGGGGATTAACTCTCTGTGGCTCCAGGGTCGTTGGCGCTCCCCCACAGGCAGCGTATCTAACCCTCCCTGCAAACAGGATGTTTTCTCTCTAGCTTATCAGATGGCCCAGGAGATGCGTGGTGCAGATAGAGGTAACGATTAACTCATCCTGAATTACCAACTTAACCACTGAGCAGAGGGAGGCTTTGACAGGCGCAAGTGTAGGGGGCTGGCGGTCAGGTTGCCTGCTCTGGCAGCACACCCCCCAACCCCACCCCACCGTGGGTTTCCAGCTCAGCAAATCAAAGAGAAATTGGCAAGCCGTTCTTTCCTGTGGGTGGGGGCTAAATAATTGAATTTGTGGGTTCTCCACTCTGGTTCCTTTTCTTTTCTCACTCCCCGCACTGCTTCTTAGAGTAGCATTAGGGCTAAGGGGTCGAGTTTAAGCTTGTCTTTGAAGAGGCAGAAGGAAAGAGTGGGGGCCCATTTAGACACCTCTGCCGTCACTTCTCTGAAATGCTGCATTTGGACGGCATAGGAATTTAGATTTGTTTGTTGTTTGTTTGTTTCATCCCAGGCTGAGCATGTTTAGGAAACCAGGGACTAACTTCCAATCTTGTAAAAGTTCCTACTCGGGAGGCAGAAAGGACAGAAGCAGGACAGGGAGTGGTCTAACATAGTTTCCCAAGTAGACACGGAGCATGTTTGCGCATGTAGACATGGGCTGCTGGGCTGGGGAGGACCCAGATACCTGAGGAAGCACGTCAGCCCTCACTTGGAGCCCTGTGATTTGAGCAGTTCTCACTTAGACTTAGCTAAGCCATTTCTACCTTCTCGCCACTCTCCCTACTTGTCTGGAGCAGGAAGGGGAAGAAAAGGGGTTCTGAGTTGCTGGTCGTTGGCACTGGGTCCTGTGCAGGCTCCTTCCGTTCAGTGGCTATTAGCCATTGCACTCTTTAGATAAGGCTGAAGCCACAGAGGGAGAGGTATGCCTCTTGTCATCTGGACTTAATCTCAGCCATGCCAAACGACACGTCCATCTAGGCACAGGAGAATTTCTTATTGCTGCTTCCCCTGAGATCAAGGCTGCTTACTGCCCTGGAAGCCATGCTTCCCCTCTGTAGCCTGTTTGCAGAGCAGGCCAGCATTCTAACTCAGAGCATAGCGTAGCCATCTACCCACACAGGGAAGAAACATTTGCAAGAGTTAGTTAGAGTCATTGGTGAATTTGGCACCTGCAAGGTGAACTTAGCAGCTCCTTCTGGTAATCAACCCTGGTTTAATCTTGTTATCTGGATGTATTTTAGATTCTTACAAGCGTGTGAGCCAAGGCTGGCTGGTCAGCCCAAAACTCTGAGTTAATTCCCCGGGGTTGAAACCCTGGGTGGGGCTGTACTTTGGGTGGAGGTGGTTTTAAAAAAAAAAAAGGTGTGGGATATCTGTGTAGGTTTCAATTAAGGCTGAGATCTGGCTTGTCTCTGGGTTCCTTGTTTGTTTATAAACTGTGCTTAGGTGAGGTTTTTTCCGCTCCCCCCTCCCCTGGCCATCTCTCTTCCTTTCTAACAGTCTCGTAGGTAAACTTAGAAGCAAGACAGATACTTCTCCAACTGTCACCTAGGGTGCCATAAAAGAGACATTTGGACAGCGGTTCTGCGGGGATCCTTGTCTTTGCTCAGTGTTAACACAAGGGGATTGGGGTAGCCCCATCACCAGGGGGGAAGACGGTTTTTCTTCATTTAGCTTTTAATTGCTTTCTTTCACTTTTATGTATAAAAGATTGTCCATTTAATTAACTCAAGAATGCAATTTCAAAACCACTAATGCTTTACACATGATAGCTTTTAAAATAAAAGTAGCATTCTAATATTGCATAATGTTTTCCTCTCTAACACCCCCGCCCCCACCAGCCTCCACCCCTCCTATCTGTATTAACCTTTAACAGTGGAGGATTGTTAGAGGAAAAAATGTTGCCCCTCTCCATGGTGTCTCTCTGCCTTCCCTCCTGCCAGGGGAATATTCTCAGCATGCCACGTTGGTGGTGGCATCGCTTCTGAAGTGCTTTGTCACTTCTGTGAGTAGGAGGGTACTCCATGTCTCTCCTCCTGTGGCCCATTCCAGTTCAGAATTTGTCATCTCTGCGGGGAGGTCATTGTGGCCCCTAGTCCTTCTGCTGCCTTTTAAGAAACATTGATGTTCTGAATGGCTGTATGGGAAAATTAAGAAGAACACTCTGACTTACGCCTGGGTTTCTCAGGCTGTGTAACTAGAAGGAGCCCGTTTGCAAACTGGCAGAGCTGAGGTGTCTCCGAGTCCATCCTCATTAAAGAAAAAAAAATCACATTTTTATTTATCTGTACGTGTGTACCTGTGGGTCGGTGCACACACCATTTTGCCACCGTGTGGGTCCAAGTACCAAAATTTCAGGTTGTCAGACTTGGTGGCCGTGCCTTTACCTGCTGAGCCGTCTCCTCTTGGCCTGGTCTCCTCTCCTGGTTTCTGATGGACTAGTAACCTGGCTCTTTTCTATCTCCCTTTGTTCCCTTATCACTTCAGAAAATGTTGGGACTGTCTCGTGCCCTGGGCATTTAAACAAACAAACATATTTTTTCGTTAGTCTGTGGTCATTGTCCTTGTTAGTCCTACCTACAACCTCTTCCTCCCGCCTTCTTCCCCCTTCTTCTTGTCTTTCCTCTTTTTCTTTCTCCTCATCTTCCTTTTCCTCCTCCTGGCCTCCCCTTTTTGGGCAAAATCTCACTCTGGTCCTGTCTGGCCTGGAACTCATAGACCAGAGCCCGCAAACCTTCCTGCCCAGAATCCGCCACCCCCACCGCTCCAGGATCACAGGTGGGTGCCGATGCCACCTTACCTCATCGGATCTCCAGTTTTGTCAAGGAGCCCAGCCCAGCCCTCCTACCTCTGTCCTCACTCAATTATTGCCTCTTGCAGCCAAGCCTAGGAAGGGGCAGGGTGCAGGGGAAGTAGGCTCTTGGACTTGTGGCAGTGATCCCAGGTCCTGAGGTGACCATTCTGGTTTGCTCGCCCTACCTATCTATCTATCTATCTATCTATCTATCTATCTATCTATCTATCTATCTATCTATCTATCTCTGTGTGTGTGATAAACCAATGGAGACCCTGAAAGGTCGGTGACTTGCTCTGAGTCGTGCTCCGTGCCACCAGGGTTCAGATGGCATCCTGTTACCTGATGGAGGTAAGCGCCGGCTAGAGCATCCAGGCCTCAGGTGGACCCAGGACTCAACAGCTCACTGGCCCGCAGCAGCAGCTGCTTGTTCTGATGACCCCGGGGGAAGGACTTTCTAGCCCTGAAGATACCCTGTGAAACCTTTTGCACCTGGGGCTGATTTAACTCTCCATGTCTCAGGCGGACCCTGTTTTCCTGTGTTCTGTTCCCCCTGTGAGGGAATCCAGTGCTGGCCGCTTTGCAAAGAGCCCCTTTCTCCTACGGTGCCTTAAAGAGCATGGCATTTCCCAGCCAGCCACCATGGTCTTTGTGCTGTGTTTTTGCAGGAAGAACAATTGACCAGCTGTAAGGATGACTACGCAGTTATTTTCTCTTGCCAGGATAGGTGTCAGGCAAACACCGGCTTTCCCTGAACTAGGAGATATGGATACACACGTGCTTTGGGAGAATCCTGTTCTCTAGATTTTGTGCTATGTTGGCAAAAAGGACCCTGAACAAATGTTTTCTGATGAAGAATTAGGGCTTTGTTGAGGGGTGATGGTTAGAGGTGACCGGCCCTTACAGCGTGTTGTTTTGTGGTCCACTTTTTGTGGAGAGTGGGTTTTCAAATTAGGCAATAGTGGATAGGGTGGGAGAGTTGAGACTCACTTCATCCGTTCCCTCTAAAGCCTGCCCTCCTTGTAATGAGATCCCCATCTTCTCCCTACCTTTATTGTTACTGCTAGTGTTGGTTTGTCCTCAGCAGACTGTCTTTGTAGGAGAAGGGAGAATTTTGCTTGTTGTCTGGGAGCAGAGGGGCTGACGGGAACCATGTGGCTTGATCATTCACCAGTTCTGAGGTTTACTCATTGAGCTGTTTAAACTTGGGTGTGTGAGACAGCAGCCCTGGTACCAGCTTTAGCTCTGAGACCCCAGGCTCTGGCAGAGAAGACACAGAGAGCAGCTGAATGTAGGAAACCTTCCCTGCTGTTAGAAAGCGATTCCCAAGTCTTGTGGCTTGGGACTTAGAACACCCATCAGCTGCAGTTTCTTAGAGTCCTTTCTTTTTGTCTTTTTCCTTTAAAAAGAAAAAAAAAAGCCCAGTGTGGATTTGTGAGTTAACATCTATGACTGTGGTGGTGGCCACAGTATCTGATTTTTATAGAATTGATGGCTACACTTCTCCACAGGTTTCTGTATCGGTCTCTGCCTTTTTATTCTGGAGGGAGTTCACTTTAATATCGTGGTGAAACTTGGCTCTCCTCCTGGGACACATAGCCATTAGGAAATTGCCAGTGTGGCTTGATGAAGGTCTGTGGCAGAGGTGGCCCCTTTCTCCCTTAGGCCTGGGGAGGTGCTTACCTACCGTGTGACTGTCCCTGCATTCAGCGATGAGACACATGGCTTCTTTCAGTCTCTAGGACAGGCCTTGACATCCTGGTGTGACAGATGAGAAACTTCATTTCCACTGATGAGAAGTTCAAAGTAGTTGGATGTTTAGCCTATGCTTTGAAGCTGGTAACTGGAATGGAGACTTGGGTTTTTCTGATTGCTTAGTCAATTTGTGCAATGGGTGCTTGTTTTTTCTCTGTTGGTCTTGCGATGGGCAGACTAGAGTAGCAAGGCAGAGCCGTCTGTATCATCAGATTGTAGTTCTTCTTTCCCCTTGTTGGTGATAGTGGGGTGCAGATTAGATACAGCTTGCTGCCGCTAAGGAGTAGCCCAAGGCATCGTTTTTTAGGGGGTCTCTGTTAATCTGGATTCTTTTTTTTTTTTTTTTTTTTTTTTTTGGTTTTTTCGAGACAGGGTTTCTCTGTGTAGCTTTGCGCCTTTCCTGGAACTCACTTGGTAGTCCAGGCTGGCCTCGAACTCACAGAGATCCGCCTGGCTCTGCCTCCCGAGTGCTGGGATTAAAGGCATGCGCCACCACCGCCCGGCTTAATCTGGATTCTTAACTTTGCTGCAGAAAAGCATTTCAGGATGGGTCAGAAGGAAGCAGAATTGAAGTTAATTAAGAACACATTTTAAGATAGATCTAAGCGTGGAAATGAGTAGAAAGGGGAATTGGGGGAAATAGTGAGACGTATCCAGCTTCTCAAGAGTTGCATTTATTTAAATGTTTTAGCAGTAGCTACGTATACATTTTGGCCTCCTCTGAAGTTACATTGTTTTTAAGGATTCCCCACCTCACCCCACACACTTTTGTAAATGAGACTGTAGATGGTCTCTAAGGTACTTGGTTAAGATTACAGCTGACAGGGTAAATCCATAGGTCACGGAGTTGAGTAAAAGAGCTAAGACATGCCTTTTACTATGAGTGAAGTTCATAGTCTTGTTCGTCAAGAGTCCCAGAAAATGTCAGGTTTACAGATGGTCATGGATAAAGGCCATACTTGACGATAAATACTTGGGCCTGAAGCATATTCATTGCTGTTTTAAAGTTTACATTTGGAATATCACTATATAAAAGTAATACTGGGAGCTGGGGAGATGGCCCAGAAGTTGAGAACACTTGCTCGCCTTGCAGAGGCTTGCAGAGGCTTGCAGTTCAGTTCCCAGCACCTACATTGGGTGGCTCACAACTGTCTAGTACTCCTCCAGCTCCAAGGGATCTGGCACCCTCTCTGGCTTCTCCAGGCACTGTACACACACACACACACACACACACACACACACACACACACACACACACACAGACCCACCCCCAGGCCCACACACATACACATAAATAAATAATAAAAAATAAGGGTCTAGAGAGAGGACTCAGTGGTTAATATCATTTGCTACTCTTGCAGAGCATCCAAGTTCAGTTCTCAGTATCTACATGATAGCTCATAACCGTCTGTAACCCTAATTCCAGAGAATCTGACATCTTTTTCTGGCTCTAATGGGCATTAGATGTCCTCATGATGCATATGCATATAATCTATACAGGCAAAACACTTACTCACATAAACAAATAAAAATAACTATCTTTAAAAATAATAAAAAAATAAAAAGAATGTTGTCTTAGGTAGGCAGCCTTCACAGTAGATTTTGTTAATTGTGCTCGAATCCTTGACTCTTAGCTAGAAAGGGATTTTAAGCAGACTCTGGGGTGTGGGGGTCCTTTCCTTTCCCGTGTCCCCTTAACTCCCCATCTTTATATCCTTTCTCACTTTGCTTCATCAGTGGACCAGTCACTGCTGGTGTGGGAAGAAGACAGCCATGTTGTCCTAACCCATCACCAGCTTAACTTAGCTAAGACCTGGCACTTTGTAAGGGTGGGCTCAGATGGAGGAAGGAGAAGAGATTAAGCACCCTCCCCCCATCCTTGGCATGTCTGTTTTCTCCTTCAGTAGAGTTCTCTTGGTGCTGTCAGTAGCTCCCCATCTAAGTGTGACCACTATCCGAGGAACCTTGTTCTTCCTCTCCTGGGTTTCTTTTGCCCTGTGGAAAATGGCTTTGTAGATAGAAGTCATGGCTGGCCTGTGGTGAGGTCGGGCTGTTGTGCCTTGAGGTGTAACATCATTGACTTAGCCAGTTCTTTGGGTAGATAAGATAGGTCTCTTTCTTTCTCTGGCATTTCAGACCCTCTGACCCAGCCCATCCCTCATGACTAGTGATGCTCATTTGGAGAGACTTGGGGCTTGAGGGTGATGGAGTTGCCTGAGGCCGGGGTTGGGGAGCGCAGGGATACCCAGATGTTTTGCATAGTTTTTTTTCCATTGCCCTGATTAGGAATGTGTCCCCTCAGGATGGGTTATGGCCTGGAAGTGAGCCTAAGATAAACATCCTTGCCCAGACTGTTTCGCATTGGAATGACATGGACATGGTCGGAGAGAATGACTTAAGAGTCAGGAAGAGAGGAAGGGCAGAGGAGGGGGAGGGGGAGGCAGAAGGACTGGCTTCTGAGACACGGCTGTCCAGGGCCCACATCTTCCACCGGTTTCTCCCGGAAATGGGCTTCACAGAGACAGTGCAGTGTGAGCTGGGCTGCTTCTCCCTGGGAGTGGCGCTCAGGCAGTGAGATGTGTCGGGATAAAATATGGAAATCATGGTTTAGTTGGCTTACTGATTAGAATCTTGAGGGAAATTGGCATGTCTTTGAAAAGCTAGTGTATGTGTGTGTGTGTGTGTGTGTGTGTGAGAGAGAGAGGGGGGGGGAATTATGTGCTTGCGTAAGAGCCATACATGAGTACTTCTGCAAAGCACTCAGGGACTTCAAAGGCCTTCAGCATTATTTCCTCATAATAAACGCTTTTTTAAAAAAATGACCATTTTGGACTCTCAGAAAAAAGGGGCATGATGAGTATTGGGGAATTGTGGAAGGCATATGTGAGTGCTGGGGAGATGCTTGGGGCTCTTGGTAGGGACCTCCAATACCATGGAAAACTAGGCTGTCTCTCTCTGTCTGGATGGCTTTCATCCTTTTTTCTTCCTAGGCGAAGAGATCAGGCTTTCTCAGTGATTCTGAGGTACAGGATGGGGCAACCTGTGTTACACCCCCAAATACCAGGGACTTCCATTTTGGTTTTCAGCCCCCCTAGATGACATTCTCTCTCACAGGGACTCAGGGAATACTCTGGAGTTGACAGAGTCCAGGCCAGCAAACTTGAAGGGCTTTTATACAAGTCTCATTTAAAAGACTGTGCAGAGATGCCAAGGTTGCTGTGTTGATGTCACTGACACAGGTTCTAAGCAAAGGGACAGGCGACAGGAAGAGGTTGTGAGAATGTGAAGGGACGGCAGCCTTCTGTTCTTCTCTCCTGATACCTCCAGATCTTGATGCTCCAGTGTGCCAAGGAGAAGGGAGACGTAAACAATTCCAATTGCCTCCAGGACGCAGCATCTAATCTAAACATGATTAAGCTGATTTGATTTTATAGATTGGAATTTCTAAGTGATAGAAACGGATGAGGTTAATGTGAAATATTTACTTAATAAAAAGCCTCATTACCTGATGCTGAAGGGTACAGGGAAAAAAGATTCTTGGTAAGGCCTTTGATCTTTTGGAAATGAAGTTGGATTCAAGTTTTCTTGGTAAAAACTGAATTCTGTGATCTTGTTTTTACACATGCTGTGCTTAAATATTAACACCAATTGAGCAAATTGCCTTTTAACTGCCTTTATTTGCTTTCATTAACAGTATAATTTAAAAGCTCAAGAATTTGCATGGAACCTGTTGTGCATGTTGGGGGGGAAACTATTCATAAATTAATTAATTGTGAGAACATTATCTTTAAGGAAGGTCATGAGACACTAGGCCAGTTTTGGAGAAGCAATGGTGTGTGTTTTGCTATTTCTTAGAGACATGATGTACTTTTGGTTTAGCGATCTGTGTGTGTGTGTGTGTGTGTGTGTGTGTGTGTGTGTGTGTGTGTGTGTGTTAACTTGGCTGGATCAAGAAAAATTTTAATGACTGGGCATGTTTTAAGTTAAGTTGACTGAACCTAATTACACTGTAGTTTCAGAGAGCTAAAGGCAATATCATTGCTGTTTAAGCACCAGTTTCAAAATGAAAGCCAACCTATATAATTGGCTGAGCTCCCTAAATTCTTGGTCTCTGTCTCTTAACTCCCTTCGCACCCTTTTCTCGATCTCGCACCAATGGGAAGAGAGAGACCCTGTCCAACACTGCCAGTCATGACGTGGTCCTCCCATTGGGGAGAGCCTGTTCGACTGTTCTTGCATGAAATGACTCTAAATATCTTGAAGTCTGCACAGTTCCCTGACCTCGGTTGCTTCCTTCTGGACAGATGTTCCTGTGGTTGAGAATGTTGGCCAAGACAAACGTTATGAATGGGATGAGGAGACCACTGTGTCCTCGGGAAGCTGGAGCTCTGCCTCGGTTCCCCTGGGGGTTATCTGACATACGCTGTTCTGACACCCCTGTTTTGACAGCATGTCCCTGTTTCAACCTCTTCTCACATGCATTCCTTCTCCTGGTGCTGTTGGTGGTTTTCATAATTCATTTAATCTGTAGACTACCTTTCCTGGGTCTGCAGATCCCAGAATGCTGAATTTATTTATCTTGAATGTTTTCATTGGCTGCTGCCGAGACACATCCTTCCTTCCCCTCCACCCCCCTCAGTGCTCCTAGATCCTCTTCAAGAAAGAGTCTCTTGTGTTCATCTGTCAGATGTGTGTTACTTTCGGGGAAGGAGGTGAAAAGATTTTAGATAGTATATATTTTAAAAGCCATATATGAAACCCAAGGAATACAAAGGGGAAAATGGGTAAAATTGACATCAAAATTGAAAAAGTTCTGCATGATTTTTCTATTGTGTTTTTCTTTTTCCTTATATATTTGTTGGCTTTCTTCCCTCCCTTCCTCTCTCCCTCCCTTCCTTCCTTTCTTGCTTTTGTTCTCTTCTGCGTTTTTAAGGGACTTGCCCTGTAGCCTAGGCTGGCCTTGAACTCACTCTGTAGCCCAATCTGGCCTCAAACTCACAGGAATCCTTCTGCTTAAGCTTTCTGAGTGTCAGGGTTACATACCTGAGCCTCTGTGCCTACTGTTTCTTTGTATAAATAAATATTAGTCTGTCATCTGCCCACTAGAGGAAAGTATTTTCCCGGTCTGTCCCTCACTTCGCAATTTTGATTCTGAGTCCTCTTATTATGTAGCAGTTTTATTCGTTTAACTTTAAAAAGTGTTACAGTGATGGCTTCAGAGTGGGTAACGTAAAGCCTTGGATGATCACATTGTAGAATTGGAGTATGAGAAGAGTATTTGGATGAGAGGAAGGGAGGGATGAAAAATGGAGAGGGGAAAGAGAGAGCGCATGTAAGGTGAGGGCGAGAGAGCAGTATCTGAATCTGGATCTGGTGATACGATGGCTGAAGGTTGTTTTCTCCCATAAAACTGTCCAGGCTTTTGAAGACCCCAGGCCAGGGTTGACAAGCGTCTGAAGCATGTGGGTTTCCGTGTTCTGAGACCCAGTCTTGAGCTGCCTGTGTGGCAGGCCACTCTTGTCTCTGCCTCTTCTTCTACTCCCTCCTACCCTTGAGGCCTCGCTGAAATGGAGGCTCCGTGAAGTCATCACTCAGCCCACCCTTCTTATCTGCTGCTGAGGGTACCTCCTGCCTTCTGGTTCATGCCAGAAATACTGCTGCTAGTCTAGTTCTCCTCCTTAAAGGCTACTTGTTCTCTCTCTCTCTCGCCTTTGGGCTCCCCACCGTCTCTCTCAGTCAGTGTGTCCCATCCAGTCAGAAGTGACGAAGTTGCCCAACAGATCAACTCCTCCACCCTTTTTTCCTGTTCTCTCTTTTTCAGAAGTCAGCACTACAGGTATTTGGTCCCGAGATAGGTTTAGGTATTGGCTTGGAAACCAGCTGGAGTTGTGGGAAGGAGGAAGGGATGAGTATCAGGCAAGAAAGGACAGATGTGGCTAGCATTGCTCTCAACCCCTCCCCTAACTCCATCTAGGGACCCTATCATGATCATTTTCCAAAGGTGAGATCAACAGTTTATCTTGGGTACCTGCCATGTCTTTTGCCTGGAGTTTGGCCATAGGGATACAGAGTCAGAGTCTTCGCTCCTGTGAAGCTATTGTCTGGTTTGGAGCTTAGAAAAATTGTTGAGGATGAAAGATAAAATAAAATCCAGATGTCCTACAAATGTAGCACCTTTTGAGTTTCTGGCCATTCTGTTTTGCCTGCCCATTTTGTCCTTTCTTTGCTCTTGGCACGGTTATTCCCGAAGTTGACTCTGTGGCAGATAGTAAGGTGGCCGTGTTGACTAGATAGCTCTCCAGTTCATCTTGAGCTGAAACTTGGCTTTCATTCTTCTGTTTGTGTGCGTCCATCCATTCATTCAGTTAGTCAGTCACTAACCAAAAGTTGCACAATCAATAGTAGCTAGATTAAACAGGTTTTATACACACGGGATTAGTGAACTCTTACTCCTTTCTTGTTGAAAAGCTGAATTATTAATTAATGGTAATACCAGATGTAGGGATAAAATCACTATAAAAATCGTCCTGTATGTTGTCATTTCTCCTCCAGGTGATAGAAGTATTCTTTTCTTCTTTTCTGTTTTATTTTTATTCATTATCGTCATATGTTTGTGTGTGGGTGTATACGATGTCTGTATATGAGTGTGGGTGCACATGGGATCACACGTGTGTGGATGCCATAGTAGCCAGGTGTCAATCAGAGGACAGCCTGTGCAAGTCCACCATGGGTTCTGGGGATTGAAATCAAATCATCAAGATTTGGTGACAAGCGCTTTTACCCACTGAGACATCTTGCCTGCTCCTGTTGGCTTATCAGACCGAGTTTTGTATAGTTCAGGATGGCCCCTCTGTGTGTCCAAGGCTAGCCTTCAGCTCTTAACTCCTTCCTCTGCCTTCCAGGTGCTGGGATCACAGGTATGTGCCACCATGCCCGGCTAGCTAGTATTATTTCTATCTCCATAGTGTGTGTTCAGAAAATAGGTCGAATTTTTATTCTATTTACAAGTAGAGAAGTTTCAAATAACCTAGATTCTCGCAGCAGAGATACCTGTCTACTACAGAGTAAGGGACCAGTGAATGCTTGTTGGAAGATAGAATAATGGATGAAGACTGAAGGGTGTATAGTCCCAGCACTCAGGAGAGTGACAAGTTCAAAGCTAGCATGGGCTACTAAGTGAGTTCTAAGCGAGCTTTGACCCCTTAGTGAGGCCTGTCTCTAACCAAAAGTATCCGAGGTAGGTAAGTTATTTGAGGTTAAAGGGGATGGTCGCATCTGGTTGGCTAGGGACACACAGGGAGTTTCTGTGTACATGGACAATTGCTGTTCATTTTTAAACTGAAAAGGTATGTTTGTTTATTCATCTAGAGCCTGGCTTCTGACTCAGGGCACATCTGCTTCAGCCTTCCAAGTGCTGGGGTTCAGGCCTGAGTCACCATAACCAGTTTTCGCTTAGTTTCTGGACCTGTTGATTGTCTGGATTATCTTTGAAATTTCTTGTAATTTTCTTCCGTGGTGGATCTGTGCCTTGGCTGTGGTTCCGTGCTGGGGGAGCCCATGCTCATCTCAGCCACAGAGTTTCTGTGTTTGTTTTGGTTCTTCTCAGAATTCTTTCCAGGAACAGAACATACTTTCCAACACATGGAACAGAGGTCGGGGTAGAAGTCATGTGTCCCTGGAATGTTCCAGGCCAGAGCTCTCTTTCATAGAGGTTCTGTAGATATCTCTATGCAGACTGGCCTGGCTCTCAGGGTCCAGAAACACAGCGTTCAGAGAAGGCATTTTCGCCTTTCATCTCTACTTTTGTTTGGTGGGAAGTATGAAAGCAAGTTGTGTGGAAGAAATTTTGTGTTGCTCCGGCTTTTCACACTCCTTTGATTTCTCTTCCCTCACCTCAGCTCTGAAGCCTTTATGTTCATGCCTGGGAAAAGCCCTCTAGTGAATGGAACCATTACTTTTATACACAGAAGTGAGGGGAGTAGGGACAGTGTGCATGTCCTCAAACAGTTAAAGTGTTTGGGGTCTGTTGCCTCTCCAGAGGTCAAAGGTGAGACTGACTTTTTGTTGGTGGCATCCCCCCGCAAGCCCCCCTGCAACACCTCCCCCGCTTAAACTCTCTTTCCTTGTTATCTCAACTCCCAAATGTCAGCTTTGATGTCTATTGTTGGGACTTCAAGAGGACTCTTAGCACGTCGGCAGGTGTTGGTTTTAGTGAGCAGGCGGAGAGTTCCACATTCTTGGGGGCAAAGAAATGGATCCCACCACATTCCCACCCCAAGAGCAGAGGTCCCTTTGCTGGCCCTCTCCCTGGGTGCACTTGCAGAAGACCTCTGTTCCCGGTGGGTCTGGAGAGTGGGTGGTGCAGGGTCCCTTCTTCCTTTCCAAGCCTGTCCAAAAGTATCTATCTGCCTTCGGGACTCAAAGCAGCTGAAGGGAGGTCGTCTAACAACCGTGTATTAAGATTTCATTAATCAAAGACACTTCCATGGCCCCTTTACAGAAACACAACTACTTTGGCTGTCCTCTGCTGACAGCCCGATAATTTATCTTTTCCAGAGGAGGGGAGGGGAGAGGGACAGAGAAGCACTTGGGGGTCCTACTTGCAGAAGGGATCCCTATGCTAATTCCTGGCATGCACATGTGGGTTCACAAATTGATTTTAGGGAATCTGCACTCCAGCCTCACATATACCTTCGAAGCAGTGTGCAGCCAGCCACATCCCCTTCCCACACAGCCCACACAGCAGGGAATCAAAACCACTTCAACTCTAATACTCCAAACAATAGATGGGCTATGTCTTTTTTATTTGCAAGTGTTCACTTCTTATCCCTAGCCCCAATATATGCTGAATTTGGGATGACCATATGGGCGTGTGTGTGTGTGTGTGTGTGTGTGTGTGTGTGTGTGTGTGTGTCTCATAGGCAGTTGGGGTCATGGAATGGGTGATGGGGACAGTGAGGCTTAGGAGTCACTGATTTGAAATGTACAGTCTTCCTCTTCTCCTCTACGAAACTACTCACATGCAGGGTGGCATCCAACCCTCTGTAACCCTTGGTTCTGGACATGGCTATCTGGACATTTCACACCTCTCAGACCCTTCAGAGTAGGTAGTAGAATACTGCACTGGCTTCTCTCTTTCTCTTTCTCTCTTTCTCTCTTTCTCTCTCTCTCTCTCCCTCTCCCTCTCCCTCTCCCTCTCCCTCTCCCTCCTCCTCCCCCTCTCCCTCTCTCCCTCCCTCCCTCCCTTCTTCCCTTTTTATCTTTTTTGGGGGGAGTAGCTTTGAACTCACTTTGTTGAACTCATCAAATATTTCCTGAATACTCACTAGATATGTTTAGCTCTGTTGAGAGATATGCTGGTGAGCTATACGTTGTTTCTTAGCTCTTAGGGGGCTAGACCCATTGCACAGATAGAGACACAATCTTTCCCATCTGACCAAAGTGCCTTGTGAGCATTGACTTAATCTTGCCTGTGTACCAGTCAAGATCTGGAAGTCTAAAAGACTTGATCCTTGTCTTCAAGAATTTCATAATCTAGCAAGAGAGTAGACGCAGAGGCTTAGAAATCCAGGTGGAAAAGAAGTAGGAACCATGTGTGAAGGAATTGAAATGGAAATGGCGTTGTCCGTTTGGGAAGGTGCCGTAGACAAGAATATACTGGAATGATAATCTAACTAGGGTTTTAAAGCAAAAATGGAGGAGACTGATTACACAAGAGGGAAAGACATTTTAGAAGAGGCAGCCTGTGCAAGGGTCCTGGAGGGGGGCAGAGAATTAGAATCCTTTGTCCTCACTGTGACTCAAGAGCTAGAGAGAAATAGGGGCTGGAGGTGAAGTTGAATCTTGCCGGAAGGTCTTCCTTGCCCAGCAGAGGGAACTACACTTCATTCTGTACGTTTTTGAGAAGGCATTGAAAGGGTTTAATCAGGGAAGTAAGATGAGAGAAAGGGTGTCTTAATGGGGACCCTCTGAGAGCTGAATTGAGGATGAGTATGTGATGCCATTGGGGTATCACTGGGAAGCCAACTAGTGGTTGGGTGAGCAGGAATGAAGGCTGGATGATGGCAGAGGTGTGGAGGGGAAGATGGAGGACAGGGGTCAGATGGGAGGGTTGATGGGTACATAGGGACTGTAGGGAGTGGGCTGAGAGACAGAAGGGCTGCTAGCCGAATAACTGGAGGGTGGCAAGAATGTGGATGTTCTGGGTAGGAGATACTGGGTTTGGGTTTTGGACATAGTATTTAAGGAAGTCTTTGAAAAACTTTACATGGAGGCAGCCTGTGTACTTACAGTAGGTCTTGAGGGAAAAGTGTGTGTGTGTGTGTGTGTGTGTGTGTGTGTGTTACTTTCTCACTTGCTCTTCACTTTATTCTCTCACTGAATCTGGAGCTCACCACTTCAGTTAGACTGCCTGGATTTTCTCTGTCTCTGCCACTGCTGGGTTACAGGAGTATGCCACCACCCCTGAGTTTTACATAGGTACTGGGAATCTGGACTCAGGTCCTCGAACTTGCACGGCAAGTACTTGACCAACTGAGCTGTCTCCCCAGCCCCAGGAAAGACATTTGACAAGCAGAAGATGTCAGCCTACAAATTCAGTGGTATTCACTGACTTCAGATGATATTTTCAAGTGAATACGAATCAGATATCTTAATTCCACAGCAGAAAACGGTCTTTTGGAGTTCCTTGAATCATGAGAAGTGTTTTCATCAAAGCCCTTTATTCATGGTTGTGCTGACATCTGGGGAGCAGAGATAGATAGTTTCCGTAGGTCTGGACTCCTGAGCCATGAGCTCTTCCCTCGATCCTAATTAATCCTTTGTAGTTAGTGACTGATGAAATCACGACTCTATGAAATTTTAATCCTCAGCTGTATGCACGCAAACTGACTTTATCACAGGACCCCAGGTGTGTGTCAGAAATTAGTGTGTGGAATCTATTGCATATTTGATTGCCTTATAAAATCCACAGGATCTGGAGGAAGCAGGCTGGAGTGTCAGAAGGTTGTTTTTATTTCTGTGCCCTTGCCAAATAGTCAAATGTATATCGTGTAATCTTGGCCGATGGAGATTGTATAGTTAGCTGCAATGCTCTGCCTGAGGAAAGTATATACCCAGGGGGACAGGGTGGCTGGAACCTGGGCCTTGGCTTCGTGTGCTTCTGCCTGTGCCCCTTTGCTGGGAGAGCAGGTGGCAGAGTGAGTCTGGAGTGAGGGATTAAGAAGAGAAGGATGCTTCTGATACAAGGAGGGGTCGTGGCTCTGTGATGAGATCACATGCTCTGGCTTTCACACCGTCTCATAATGGTGCGCTACGGACTGGAGTAGCAGGAATAAGCGGTGTGCACACTGTTCAGATGGTAGCTTAGAGCTTGGATGGATAGTTCAGGTCGGCCTTTTTGACACAGCATTTAAGGGCAGTTGTACAGGTATTCACGCTTATGTGACCGATGGGCCTACCACTGCCGTTCCCCTGTGGTAACTCAGGCATTACCTGTTGGATTTCTCACCAAGGACCTCCCCCTAGGTCCCCTCTAATTCGGCATCCACTGCCACAGCGTGTGCTGTTCTAGACCTCTCATTTCGATGTGAGAAAGATAACTGAAAGGCATATGATTTTGTGCAGTGCGGGATTCCTGAAGTTTAGAGTTGGAAACCTTGGTGACAGACTCCTGGTCCCTCCTAGACAAGTGGAAAACGGTTGTAGGGTTTTTTTTTTTTTTTTTTTTTTGCAGAGCGATGAGAGGTGAGTAGCTCTCCTTGAGAACCCTATATGTCAGCCCCTGTAGAAGGGCTTTAAAAGCCAGATTCAACTGGATCTGACAAGAAGGGCAGAGTTCAGTGGGCACCGTGGAGGGCCGAGCCTGGAGGGGATATTGCTAGGTGGCCTCTTAGGACCTTCCCAGGAGGGAATTCTATAGGGGGAGAAGTGACCCATTCCATCTGAACATGTAAAAGTGGCTTCCTGGGGCCGGTGAGCATCTGCCTGTACTTTCCCAAGGATCTAGGAGGCTGTTAGAGCCACACCAGGCCTCTGGAGTGTATATAGACTCCCAAGGCAGAGTCAGTGGTCCAGATGCTATGGATAGGGAGGGACCAGGAGCAGAGCAGTAGGCCTGGACCCAATGGGGTTCAAGACCAGCTTCGATCAGATTTCTTCAGCTCTCCCCTCACCCCTTTGCCTGCTCCTAACTGCTTTCTCCCACACTGTAATGCCATTCATCATCTGACTTGAACACATTTGGTGTCTCCTCCTTGGAGGTCACAGCCTCTTGGTGTTTCTCCATTGCTGCTTCTGCTACAGGAGAGTTTCTCTTCTAATCGGTCCCATGTGCTTCAGGTTTCTCCCCATGGTGCTGGCTTTTGGTCCTTCTCCGTTCCTTCTCTGTGTATCTTTGGGTGCCTTCTTTTAAACCTGATCAAGCTGTAGGGTGGCAGTGTCATAGTCTCATGGCTGACATGAGTCGGTTGGTTACATCTGCCCATTATCTTTAGTCATAGCCATGATCCTAGAGATGAGGACTGTTCCATTTCTGTTTTATAGATGAGGAAACTGAGGCATGGGCTGGGGAAGCCACTCCTGCACAGCTGCACAGCCTTGAAGTCATAGAGTGAGGCTTTGAAATTATCACCGACCGATTCCAGATCCCAAACCATTCCCATTACGTCACATTATAGGTATCACACAGACTTATACCAATTTTAACCTTCCTCCCAAGACGAGTACGTCTAGCATGACCTTTATTCCTGTTGGCAGCTCTTAAGCTCAGACTGTCACAAAAGATTCTCTGAGGTGTGACGTGTCATAACCCCCCATCTAGGGCAAGTTTGGCTATGAGGTACTGGCTGTCCTCTAGGATGATTCCTAAGCCCCAAGTCCACAGATTTCACAGAGACTGAAATGGCTGCATTCTTCATAGACACTAGGCTTGCCTGTTCCAAAAATGGTGATTTCTATAGCAACCATTTATTCTAGCAGATGTGTGCCTGGTATGGTTGGCGAGAAGGGTGGGCCCAAAAATGGAAGCGGCCTTTTATTCTTCACTTCCTGAACGCGTGCCCTGTGTATGAGGCAAACAGGAGGAGGAGCCATGGCATCCTTTTAGCCTGTATAACATGTAGGGCCCAGCACAAAGGATCTGTTGCTTCAGGCCGATTTCTGTCTGCTGCTTAAGCTGGGCTGTTGGGTGGTGGAACTCTCTTTGGCAAGTGTTCCCGTTGGTTCCAGTTCAAAGAATGTCTGTCACTTTGGTTTCTGCAAAATATAGTCATTTATCATAAGAAGGTTAATAAATGTGGAGGGCGCAGTTGCTAAAGATCACAAAATCTACCGTACTGGATGGTACCCAGGCTCTTAGGTTGGAGGTTGAAATATATGCTGAAGCCAAATAAAAGAATTTGTTGTCATAAAACAGGAGTTTCTTGGAGCCCAAGGGCAAGAAAACAGGCCTCCTTTGAAAGGTAGGAGGAGAGAAATACCATCCAGCTCTTGGAAAGTGTTCTTTAGATCCCTGCTCAGTCTATGCAGCCAGCTTAATTTTCAACTTTTTGCTGAGTGAGTCTAAAAGTGGCCTCCCCGGGACTCCCAAGTGGACAGGTGACAGGGCTCAGCTGTTCACATCTGTATCCCAGATTTTAGGGAGGCACTCTGTCTTACGCAGCTGAGCTAAGTGTCCACACCTGCCTAGTCACTCACCGAGACTTTGCTGTGAGGACCATGGGTGTGGTCTGCTCAGACAGACACAACAATGCTGCACAGGGTGGCTTCAACAGAAATGTGCTTCTCACCGTTCTGGTGGTCGGGTTGCTGAGATTAAAGTGCTGAAGGGTTCCTGGTGAAGATGCTCTTCCTGGCTTGTCTTCTCCATGTCCTGACCTGGTGAAAAAAGAGGCAGAGAGGACTCTCTTGGTCTCTTGAGGTCTCTCCTCCCTCCCCCCGCCTCTCTCTCTCTCTAAGACAAGATCTCTCTATGTAGCCCTGGCTTGCTTGGGACTTGCCATGTAGACCAGGCTAGCCTTGAACTCAGAGACTCCCCTGCCTCTGTCTTTTAGGGGCTGAGATTATAGGTATATACCACCACACAGGCTTGGTGGCGGAGGTGGGGTGGGAGGTGTCCTCTTTTTATAAGGACACCAATCCCTATGATTAGGGCCCCACCCTTATAACCTTGTTTAACCTTAATTGCTTCCTTATAGGTAAGTCACATCCAGTGGTATTTGAGGTGAGGCTTTCAATATGCTAATTTTAAGGAGACACTGTAGTGTAGTCCATAGCAGTTCCATAGTTTAATATGGCTGCTGGGATCCACTCTTGCTTTTGGTGGGTTGGAAGGGGTTTATCATGCCCTCTGAAAGGAGTCTACCACAAATAGGAAGAATGAATGTGCTACAAGAAAATGCTGCATGCCAGACTGGAGTCTCAACTACCTTCTATTTCTTTTTCTTTTTTTGAGGTATCCTAAAGCCCTCATTGGCCCAGTAGTCACTGTGTGGTACAGCTAGCTTTGCACTTGCAGCAAGCCGCCCGACTCAGCCTCTGTGTGTCCCTACGCCTGGCTTCAGCCTCCTTCTTGGTTGTGCTGCATTTGAAGCTACTAGCTATGTTGTGTGTTTGTGTGCCTGCGTGCATGCGTGCGTGCGTGCGTGCGTGTGTGTGTGTGTGTGTGTACATATATATGTGTGTGTACATATATATGTGTATGCACATATATACATGCATATACACAATAATACATAAGCGTACATGTATACACGCATATATACATGTGTATGCATGCCTTATGTAGTACACGTATATACATATCTATTTATAGATATATTTGCAAAAATATACAACTTTCTAGAAAGAGATTGTCTGAGGATGGCTTTCCAGCCCCTGTTCCATACTGAAGCCAGCTGACCTCTTTGTTTTCACATAAAGTTTGAAATTGAGTAAAGTACGTGTTTTTCACTATCATGAGTCCCCCCTCTTTCTGAGGAATTGTTGAGAAACACCTGAATTTGCCGTTCTCGGTCTGTAAGTGCTATGTGCCAGAAGATTCCTGACAGTGGCCGTAAGACGGAGTTTTTAATGAAGTGGAGAGATGAGATCTAGGGGCCCCAGACTCCTGTCACCAAAGGCTAAATGGGAATGTGGGCACCAGGCCGTTCCAGGGAGCCTCCTGCGGCATACACTCCCGTGCCAGTGGGATACGTGCTGTGACAGAGACCAGATGATGAATATATTTTTAAACTTGGAAGCCATGAACCACTTATTATTTCTGAATTAGGAATCAAAACATATGAATAATCTCAACAGGGGTTCAGCAGATGCATTTTGCCTTTAAGGTCACTTTGCTCTGGGGAGGTGGTCGGGGGGTGATGGGAAGCCAAGTCCAGCCCGTTCTTCTTGTGACTCGTAGGACATTCACGTGGTGTTTGCTCAATTAACCAGTCTCTGTGAGTGTGATCCACGGTTATACTGTAAGTGTGATGCCGTGGGGTCAGGGCAACACTTGGAAGCAAGCGGCCATCCTTAGTTTTTGAATATGCCAGTGTCCTGGGAGAAGAAGACAGAGTCTGGTAGCTGTGATGACGGAAGAGGCAGTGGCCTGAAACAGTGGCCTGATGCAGCTTTTAGATGCATCGCACATACTCTCTTACCCTTCTCTTTGCCTCTCTCTGTACCTCCTCCCACACACCCCTGCCAAACAAAGTCTGGAACTGAGGTGTTCTGGAATTCCACCCTTGCTAAGCTCTGGGATTAAGGCCAGCCGTTTAGGAAGAAGATGGTGGACGAGAAAAACTCCCCTCCCCAGTGTTAGCCGTTGGCTCTATAGCATGGTAGAGCCTTCCCCATTCAGGCCCTGACACATCGCCTTGAAACCCGAGCGTCACGCACCAGGAGACGGTTAAGCCAAGCCTAACCGATGACAGTCTCCCTGTTCTTAATGACTGGGCAGGGTGCCCCTGTTCCAGCCTCTCACCCGCTCTCGTTGCCGCTCAGACACAGGTGCTGAATAACCAAATGCAGAGTGCTACATGAGGGAGGGTCGTCAGTGACAGAAGGCTTTTGGGAACCTTGGGAGCTTGCATTGCAGCTGGAGAGCCATGTGCAGGCCCAGCTTGCTCTCTGAAGGGAGGGGGCCCAGGGTGAGCACTTACTGGGCCTGGCCTTTCCGTATGAGTCAGGTGAATCCCGGACCCTTCATTCTCTCTCTCTACCTGTTTTCCGACAGTTTGGAATGACGCCAGTGGTCACACCCGTTTTGAAAGGCAATACAAACAAATGCTTAAAGAGTTAACAGTAGCCCCATCCCAGCCCTTCTGTAAGGTGACCGTCGCGTGTTTCATTTTTATGAAATCATTTCAGAACAACAGGAGAGTTCCGAGAAAAATCCAGAGTGCCCCCACATTTCCTCTACCAATTTGGGACATGCAGATATTGAGCTAAATTTCTTCACTGACTCCTTTCTTGGTCTCATGTTGCCATAAGCGAGCCCTCTCCAGGAGGAGGCAGGCTGTGCTGTCCGTGTCTACCTCACAGGTTAGGAGGCTTGTGGCTTGTCCTGGGGGCAAAGCGTGGACTGGCAAGAGGGACAAGGGTGTGCTGATTGTAGGCATGGCCTCCATGCTTCGGAACCTCTGCTTTGGAGAATTCAGTTCATACATGCCTCCATAAAGGAAATCACCCCCCAGACAGAGCTGCTTTCTCATCAAGTGGCAACAGGGAACCGGAGAAGCAAAGCAGCCCTTCCCTAGGAGAGGTGGGGGGCTCCCATTTGTATACCCCATCTCTTGGAACAGATGCGTCCTTATTATACAAGAGGAGGACCTGAGTGACCTGGAAATCCAGTCTTCTGTCATTTGCCCGCTAAGCACATGCTCCTAGATGGATGGCTTGGAACGAGGTACACATGGAGACGGCCATGTTGAGAATCCTTCTGGCTCGGAAACTATTGCTTCTGTAACCTCTCATTGCAAGCTAATGTCTTTGCCTAGGGACGGCTCTAGCTTTTATCTAAGGCACTTTTTGCTGCATCTGAATTAAATGAATTAAATCACCATTAAAATGAGGTGACTCTTGTGCTCCATATTGAAATATTTTAAGAGGGAACCACAAAGCTTGAGTGTGGTGGCCCATGCCTTTGATCCCAGCACTGGGGAGGCAGAGACAAGCGGGATCTCTTGAGTTGGAGATAATGCCTGGTTTACAAAGTGAGTTTCAGAATAGCCAGGGGCACAAAAAGAAATCCTGTTTCAAAAAAACCGCCAGAAAAAAAAAAATCTTCCCGTCACTACCACCATCGGAGAGCAGCAGCCACAATCCTGAGCTGTCCCAGGGCTGTGGCCTTCAAGAAGGGCCGTGAGGTGACTAAGAACTTCAGAGGGACAGCCGGCACCACAGGTGCCTCAGCAAACATATCGAATTCTTGCGGGACATGTGTACCCTATGAGCATCATGCCAAGGAGCTGCTCAGGATGTCAAGGACAAGCGGGTGCTCAAGTTCATCAAAGAGAGGATGGGCACACACATCCCTGCCAAGAAGAAGCAGAGGGAAATAAGCAGCGTGTTGGCAGCTGTGAGGAAGTCCCTGCCATACCCTCCTCCATAAAAATTTATGCTGGGTGAGGGCTGGGGGAGGCAACCACAGAACAGGAGTTTGAGGACTCCCTTCTCTTGGTTTTGTTGCCCCTGGGTTGGTTGCAGGGAGTGTGATGTTTTGTAAAGAGCTGATCTGTTGTGGAGTACAGTGGGTCCTCAGAAGCCTTTGGGAGGGAGCTTAGTGTGGCTGTTGGGAGTGGCCTGGCATTGTCTTCATCTAGGGGTGCAGTCAGGGACCTGGGCTGCTGTGTGACAGTGGCTAGATGAGAGCCTGGCAGAGTTGCTTAGGTGGCTGAGGGCTCAGGGATGGGCTCACTCTGACATTGATGAGGCCTGAAGCCTCCACTCGTTTGGCCAGCCCCTAGACCTCTGATTCCGTGCAGGAATCCTGTGCTCTTAGCAGTCAGGAAGCAGGGCTTTGGGAAGGGTTATGGCTTTACGCAGGGCTTTGGGAAGGGTTATGGCTTTACTCTTGTGTCCCAGAGAATGTGAGTAAGCATAGGTGGTTAGAGTAGAGTTGGAGAATGTTGTAGTGCTCCTGCAAAGCAAGCAGGGCCTTACTCTACATTGCCAACCTGACACTCTCTAGACTCACCAGAAACAACGTGTGTGGTGAAGGAGTTGCTAGATTAATTAGGTGGAACACCCACCCTTTAGGGTAGCCCTCTACATATGGGTTGGGGTCTCAGACTGAATAAAAAGGAAGAAGTGAGTTAGCACTAGCATCCATCCCTCTCTGCTTTTCGACTGTGGCTGCCACAGGGTCAGCTACTTCATATTCCTGCTGCCGTGACTTCCTTGCGTGATGAACTGAGCCCTCAAAGTGTAAGCCAAAATAAACTCTAGGTGCTCTTGTTAGGTCGTTCATTGCAGCAATGAGAAAAGGAAGTTAATACAGTGAGGGTCTGGGCCCTGAATGGAGGGAAGTCTTCCTCCCTCCACCCAGACCCCAGACATCATTATCGGTGTGGGTGAGTTCATGAAGACCTGACTGGCTGAGAGAGAGTGGAGTTCCTCTGCAGGAGGTTAAGTTTGCCTGGGTTTTAGACTTTCTTGCTCCAATAGGTAGTTGGAAAACCATTTTTTTTTGGGGGGGAACTTGAGTCCCTTTTTGTCATTGTCCCATCTGACTGCTCCAGCGAGGTATGAGAAACCAGGAGAACGGCCTTAGGAAAGCTTGGAATCTCCAGATGTTGGTGATAGGGAGGGGCAGACCCTGAGAGATACTGCAAGCTTTTCATACACTCTTCCCATTCCTGCCTGAGCATCTGGAACTAACTCTTCCAGAGAACCTCTCCCAGCTTGAGGCAGAGGCATGAGCAACTTGGCCTGCGGTTGGCTTTACCAGTGGGACACCACCAAGCTACTCCTGCTGCAGTGGCCATATGAAAGGCAAAGAGAGCAGTCATGGTTCTGGAGAGCGTGTGCCACCCACGTAGTCACAATGGGGCAGGAGGATGGTTCCTGCTCTGTCTTCCATGCTGGGTTTAAGTATGTGCACATGTGTGCCTCATGCCTGCAGAGGCCAGAGGAGTGTAGATCATCTGGAACTAGGGTTACAGACAGTTGCAGGCCACCATGTGGGTGCTGGAAAATGAACCCCAGTCCCCCAGAGATCAGCTGGGGCTCTTAACCGCTGAGCCATCTCTTGAGCCTCATTGTGATCTTTCTGAGTGAAGTTAAGGTTCTCAAAGACAGAGCTGTGTTGTGTCTTAATTCTGGCCAGGGAGATCCTAGGCTAGTTTAGAATGTGAATTAGTCCAGTCAATTTACCTTTCCCAGAAGTGGTGTTCGTGTGCCTGTAACCTGCTCCCCTTTCCATGTGCTATTAAATTTTTGTAGATTCTCTTCCTGGGGCACTGGAGAAGTCTTGGGTGGAGTTGGGAGCAGACTGCCAATGGGAAACATGCATAGTGTCTTCAGTCTCTAGAGCAAGAAATGACAGTGGGGAATTGGCCTCGGTGTGGGAGCAGGTCACGTCTCTGTGAGTGTCTAGATGTCCGGAACCTTGGTGACATGGGACACCTCTTTATTGTTACCTTGGTCTGGGTGGGTAGTGCTCAGTAGCCCACTCAGCCCCCGGTATAGTTTTGTCCTTTACTTCCTGAGGCTATTTTCCTCTTCTTTTCTTCATTTGAAAAATAATCAGCAAAATCCTTATTTCCATAGCATTTTTTTTCCTGGCTGTAAAAAGCTGAATCCTAAACCCATTATTATAGCTGTTCGTGCTATTTTAATCTACTCTGTTTAGAGGTGAGAGGGTAGCAGTGAATCTGCAATTACTGAGTACATTTGATCCATGGCACAGCCACCGGAGCTGGAGGAGAACCCTCCCGAGTAGGGTGGTGCCATGCGTGGCAAATCACTTTCAAATTTACTAAAAATATGCCCCTCTGCAGCCATGTAGATATCATAATTTTCCTCCCTAAGCCTTCTTGAAATTTCTGTTCGCTTCCTGCCTGATGCTGGCTCTCAGCACACACTCCTTGGCTCGCCCGCTTGCTCCTTTTCATTCTTTCTCTTGGCCTTCCTGCCCACACAGTCTGGCCTCTGTTGCCCTCCGCCCCGTGCCTTGTTTCTTTCCCCTCATTTTTTTTCATCTCCTGCTCAGAAATGTTGTCTTTCTACTCTCCCCGGCATGGTAGTGGAAACCATGTTTGGTTTGCCACGGTCAAGAAGGAGAATACTTAGAATTTTAAATCCCCTAGCTATTTCACATTTAAACAAGCTGGCAAGCTGGAGCGGTGCCGCGCCTCCTACATACAGTAATTGTTGCATCCCTAGGCTCCCTGTTCTATCTCTGTTCCTATTTCATTCATTTTTCTATTTGCAGCCAGTGCAGAATATGGGCTGCCCCCCCTTCCCTAGCTCCCGAATCCCGCTCTCCATCCAGTGACCTTGGCTTCCTCGAGTGCCGCACTGTAAATGAAATGTGGCATTGCCACATGGATCTTGATAAAATATATCAGTGCATGAATTGATTTTCATATTGATTTCCTTGGACCGGCAAGGTGTGTGTATGTGGAAAGCAAGCGTCTTGCAATGACAGTCCTAGAGACTGGTAGAGATGCCTGGGGAGCAGCAGGCTTTGTTTTTGTTGCACCTAAGAAAACTTTCTGCTTGTTAGCACCAGGGAGAGGCCGTTGAGCTCTGTACATTCACTCTTCGAGGGAGCAAAGTGCCAAGGTTGTAAGGGCATGTCGCCTGACCCAGGAGAGAGAAATATACCAAATCTGTGTTCCATGACCCGGGCTTTGGGAGAAATATGATCTCAATGCATCCAGCTGCTTTGCTGTTCGACCTAGGAAACTGTCAGGTTAGATACTGAAGGCCATGTGCACAGAGCAGCATGGGGGGTCTGGGTTGAGGAGATGTGCTGGCTCCCTCCCCCTGGTCATTTCCTCTTTCCTTTTTCAGGCTAGTTGAGATGTGGCACTTGTGAATTTAGGACTCATGCTCTGCCCTAAGGGAACGTGTATAATTCATGATGTGTCAACATTGATGGCTGGGTGTGCTTTGGAATGTGTGCTTGCAGCTGCACGCACATGCAGGCCTGTGTGTGCCGAGTTTACAGGATGTGAATGTGACAATGGTCTCCTGCCTTAGTGGCTTTTATTACAGAGCAATGGACAACCGAAAGAAGAGTGTCAAGACATGATCCAAGCTTTATTTTTCCTCCCCCGCCATCACTATCACAGTCCTTCTCTCGACGTCTGTATAGACGCTATCAGCAGCAGTTCAGCCGATAGGTGGTGAGATTTAGTAGGCATGGCTTCACATGATCCTGTGTGCATGTCTGTATTCATATAAAGAGAGTAAGTCCGTTGAAATAGCTGTGGTAATTCATTGCATTTTCTAGCTTAACTTGAAAAGCCCAACTAGAAAACCTTGTTGGTTGTGAGCTCTGCTGAAATGCCTTGCAGCACGGAGTAGTAGTGTAACTCCTGCTTTGGTAAGTATCAGGAGGCGAAGTCATGGAGCGCTTTGACATCCTGTGATCTTGTGGCACTGGAGACTAGTATCTTGATTCTCAGTAACTGCATAGTGGCATCGGAAAACAGAGAGAGCTGGCTTGGATTAATATAGTCAGTGGTTCTTAGCCAGGGACGGCCTTATGCTCAAGGGTGCATTTAGTAAAATCTGGAGACAGTTTTGGTTGCCACAATGTATGTAGGAGAGTTGTGGCTGGTATATACTGGGTAGGGCTGGGAGTATTTCTCAACTCACAGTCTGCACACTCCTTTCCCCCGACCCACTATCAAAATGTACTTGGTCCAAGATGACAGTAGTACTGGGCTGGAGATTCCTTGCCCGGAGACAGGGTTTTAAATATTTTTGTTTTTGTTTTTGTTCAAAAGTTTGTATTAAATTCTTACATGTAAAAGTAATTTTTTCTCCCAAAGGCCTAGTTTTTCTTGAGTCAGGTGTTGGAAATGCTCTGACATAATTGAAGTTCCTAATTCACTGGCATTTATTGTTCTAGAGAACAAACAAGGAAGCCTGCCAGTGTGCAGATCAGCAGGCCTGTCCCCAGATGGCCCACCCAGTGAATGCCCAAATTCATTGACTCATGTAGAGCTATTCAAAACCACAAGGATCACATGAGCTTTAAGTTGGATTTTGAGAGCTCATGCTCCCACAAGGGGACATAGTGCACCCTTGTTTTCTTTACAACTTATACCAAATTTTCAGAGGCTTCTGATAGAACTTTCCAGAGATGCCAGGCTCATGGGACTGACTGTGCAGCAGAGGCAGTTTGGCAGTGTGTGTAAAACATCGTCTGTGTATGGAGACCAGGCAGGGCTTCTTGACTGGCCTGCTGTGGGTCCTTGGCAGAATGCTTTGGTCTTGGTGAGACAAGTAGGCAGCAGCAAGAGGGCCAAGGTGGGGAGCTTGTGTGTTTTGGTTGTTGGACCATGTCATGGGAAGTCACTGATTTCCATATGATCTGTCTAGTTAAGTAGAACCTCATCAGGTGAGATAGGGGTTAGGGAAGATAAAGGACCTCCTTTATTGGAGTAAAGGAAGAGTTTTTCCTTGGGGATGGAATCACAAGTGAAGCTTCAGCATTGAATGTTCTGGAACCATTGCATACTGTTGTACTGACCTTCTCCTCTGCCCTCTCGCCTGCTGTAAAGGACAAGTGAAGCCCCTGTGTCTGTCTGCGCTCCCGGTGAGCACAAGGAAGATAGTTAAGAGATGGCGTGTCCTGTTTTTTTTTTATTTCGTGTGCCAACCATCTGTCATGGCGACCTCTAGAAGGGCCTCACTGTTTCATACACACTGAAAAGGGAAAGAAAGTGCCCCTGGACGGTTGGTTTCCCGAATCTCTTTCAAAGGGCAGAGTCATGCTGCGGAAGCGTGGCTTGTCTCCCATGCCGTATTTTCTCATTGTCTTGCCTTCTGGTTTCTGCCAGCAGGAGCAACAGGGAGAGAGGGCTGTTGGTGGACTTGGGGTGGGACTCTGCCCTGGCTCTGCAGCCTTCTGGCAGTGTGACCTTGTGCAAATTTCTCACCCTTGCTGAGCCTCATGGAGACCACAGCATACTCTCTAGACCCTCCACAGACATGCTTCCTCAACTAAAGAATGGAAAAGCATGGTAGCTTGCCCAAAGCTGTGCATACATCAGGCACTCTGGATGACGCTTGATTGTTTTATGGGATGGATACCAGGCTGTGACACAGGTTTGGGGTACGTCCTAAGGGTTGTTCCTGAGGGGCGATAGAGCTTCTCCTCAGTCACTCCTGTCATTGTAGCTTGTCTCGGGTCACCTAACCTGCTGTTAGCTAGCTTGCATGCTTAATAGAATTGGAGGCATATCTGGGGTCTCCCTTGGTATTGTAGACCCGGGGTGGATGTGTCTCCCATCCTTTCTCTTGATGGGAGAGTATTTATAGCTGGGTACAAGTACAGTCAGAAGGTTCTTATAAAACGCTGTTGTTACTGCAGTACAAAGTTAGAAATGCTTGAGGTTTCGGCTTCTTGGCTCTTCCACGCGGCCATGAATATTTTATGGGAAAGGAAATACTTAGTGTCTGACTCTTTTTATAGTGCAGCTACTCACAGGGCTGGGAACCTTCCAGATCTCGCCAAAATCAAAATCACTGCCTGTCCACCCGTCCCTCTACTTCCTTTTCAGAATCCACCGGAGCCCCACCTCACAGAGGTGTCTGGTTCTCTAGGTGAATGGCCTCATTTGTAAAACGTAGAGTGTAGTGTGCAGGCCAGTAAATGCCCTAAGATGGAGGACTACCCAGTCCTGTTGGCCTTGGTTGTACTGGTCAGTACCAGGTTGGCTTGCAGGTGGAGTGCCCACCACTTCTAGGTGCCTGTCAGCATTTTCTGCCAGAGTCTTCTCTGCTTGGGAAGAGGTGACTGGAATCACCAAAGTCCACTCTGCTCTTGGAACATAAAAATCACCAGCTTAATCTGGATATGGTGGGGTCCCTCTTTTATGCCAGCACTTGGGAGGCTGAGGCAAGAAGATACTGAGTTTCAGGATTGTCTCTAAAAACAACACACACGCATGCACGCACTACAGCAACGGATTAAGTTTAAAGTCTAACAGGCCCCCAGGGACTTCTCCTTTCACAGTTCAAGGTGGGTGAAATACTGTTCCTGGGCTTTCTTTCTGTTCCCTTTGGCGCCCCACACGTAATGCAGGAAAATAGGGCCTTGGTGGTTTCAGCTGTGGCTGGCTTAGTGGGGACTCAGTGAAGAGGAAAACAGGTCCCCTGGCAGGTGAACACAGTGGGAGTTCTTCATTGCTGGCCTCAGTGGGGACCCCCAGAAGCAGGTACTCATCTGGCTTGGACTCACAGTCCTAAGACACCTATCATGACTGCCCCAGACCAGGTGGCAGGTCAGATCACAGCATCTAGGAACACTCGACCTCAGGTAACTTGCCCAGTGGGACTTCTCAGAGGCACACACAGACGGTAAATGTTTCCTGGGGAGGTGAACTAAGTGACCTCATCCTTTTAACAGCATCCCCAGATTCCCAAGTGTGAAGCATGGCTTCTGATGTGCCCAGGGGCACAGCTAGTTGTCCCTTGTGCCAGCTCAAGACATATATCTTTTACAGATTTATTTTAATTTTGATTATGTGTATGTCCACACAAGTCAGGTACCAGAGGAAGCCAGATGCTTCTGGAGCTACTACTGTAGGTGGTTTGAACTGCCTGATGTGGGTGCTGAGAACTGAATTCTAGTCCTCTGGATGAGCATTATGCACTTATAACCACAGAGCCATTTCTTCAGCCTTCCAGGACAGATTCTCTTAGCAAAAGGGGGCTGGGGAGCAGGGAGGGGAGTTGAATATAGTCTGAATCTCAGTTTCACTTTTATCAGCTGGGCTCTGGGAGCTCAGGCTTCCACTGTGTCTGCTGCCTGTACTGCCCTTGGCGTTTGCCTTGGCTTCTGAGCAGGTACTAGGGAAACCGTGTTTTGCACACCCTCAGTGGTTATCTTACTATGAAGCAGAGCTCTGATTGCTCATGATAGCTCTGTGCTTCTCCCAACCCTTTACTTCCTGGTCTTCAAACTCAGCAGTAGCAAAAGGCAAGGTGGGAATAGAAAGCTTATGGGATTGTGGGTTTAGTGGCTTGCTTTCCCTAATGTTGTGAAGGTCAAGGAGGAGGAGCCATGCCTCCCCCAACCGTGTTTATTATTCTTAATAGGATTTGGCAGAGTATTTTATACCTAGGGTTAACCTCAGAGTCCGAGTATTTAGCTGAATGTTGATATTCAGTGTCCACGTAACTACCAGTTCGATGCATGTGATAGACGTCAGACTTAATGACCTGAGATTCTAGACTGGGGCTGTAGTTCAGTTTAGTGGGGTGTATGTATGGCATGTACAAAGTCTGGGGTTTAGACCCTGGCACTGCATAAACCAGGCATTGTGGTCCATGCTTGTAATCCCAGGACTTGGGAAGTGGAGGCAGGAAGATCAGAAGTTCAAAATAATCTTTGGCAACCTGCAGATTCTGAGGCCAGCCTAGGCTACATGAGATCTGTCTCAACAAAGAGAACAAAACAATAACAACAACAAAAAAGAATAGAATGCTCAAATGTTGTGAATCTTCATTATTATTGGCCCTTTTCATTGGAAGTCATCCCCCCCACACACCTACCCAAGACAGGGTGTCGCTGTGCAGCCCTGGCTGTCCTGGAACTCACTCTATAGACCAGGCTGGCCTCGAACTCAGAGATCCACCTGCCACTGCTTCACAAGTGTTGGGATTAAAGGCGTGAGACCACCATCTTTTAAACAATGTAGACAAGTTAAAAAAATGGAGACAGAAAAAGGAGAGAGCAAACACTTTGATCAGTACTTGTTATATGACAGACAATGCTCTGCATTTTTAAACATCGGCCTTTCAGGATAACAGCAAAGCAATGCTTAGCTGTAGCAATCACCTGGCTCTAGGAAATGATGCCAGGGGAGGGGTGATTGTTGGTGAATTGTGAGGCAACTCCAGCCATCATCTCACAGTGGGTCCTCCCCGTCCAGAAGATGAAGGACACTGACGGTCAGGCAGAGGTGTTGGTTTGTAAGCCCTCATTCTCCACTACAGAACCCAGGGATTGTGTCCATTGAAGACTTTGTCTTGCATAGTGTAATCTTGAAAAGGTAAATATAGTTTTGACTGAAGAGAGCATCTCTTCCCTTAGAGGTTGCTGCTCTTGGGAATCTCTGGGGGTTTATGTCGTAGCTTTTCCTGGACGAGCATGTCCTAAACTGAAACTTATTGTTCCATTCTCCCACATCCCAGATATCTGCCTCTGTTACTCATTCTGTATGGAATTTCTTTCCTGGAAGTTGTAAAATACATTTAAAAGAGATCTGCCTGGAATGCTTGAGTTCATAATACTCTGTGGTGCCTAGAAGTACCTTTAGGCTTTCTGAACTGTCCAAGGTTTAGAAGGTTGTGTCTTCTCGTTTTCCTGTATTCAGGAGTTGTCCCCCTTGGGGTACATTGTTCTGGAGACTACTAGGATTTACCTTTTGAAGTCAGTTACCTAGCCACCAAAAGAGAAACTCAGCCAACTATATTGTCCTAATGATTAAGGTCACTGCTAATAGCCATTAGAGATGCCATTGTGCTTCTGGCCTCTTTGCAGCTCTTTGGACAAAGAGCCCTCCAGATGGAAGTGCCTTGGGAGAGTACACTAGAGATGAATAGTCTGCATAAGGTTCTTTGCGCTTCTCAGCCTCGCTGGGCAGGAACTTGGTGGAATGCTCGTTGGGTACACAGAAGTGACATGGAGAGGATGTTGAGATGGCAATTAAGTATTTATATGATGAGCCTGGAGGATTTCCGGGCTTCTAAATCCTTCCAGCTCGCTTGTGGAGAGAGGCCTGGAGGCTTCCAACAAGGTAAACACTGTGAGTTAGATTGTGTCTCTTGGAAGGGAGATGTGGTTCCCTGGCCACCGTTACTTTGTTTCCCTGAGGTTGACTATGTTCCTCTCCTTGGTCAGAGAGAACAGGGTAGGTTCTGAGGAGCAGACAGTAAGCAATGGCGTTGGAGGACTGTGTTCTGAGTCCTAGCCCCGGGAAACCTGGAAGAGTGAGGTTGAGGTGCTGTTCGGCTGCTGCGAACACATCCTCTTGTTCTGGTGGTCAACGTGGTCAGTGTTCCTCTCTGCACTGGTGAGAGGCGGGAAAAGGACCACTTAGGTAAACATGGTTCTTCAGGTGGGTTCCGGGAGAAGGTAGCAAGCAAGGTGTGGTTTGTTGAGAACTCAGTGAGGAGCCTGAAGTTTCGGGACCAAAATAAAAGGATGCGTGGCAGCTGCTGGCTGGCACGGTTCCTCAGGCCTAGGCTCCTAAGGAGGAGAGAAACCAGTGGTGTGGGAGGGCAGGAGGTGGCTTCTCGGACCAGGTATGGATTTTAACTGTGGGAGTAGGGGAGAGACCATGTGAGTAAGGAGTGGGTAGGATTTACTATTTCAGTCTTGGTAGACTTTAGAATTTTGCAACAGAGGCCAAGGAAGGATGTAAGAGCTGAAAGAAGGATGGGTAGAGGTTTGGAGGTGGGTGTGACCCCAGATGGCAATAATCGTTACATAGAGAAAACAGGCTATTTTTTGCATAAGTTGCTTGGAGCTTCCACGCAAAACTTCTGGTACTCTCTGTGCAGCCCTGAGCCTTGGATCTCCCTTTTCTTGTCACTTCTCCCTGGTTCCTGTTGCATTACCAGTGTGTGTGTGTGTGTGTGTGTGTGTGTGTGTGTATTAGTATTTGATACACAATGTCTTGCATTCTCTACTTGATTATAGACTCTTAGTAGGCACAGCCAGTATATCACGTTTTCTTGTTTGAAGCTCTTTACTGTGACGGCCATATGCCTTGCATTATTAGACAGTATTATTAGACATATGCCTTGCATTATTAGACAGTATTATTAGACATATGCCTTGCATTATTAGACAGTAAGCTCGAATGCATGGAAAGACCATTGCTTAAGTCTTTTCTTCTCAGAGAGCTGCTCACTCATTCTCACTGTCTTCTTACCTGTCCCAGGCCAGTTTTAATCTCAAAATGTAGCATGAATCTTAAAGGGTCTTATTAATAAAATCAAACCTGAAGCCAGGTATTGAGGTGAATGCTGGAAGATCAGAGAAGCAGAACAAGCCACAGCTACCTCACCTCGACAACTCCTCAGCTGATCCTGTTTCTTCAGACTGGAAGCCTCTGAGTCCTTATCCAGAATGAATCTCAGCTGAACTGCTGCTCCAAAGCCTGAAACCTTAACCAGCTAAAAGCTTCTAGTTCCTGGTTTTCACGCCTTATATATCTTTCTGCTTTCTGCCTCACTCCATGGCATTAAAGGTGTGAGTCACCATGCCTGGCTGTTTCCAATGTGGCCTTGAACTCACAGAGATCCAGAGGGATTTCTGCCTCTGGAATGCTAGGATTAAAGGCGTGTGCTACCACTGCCTATCCTCTATATTTAATATTGTGGCTGTCCTGTTCTCTGACCCCAGATAAGTTTATTAGCGTGCACAATATTTTGGGGAACACAATACCACCACATCAAGAGAGAGAGAGAGAGAGAGAGAGAGAGAAAGAGAGAGAGAGAGAGAGAGAGAGAGAGAGAGAGAGAGAGACTTCTTCCAGAAGTGATTCTGTGAGGATTTATGACATATACATTGTGAGACATTGATGGATGTGTAGAAATGGAGAAGTCGTTAGAACATGGAAGACCACACTCCAAATACCAGTGGAGAACCTTCTAGGCTGACACTTAAAAAAAAAAAAAAAAAGGAGTGTGTGTGTGTGTGTGTGTGTGTGTGTGTGTTTGTGTGTATGTACACACGTGTACATGTTTGTTTTCATACACACATGCAGGTACCTTAAGAAACCAGAAGGAGCTGTAACTTCTCAGGACTGGACTTACAGGTTGTTGATAAGCGCGCTGGGGATGAAACCCAGACTTCTGGAAGAGCAGCAAGCATTCTTAACCATTGAGCCATCTCTCCAGACTCTGGGATGGCCCTTTTTGCTTCATGGTCTTCTGTAGCTGCTGGTCAAGATAACTCCGCAGCCCTGAAAACGAAGGGCTAGCTCTAATTCCCTGGCGTTTCCCGGTTTCCTCTTTCCTGCTGGTTCTTCTTATTGCCCTTCTGTCCTGCCTCTTCCTTTGTGAGCGCTCCTGGTTTGTTCAGGTGCTCCTGGTTTGTTCAGGTGCTCCTTTTGGCTTCCTTCAGAAATGGGAAAGCCTAGTTTTACCATAATAGTTCCTTAATGATTCTCTCAATGGAACTTGCTTACTTCCTCTGCTCCCCCACTTTTCAGATGTTAAACAGCTGTCTCCAAGATCTTTCCTTCTTCCCCTCTCAGACCAGCAGTTTGCTCGGCCAGGTGGTAAGAGATGGTGTGTAGGGGTGGGTGGGAGATGCTCATTTGTCTGCACATGTATGGTAAGGGTTCTAGGGAGGATGCCCATTTCTGTAAATTTTTTTTTGACTTGTTAGGTTCCAATCACAGAACAAGACTGAGCATGTTGGCGAGTGGCCAAGCACAGAGTGACTGGCAGGAAGGGCCCGTCACTTCAATATTCTTGCAGGAAATCCAGTTTTCCATGAATGGGAGGCCGTGGAGGAGGTTGGAGGAGCAAATGCCTGGCTGGTCTCCAAGGCCAGATGTTCTGTAGTGCCATATGTCAAGATAGGAAGGCTAGCATTGAAGCTTATAGAGCGTGTCAGACCTGTGCTCTTGAGCTACCACACTCATGGTGTCTCCCTTCCACAGCTCTCTTTCTGCTTTCCAGGCCTGTCTCTCTCCACAGCTTTGTGGTTTGATCCATTTGTACCACTCTACCGTGCTCATAATCTGCTCAAGTTGGCTTGTGTCCACGGTGCTTCTCCTTAGCCAAGAGTGATGCTCTGCTCTGGGCAATACCTGCTGTATCCTTGGTTTCTGCTCAGACCAGTCTTAGCCCATCTCAGCAAGGAGGCCTTTGAGGTTTTGTTCATTTTTTTTTTTCAGTCTGTGTCTTGTGGTCATTAGGACATGACATCTGATAGGTGTGTGAGTCTTGTTTTCAATTTTACATCATGTCTTTATACCTCAGCCAAAATTCTATTTTTCTCTTCTTCCTTTCTTCAGTGTGTGGTGCATGCATCCCCCCCGCCCGTGTGTGTGTGTGTGTGTGTGTGTGTGTGTGTGTGTGTGTGTGTGCGTGCACGCACGTGTGTATGAAGGCACATATGAAGGCCTGAAGCTGACATCCAAAGTCTTCCTCAGTCACTCTTTACCTTGTATTTTGAGACAGGGTCTCTCACTGAACTAGAACCTGGAACTCACTGTTTATCTAGACTGGATGACCAGTGAGCCCCTAGGATCCTCCTGTCTCCCCTCAACCCTAACACTAAGATTTAAGGCACACAACTTTTGTGTGAGTGCTGTGGATTTGAACCCGGGTCTTGTTCTTGGGTTTGTTCCAGAAGTACTTTACTCATCCAGCTCCCCAATTCCTTATATTTTCATTTTATCTTTCACTTTGCCAATGGATTCTCAAGCTTTGTAGGAGAGAGAGAGAGAGAGAGAGAGAGAGAGAGAGAGGGGGGGGGGGAGAGATGGAGAGAGAGGGGGAGACTCTGAGTCAACTTGCTTCTCAGCCGTATTGAATTGGTGGCCAGTTCACCTGCTTAAGGGAAGAAAGTAACATGTCACAGCCTCTCTACTGCACATTCTGCTGCCATCTGTGTCCTGTGGTGGTGATGGCATGTTTAACTGAATGGAGGTAACAAAGGGTAGCAATTGCTCTTTCGGGTTTCCTAACCCGTGGAGCCAGGGACTTTTACCAGGCAGTAGAAGCAGTTTGCTTCACCCGCCCCCCCACCACCGCCCTTCATCCTCCTAGAAGCATCATCTTGTTCTGGAAGGCTGACCTAATGACTATCTTTGGAAATATCGTCACTCTTGATTTAGAATTTGGGTACTTCATCTCTTTCTGTGCCTCCGTGGTCTCTTCCCACACCGAGCCTTCTGCTCCCAGCTAACTCCATTGTTCCATGGAAGGTTTTGGTGGCTCTTCAGTGGCTGCAGCAGGGGGAACAAAGTCCCTATCCTCGTTGCTAGGATTCTGCGTAATCTAGGCCAGGTTACCACCTCTGGTTCTACTTTTCCATGAGACCAGTTGGGGTGAGTCAGGCCAATCTCTGGAAAGCTTGTCCAACTTGGCTTTCTCATCCTAACATTGGTCTTAGACGTGCACAGCTTTTCCATTTTTGACACTGGCACGTAAAAACCCCTGAAAAACAAGCTCAGCTTTGCCCTGTCCTCACACCATCTTCAGCTACAGCACCCACAGTTTCTCTGTTCCTCTTTTGTACCCCCATAACAACTGGGACATATTTGGATATTTTTGGACAGATCAGCACATCACCACTTCCTCCTTTTTGGATTTCTTCTGTCGTTTTCCCCTGTTCTCCATCTTTTCTTCCAGGTCTGTGCCTTGGAACTACATTATAGACTGGCCAGGGAACACAGGGGTCTCTCTGTTCTTCAGTCCACTTACTCTACATGTGTTCTCATCACTGAACCTGCTCCTCTGCAGGTCTCCTTCAACAGTCTAGTGAAGTAATGCTGTCATGACTGCCACTTTTGACAGGTGAGCAAACTGAGAATCCCAATCCACTGTAGACCTGGGATTTGAACGTGTGGCTAGCACCACAATCTGGCTCCTTAAGCTCATTTGGCTGTCCTAATCATCCCAGGCTCTCTCACCTGACGATCTATCTGCACCACTGTGGGACAGTTTGTTTGGTTTTTTTTTTTTTTTTTTTTTGTCCTGTGTTTCTGTTTTCTTCTCATCAAAACATAAATAAAAATCATCTGTGCCTCATAGGATTGTTCCAAGGACAGAATGGGAAAAAACCACAAAAAACGTACAGAATAGGGCCATTGTAAGTACTTAGCTGTGTGTTGTACAACTTTCTCTTGCCTCTCCGCTACTGGTATTGTCTAAATATTATCATTTGCCCTCTTTATTTAAAATCACCTCTTGTGTGTCTCTAGCCTCTTTATGATCTTCTGGGTGGGACAGCTCAGGCCTTTGCACAGGCTAGACGAAGTCTCTCTGACTGAGCTCTGCCGTCAGCCTCCCTGCATCATCTTAGCACCCAAGACAGTGTTGTGCTCCTGGCTTGTGTCCAGAAAATGCTTCATGAGGGAGTGTAAAGGGGCTGGGGCTTCTCGAGGTGCCCTGGAGACAAACCCGCAGTGTGGTGTTGTCTTAGCAATAGATGTCGATCACAAGCTTGTCTTTGCCAGTGTTCAGCCTCGGCAGGCCCTTAGGGTAGCAGTGGCTGGGGGTAAAAATGGCAGGGTTGGGTGGAGGTTGCAGTCCACGGCCCTCTTGTTGACTGCAAACTTTTTCCTTCCCACCCCCTTCCTGATAGCTCTGTGCCCTGCCAAGCCTGTGCACAAGCCTTGAAATGACAAAGTACCCTTTAGTTAATTGCACAACGGATTGCCTAGAGTTAAAAGTTCTGATTTATATGACTATAGCTCTAACTGCTCAATAACACAGGCCTGTAATCTACTTTCATTTCAAACAGAACGGTGATTTATAGGGCAGCATGCCGCTTTAGCTCAGAAATGAGGTGTTCAACATATGCTCTGTTGACATAAATTTGGAATTTATCGCTGTTGTCAAAACTGCCTGTTGGACAAAGGTGGGTATTAAGGCAATAAATGGCTCAGAATAGTTTTCTGTCACATTTCCTAACCATTGTATTCAGTCTATTTGAGGGAAAAATATATACTTAAAAGTAATCAAATGTCCAAAATCCATGCATCTTGTTTTGAATGGAGAGAAAAGAGAAGATTCAGGGGGTGGTGATGGTGGGGAGGACACAGAGGCATGGGGAGGGGCAGATGTGGGGGATGGTGGAGAAAGCGCTTTCTGAAGTTATGGTCCATTTAAGAGATGCTTCCTCTCCCCATCCCCATTAGGAGGTAGGCTTTCCTTTCTCATTTACAAAAAGGGGGGAAGAAAAATGAAAGCTCATTAAATAAAAATAGTAAAGGACATTTTTATGGGTGGGCTTAAAGCCAGCAATGTCAGCGACGAGTTAGTGAGTGGGGCTCAGAGGGAGGCAGGGAGGGATTTTGTTTATGGGGAAATAAAGCCAGCAGCTGGGGTTCGGTTCTTTGCTAGGTTGGTGAGCATAGCCTTTCCCCCAAATGCCCTCTTCAAGCTGGTGGTTCCTGTGGACTGGGTGAATATTGGATTGGCTGACTGATACTGCTAAGGAGCTGGTGGGCATCGTACCCCAATCAGGTTCTGATTAATTTATTATCCACCATGTGACCAACCAAACACTCATCCATCCACTCAACAATGCATCTTTTCAGTAGCTGTGGTTCCTATTCCCTTTGTTGGACTCGAGAATTCAGATAAACAAGGCAAAGCTGTCTCCTGGGGTTGCCCATCTAGAAGGAGAGACAGAGAAGCAAGTAAGTGGAAGTTTCCAGTGCCTCTTATGAAACCATAGACACACGGGCCAAGGCAGGGTATGTGCTTTAGGAAGGGAGGCACCAGGGAAGGTGATACTGGCCCACGTGGCCCTTTGAAAGCATCAGGTCTCTCCTGGGAGGAAATGGGGTTTTGAGAATTACACTACCACAATAGGACTTCGTTTGTTGAGACAGGGTCTCACTGTGTAGCCCTGGCTGGTTTGGAACTTAGTATTCAAACCAGGCTGGCTTTGAACTCACAGAGAGCCACCTACCTTTACCTCCTGAGTGTTAGCATTAACATCATTTACCACCATGCCCAGTGACTCTGTATTTTGTTGATGTATGATATGCTGTTGACATACAGGTGACTACTGACATATGTCACTGGGTTTTCTGTATTGTGTTTATTATTGTTATTATTATTATTATTATTATTATTATCATCATCATTATTTATAGTGCTATGAATTGAACCTAGGGCCTTGTCCTGCTATTGCGGCACATCCTCAGATCTGTCAGATGTTATAAAAAGCAGAGCCCCAGTATCACACCATCTCAACTCAGAGTACCAAGACAGGCAGTAGGCAGGACAGGGGACTTACTGAATGCTGTCAGAGTCGAGGTTAAGAATCTATCTCCTTTCTTCATCCCGTTTCAAGATAACAACCTGCAGTAACTTGTGGGCCAGTGAGCACCAGGCTGAGATTGAGAGCATTGAAGGCAGATTCAGGGAGCCGCAGCCTGGACTGGGCCACAGCTGCTCCTTGGGCCCTAGCAGTGGATATTATGCATGGCCTGTGAGCTCCCTGGAAAGTCAGGAGGCAGAGGAGCATGTGAGCTGCCTGGCCCAGCGGGGAAGAGGACACGTATTTGTCGCCTTTATTTTATTTTTCCTTTTATCTCTGCCCACGTGCTTGGACCGTCTCAGCATTGATAAATGTGCCCCGTCTCTCTCTCTCTCTCTCTCTCTCTCTCTCTCTCTCTCTCTCTCTCTCTCTCTCTCTCTCTCTCTCTCACACACACACACACACACACACACACACACACATGCACACACACACACACACATGCACACACACACACACACACACACACACACACACACACACACACGTTGCCTCCATCCTCTGGCTCATGTGTGTATTGCACACATACATAGTCTTGTGCCCCCGGAGTATGGACACCAATTGTAAACCCCCCTCGGTGTGGCTCAACACCCCCCTCCCCCGCCTTTGCCACCAACTCCTGTCCTTTTCACACAAAGTTCCCCGTTGGGAAAACTCATAATTTTTACACCACACAGTCTTGACCGGCCATTGCTGGAATTACTGGCTCTTTGAAGTGCTTTCTGTTGGGGCTTTTACAGGCTGTTTTAATTACCTGCAGCTTACAAAGGGCCCTGCTTGGACCACGCCTTTGTTTGTTTGTTCTTTGGAAGGAGTCTGTGCAGAAGGGGAACCTGCAGGCTTCCTCTACAAAGAGAGAAAAAGGAGACCAGAAGTTTGGGACCTGTGCACAGAGTTTCTCTGAGATGCCTGCTTCAGGACTCTCTGCCCTTCCAAGCAAGCTCAGGCAGGGAGGGCAAGCTTTGCTCGCCAGACTTGCCCGGCTGCCGACTCTGTGGGCCCCTCTCTTAGAATTTGCCAGGGATGTGGGTTTTTGTTTGTTTGTCTCATTTGTACATTTTTGAGATGTCTGTACATGTGTGTAGGCCATGACTCAGGGATTGAGTGCAGGACCTTGCACATGCTAAGCAAATGTCCTGCTGCTAAATTACACACAGCCACCACCACCCCTCCGTCCGGCCCCATGCGTTTTCATTTTAAAGCCTTAAGCCTATTTTCAGACCTCCCAGCTGAGACAGCCGGGCTGTGAAATCACACGAACTACTGTTGACCAAATCAAAGTTGGTTGTGCTTGAGCCAGGAACCCTTTCCTATTTTTCAGCTCAATCTGTTTAAGGAGTGGCATCATTAGATTATTGCATCTGGACTGGGGATGTGAGGAAGGGTTTGAAATAATTGGTTTGAGCCATCTGGTGTGGTGTGGTGTTGTTGGGGTTGTTGTTGTTGTTGTTTTCCTTTTCTTCATGTGTTTTTCTATTTGATGTTTTTCAAAAGGACTCTTTCAGGGCCTGGAGAGATGGTTCAGTAGTTAAGAGTACTTGTTGATCTTGCAGAGGACCCAGGTTTAGTTCCTAGCACCCACATGGTAGCTCCCAACCACCTGTAACTCCAGCTTCAGGAAATTCAACCACTTTTTTCTGACCCCTGTGGGTACCAGGCAGACAAACATGTGATGCACATATGTACATGTAGGAAAATGCTCATACACGTAAAATAAAAATCTCAAAAGCCTTTAACAGAAATTAAAGTGACTCTTCGGGGTTCCCGTTGAGCCTTCGTCTGGCCTGTCCCCTGTGCAGGTGAAGAACTAGTGTGTCCTGGGAGCGTGGGACTCGGTCTTCTTCCCTGCTACCTTCCCAGGAGAAGGATTCTTTGTTCATTTAGTCTAAAACTGTAGTGTGCAACTGGAAGCTGCCTGCATTGCTGGTGGAAATGGAGAATGGTGCAGCTTCTTTGGGAGACAGTGTGGTGGTTCCTCAACATGATAAGCATGGATAATGCCCTATGACCCCCACCATTCCATCCCTAGGTACATACCAAACAGAAGTGAAATCATTTGATCGCGGTTAAGACTTGGACACTGATGCTCATAGCAACAGTGTTTGTGACAGTCACAAGGTTGAAACATCTGCATGTCCTGCAGATGATGAATGGGTGCGCACGGTGTGGAATAGCTGTACGGTAGCGTATTATTCCTCAGTAGAGAAGATGGGGTAGCTAACACAGATACGCTGTGGATAAAACTTGAAGAAATGTGTTCTGTGAGAGAAGTGAGATCTAAGAAGGCCCATGTTGTATGATTTCCACATCCATGAAATGTTCAAATTAAGTGAATCCACCCAGGAAGGTAGATTAGGGGTTGCTAGAGGTTGGGCTTGAGCCGAAAAGGAATGAGGCAGTTGTTGTTAGTGTAGGGAAAATATTATAGGATTAGATAGTGGTGATGGTTGCATAATTCTGTGAATGTACTAAAAACAAGCCCTCTCAATAGCACACTTTAAAAGGGTAAATTGTAGGGTATGTGGATAATATCTCAATAAAGTTCTATTTAGAAATACCCACTGACTGTGCCCCAGGCACCCTGCCAGATTCTGACAGTGCCTTGACGGAGCTCACCGTCTAGGTGAGATAAAGAATAGTAAAAGCCCGTTGTGTACCTGCAGGTCGTGTACCTTAGGTGGGAAGGAGACTAAGAAAGTGTGGTAACGGATACTGTTGGCATAGAAGCTACCCCGGCCGACTGCGGCTCAAGTGCAGTCAGGCTTACGTGGGAGCCGGCACACAGGTGCATACCAGGTACAGAGTGGACATCGCTAGGGAATGAGTCAACACGTCCTTCCTGTGGGAGGTTCTGATGCTTCTGTGAGACTAAGCCTGCGAGTGGAGTGTGGGAGTCTCTGTTCTGCTTCTTTGCCTTGAGGCTTCTTTATGCTTCTGTCTCGCTCAGGTGGGGAAGTCTAGGCAGGTTGCCAGTGTGTCTTTTCTGGCTGGTGGTTTTCAGGAGGCTCCTTCAATGTGAAATGGGGTGTACTCTACCTTTGGAATTGTACAACCTGAGGTTGTACAATTTTTCCTCTCTCTCTCTCTCTCTCTCTCTCTCTCTCTCTCTCTCTCTCTCTCTCTCTCCCCCCCCCCGTGTGTGTGTGTGTGTATGTGTGCGTGTGTCTGTATATCTCTCTGTCTCTGTGTGTGTCTCTGTCTGCCTGGTCTGTCTCTGTCTGTCTGTCTGTATGTATGTATGTGTGTCCTTCCTTCCTTTCTTCCTTCCTTCCTTCCTTCCTTCCTTCCTTCCTTCCTTCCTTCCTTCCTTCCTTCCTTCCTTCTTTCCTTTCTTAAGATTGGGTTACACTATGCAGCCCTGGCTCACCTGCAGCTCTCTGTATAGATCACACTGGCCTCAAACTCAAGAGATCAGCCTGCCTCTGCCTCCTCTGCCTCCTAGGTGTTAGGATTAAAGGGTTTTTGTTTGTTTGTTTGTTTGTTTTGTTTCCCTCGGTCTTTTAGAAGAAAGGGATGGGGTGAACCACCAGGTTCTGTATTTTTATTTGTTTGTTTTTAAGCAAAAATCTGTCTCAAAACTGAAAAAACCCTGTCTCAAAAACTGGGGGAAAAAAGGTAAAACTCTCTGCCCCCCCTTCCGCCTTCATTAAAATGACAATAATTTCCCACTGTGGTTTGTAGTCCATACAGATAATCTGCACAGCTCATCTCTGATGTTCATAACTGATGTGGAGAGCCCCAGCACTCAAGCTCAGAATCCTCATAGAAAAGTAATTTAATTTTCAGTGTAGTAAAGCAAGAAGAACGAGGCAGTATACATTAAAAGGATTTTCATAGTGCTTTAATTCCAAAGGCATGGGCTTGCGGGGGCTTTGAGAGATCTCTGTTCTTCTCTACAAAGGTCCAAGTTTCTGGGCAGGTCCCTGGGATTTAAAGACAGCTCTCTGACTCCCTGGCTGAAGTGGAATCCTAAGAAACAATTCCTGATAACCAAGAGGCAAAGACGTCTCCCATACCCAGGCAACACGGGGAGATCATGAAAATGTAGATTTTTTGAAAGCTGTTTTCTTAGAAACTGGCTATTTGTGCTGGAGAAAAACCTTGTATGGGAGACAGAGAGAAAGATTTAAAAAAAATCAACCTCTGCTCATCCATAACCATAGTCTGATTCCCTTATAGGGCCTGTGAGGATCTGGAGAGAACGCTTTGGATTTATTTCTGTTTCCCCTGGGCTGACATCATCTAGTGTGCATCATGGTACCCTGTTTTGGGTTTGGAAAACGCTCAGGAAAGCTATAAATCTTGAAGCTTTTTACTATTTTTCTTTTCTCTTGTTCTCTTTAAAACACATGCACGCACACATACACACACAAAACTTTTCTTCTTTGTTAAAAGAAAAACTACAAACGTGTGTATTGATTCTTGCCTTCAGATCTTAACTGCCTTGGCTGTAATACCTTGCTTACATCTGCTGGGTTTTTGTGCAGTCTTGCAACATCTCCTTAATCCAGTGAGCATAAATAGAACATTTCAGTCATATTTGGCTACCAGCAACTTCACAGATAAGCATGCTAAGACCTTGTTGAAAGAAACTGTATGTGATTGTGCGCGATACCATCAGCCTACAGCCCAGAGCCCAAATGAAAAACTTTTCTTCTTGGTGAAATTTGTTGATAGAGATATTTGAAATAAATGACTTCAGAGAACTGATATTTTTAAAACAAGGGATAGGTTATGTAACAGCCAGGAGCCCAGGCCACCCAATGCTCAGAGGCCCTGAGGGTCCATCTTAGAATCCCTCCTTAAGGAGATCTCTCAGCATGGTCCTTTGTCATTTCCTGTATTGCCCTTCCTCCCAGATTCCCCATCTCTTCCTTCAGTTTCCTTTCTTTTCTTGAGAAAGGCTCTCATTACATGTAGTTATGACTGACTGACTGGAACTCCCTATGTAGACCAGGTTGTCCTTGAACTCACAGAGACCCACCTGCTTCTACCTCCCAAATGCTGGGATTAAAGGCATGGGTGTGCCATCACTCCTGGCCTCCTTTGATTTTCTCTTTGGAGACAGGGTCTTCCCCCACTTCCCGCACAGGTCAGCTGCATACTCACTGGAATCCTTTTGCTTCAGCCTGCCAGGAGCTGGAATTCAGTGAACCAGCACCCTTGGCTCCTAACACACTTCAGTACTTAGAAGCCATCTTATCTGGAAGCAGTATACTTGGTGTAGTGGGGATACAGAAAATGCTCTTGTTTTTCCTATTTTTCGTGTGTGTGTGTGTGTGTGTGTGTGTGTGTGTGTGTGTATGTGTGTGTGTGTGTGTGTGTGTGTAGTATATGTGTGTGTGATGCATTCAGGTGTGCATATACATGTATGTGCATGTGTGTGGAGACCAGAGTCTGACAGTAGGTGTCTTCCACTCTCAATTCCCACATTATCATTTAAAACAGGGTCTCACTGAATCCAGGACTCATCAACTGCTTAGACTGACTGACCAGTGATCTCTAGGGATGGGCCCATCTTTTCTGCCTTCCCCAAACCAGGGTCACAGCTATACAAGGCCACGCCCCTCTTTCATGGAGGAGCTGGAGATATGAACTTGGGGGTCCTCATGCTTGCATAGCAAGTACTTTACCTCCAGAGCCACCTCTCCAGCCCTCTGGTGTTTTTTGAAACATAGGACTGTCCTGTCCAGTCATTCGTCGCCCAGATTGGCCTGGATCCCAGGCCCGTGATGTATGGCTTTCTTTCTGAGAGCCCATAATGGAACAGGAGTAGTTTCTTTCTTGGGGAACAGGTACAGTTATCCTTGCACTGAAGTATGTGGATGTGTATAGAGCCAAGGCGGGTTCCTCCATCTCCCACATTTTCTCTGCAAGCTCCCTTTTTTGGTTTGTTTCTATTATTTAATGAGAGAGAGGCATTATGCATTACATGGAATCTCCTGTATGTTCTGGGCTCAGTAATAAAGACAAAGAGGATGAGTGTGGTGTGGATCCTTTACAAAGGATGGAGACAGCCAGTGTAGACAGAAGCTGACAAGCAGGAACCTAAGAGATTGTCTTGATCTAGCCTTGCCTGGCTGCAAAGATGTGAAGGCAAAGGCTGGAGAGACGAGATGTCTGGCCAAGGCTGTCTGCTGACTGCGAGCAGATCTGGACTGAAAACTGCATCTGCTGCACCCAGCCCGGTAGACACACATGACTGGTCAACGCGTCCCTCCTATCTGGATGATTCTTGAGAAAGCACTGCTTGGCATTCCTTCTCCTTCCCTTACAAAGACTCCAACCAAAATGGCTGCCTGTTTCTCATCCTCTGTGGTCTCTGCATCCCCAGATCCCACCCAAACCTGCAGCAGGGAAGGTGTTAACTAACATTGTTAGTTCTCAGTTGTTTTTTAAATCGCTTCTTTGAAATCCTTAGCTTTTATTAGTATATTTACTTTATGGCGTACATAAAGAGCTATATTAAAAAATAAATTGTGTTGTAAAAGCATTGGGTAATGTTTATTAATATTGACTAGTCAGGGAGCCACGAACTATATTGCTGGAAGGATAATTTGTAGTAATACCAGTTACACATTTGAAGCATGTCAAATGACTGTGTCGTCTCCACATTTTTAAAAAGAAGTGGGTAAAAGGACAGTTTCCCTTCTGTCTTGAGAAAATGAAAGTGACCTGTTCCTAACTGAGATTGGAACTGTCCTTTCTCTCTCTCTCTCTGGGGCTTAAGCATGGGGCTACATGGCCATGGCAAGGTGTGTCCCTCTGTCTTAGAGCAGCTAGAGATCACCTCGCTGGAAATATCTTCTCTTCCATGTCTCTGCCTTCTTGAGTCTGCGCTGAAGGTGTTGAAGGCAGAGATGGAGGCTTGATTCCTGTCCTTGAAGAGCTTGGACTTCTGAGGAACTTACAAACAGCTTAGACTTGAATGATGTGTATAGCACAGTGACACTAGGGATGACTGATGATGACATATTTTTGCCCAGCCTGGAATATGACACTGTTGGTGGCATTAAGAGACATTCTCTGAGAAGATCTAATGTCACCCCTAGATGGTAGGGAACATTCATCAAGTGTCCTCGGGCTGTGTGAAGAGCTCGCTTTGGTTTAGGGTGGAGGCCTGTGGTAGCATTCACTGTTCAACGGTTTTCTTTCCCAGGAAGAGCCACATAGAAGGTTGAGTATGTTGGTCCATGCTGTAATCCCAGCATTGGAGAGACTGAGGCAGGGGGATCATGGGTATGAGGCCAGCCTGGGCTACAGAAGGAGTTCAAGGTGAGTCAGGGTTATATAGGTAGACCTTGTGTCAGAAACAAAACAAACCAAGGAAAAAGAGGCACCAAACCTACAGACAGTGAAGGAAGCTGGACTGGATAGTCTAAATAGCCTCCATCTCCCTGGAAGCTGGCTTTGGGGAGGAAATCTCCAGTGGTCTCATTTTTGTGTCAGCACTTTCTTAGACTACCATTGACTGGTTGACCTTTGCCGTGTCATTTGAAATAAGGGTCTGTGGGCCTCAGAGGTAGGACCTTTTTTTTAAATCAACAGCAGTCTTAAGGTGAGATAGCCCAATATTGAACTCTCCACTCACTGTTTAGTTTCTGTTTAGAAAGATGAGAACCAAGCTAGATGGTTTTATAACTGAGCTGGAAGCCTGTCTCTTTTGAGTCTAGAGGCTGTGACCTAGCTCATGTTGTCCCCACAGGGAGAGATTGGCTGGATGTCAGCGTCCGTTGACATAGTCTGTCTCCAGAGAGGCCCAGAGGTTTGCATGGGGCTCACTTCCCGAGTAAGTAGAGGACCTTCGAGAGGCTTGTTGCTTAAATGGGCTGCAGGCCTTTGAGAATGCATTTAGACCTTGGTCTGGATTTTATTCACAGAAGCTCCTGTCTCCTTCTGAAGGTGCCTTAGAAGCACCGAGTAGGTCAGATCCGTGGGGGTGATGCATAGCTTTAAATATCAACTTGACATAACCTAAAATCACCTGACGAAGGAGTCTCAGTGAGGGATCATCTACACTGGTTTGGCTAGTGTGCATGTTTGTGCTTGGCTGTCTTAATTTATGTGAGAAGGCCCTTCTGAGTGAATGGCATCATTCGCTAGGCAGGAGAGCCTGAACTATTTAAGAGTAAAAAAATAGAGCTGAGCATAGGCAAGTAAGCATGCATGTATGGTTCATTTCTCCCCGCTCTGCTCTTGACTGTAGATGTGAACAGTTGCTTCCAGCTCCTGCCTCGGTGACTTCTCCCTTATGATGGATTATAGCCTGGAATTTTAAGCTGAAATAAACTACTTTCTCTCCTAATATGCTTTTTGTCAGAGTATTTTTGTCATACTAACAAAAATGAAACTAGAACATGGTCATGAGATTAGAAGGCAAAAGCCCTACCTGAGGTTGGGATGCAGGCCTGTAATCCCACCTGCTCTGGAGGCTGAGGCCCTAGGAGGATTATAATAAGTTCAAAGCTTACTTGGGTTGCAGAGGGAGTTCAAGGCAAATTGGTGACCTAGAGAGAGCCCGTGTCACAATGAAAAAAACTAAGGAGGATGCATTGCCTGATCAGCACGCTTAAGGTTTTTAGTTCGGAGTACCAACAAAACAAACAAGAAGAGAGTAAAATCGCCAACGTCAGGGAGCTGCCATATGCGAATCAGCCTCTGTTTAGGCACCAGGTGAGTTGGAAGGACCTTCGGGACCTCATTGGCCTAGCCTGAATGTCAGCTCAGGGGATACATCGGTTAACTGAGAATGGGTAAAACCTTATCCAAGGTCCATTCTCTCCCACTGGTTTTTCCCAGTTAACAGGTCCTGGTTCCCTGTACTAGTCTCTCCCCCAGAACTCCCAGGTCAGGTCATTTCTGCTTCCTGTTAGCAAAGTCAGGGAGTACAGGCATTGGGCTGTTGGAACCAAGAGCTTTTCTCTCAACCTTTCTCACTTCTGAGTAGGTCCCATCATTGCCGTCTGTTCCTATATGGAACAGGAGAAGACAGGAGGTGTGGGCAGTTCTGGCCTTGGACCCCCTCAAGCTCCCACTCCGGAAGTCAGAGCCTCTAGTCTTTTTCTCTTAGTGATGCTGTGAGCCCTCCTCCTCATCCTACCTCCTTGGTCCTTGGCAAGTGGATGAAATGGACTGCTTCTATAGAGGGCATGCATGCAGGGCTCCCTGAAGGTTAGGGCCATCTACCTGTAGGGACGGAGGTAGAGAAGACGGGAGAAGTCGTTCATGGTCTTGCGCTGTCCCTTTTGAGCTGCTGTTGATGAAGGCCTATCCTGGAGGTGTGAGGTTGTTCCAAAGCTCAACATTTATCATTCCAAGAAATTGCCATTAGCCTTCCTTGTGTGGACTCCAGGAGCCACAAGATAAAGTCTGGTTCTGGAATGGAGGCTGCCAAGGTGGCTGTTGTACTCAGAGTATTTCTAGGACAAGCAGAGGAGCACCCTGTACTTCCTTTGCCTGGAGGGGTTTCTTTAGTCTTGAACAGTCACTTTAGAATGGGCCTTATGAAGCAAAGGCAAGATCGAAATAGCATCTGTCACTGAACAGCTCTCAGTCCAAACCAGAGTCTTCATGAGGGTCACCTTCAGTGAGCACAGGCGCGTCCCAGTGACAACCTGGCCACAGTGGTTTTGTTAGTGAGAGTTGCATGGGTGAGAACTGATGAGAAAAAAAAGATTCCTTCTCTTGTGTTGCTAAAAGGTTCAGATTTGCTTACATCTAATTTCTCATAATGGTTTGGCTTCCTTGAGAATATAGGTAAAAATAGTCAGGAATTAACCTTTTATCTTCTGAGACATAAGCGAACATCTGTTTAGTGCACAGTGAAGTTAGCTGTTAGGTCAGGCATTTGTCTGAGATGGACCACCGTAAAGGGTGGGGAAGAACATGGGGCCACTCTTTAGGAATAAGTAAGGACCTGAAGCATCTCCTCTACTGAGAAGAGTATAGAGTGAATTGCATCTCTCCAGGACCAGGTGGCTTTCAAAATGGTGGCCATCTGTGGCTTCCTCTTGGAGAATGGTGTGTGGGGACTCCATCTTCTTCAGAGGCAGCACAAAGGAAAATGAGAACTTAGGCTTCGTGAAAAGACAGGACCAGACCAGGGAGGTGTGCTGAACGTGGAGAGGAGAAGGGCCTGTGATTGGCATTTTGGTCTACATCTCTGCAGAGTGGTGACAGTGACTCATTCAGAGTTGTCATTCTGCTTTAGCTGGGATTCTGTTGCCATGGGGGCTCTCCTGAAGACTGGACCAGAACCTGCTGGTTGCCGGGTCTGTAGGATGCACTCATTTCTTGCACTCGCCTTTTCTTGGAAGTGGGAGAATCCCCCGCTTCAGACCTTCTTCCTTGATATGTAAACAATCATTTTTAAGATTTTTTTTTTAAATGAACAAACTCCTGGTATAGGGCTCCCTCGAAGTCCCAGGCAGGCCTGTGAGGTTGTCCTTCTTTCTGTATTGAACTTTGTGTGCTTGGCCTTGCTCTCCCTGCCAGGGAAGCATGACCTTTGTCCTTGCTACATGTGGACTCACACGGATGCCATGCTGGTCTCTGGGAACCTGTGTGGGGCACTGAGTTAGTAGGTCAATTTCAGGGCAGTGTGCTTCCCCTGAGAATTGGGTAAGACACAGCACCAGTACCCCGAAGACTAGAAAACTCACGGTGACTTAAATAGTTCTGAGGAAAGGCTCCTGATGACTTCTAGAAGTTTCTTTCACTAAAAGAAAGAGAAAATACAGGTCCTCTGGATTGAAAGGTTTTAAAATGAACAGATTGCTGGGTTCAGTCTAGAGTTTTGTTTGCTATATTATAGCCTGATGGTTTGGATGTCACAGTACATCACAATACACAATGACAAGCAGATCATGGCCCAGAAAAATAATAATGCCCCTTACAGGAACTCCTTGGAGGGTAGGTCAAAAGGATATGGGTAAATACTCTTGAATAATAAAGCTTGTCTCTACCTAAAATTTTAGTTAATGAGCTGTATAATTTTACCAATGAGGAAGAATGTGATAGCTGGGCATGGTGGTGCACACCTTTGATCCCGGTGCTTGAGAGACAGAGGCAGGCAAATCTCTGAGAGTTCAAGTTACAAGATCTGTCAGGGCTACATAGTGAGACCTTATCTCAATAATACAATAAACTTGAAGTGATTATGACAACATGAGTTGTTCAGTGTCTCAAACCAGCCTGGGCTGAGTCAGGATGAGAGTGTGGGTCTTGGGTTTGTGTGCTGGGCATTCCTCCCTGTGCTCTGGTACACCTAGCAGGAAGCAGGCTGAAATCCATCACCTTCCACACGGAACCAGGCTGGTTGGCAGCTGGAAGAAAAGCCACTTTCAGCGATTGCCCGAGCAGATCTACTCATATCCAGGGAAAAGGCAATGGTGTCACTTAAGAGTGTTCATCGGGGTGAGAGATTTGATCTGGAGCCCTTGTAGGCTGGTGGGGAGTGCCTCCTAGATCTGAAGACTGACCATCCCACAGTCCTTTGGGAAAACAAATCCACATGGAGGTCTGGCCTCCCATGCTCCCAGGCATGGACACCCTTGGAAGCTAAAAAAATAATCACAAACAATTAAAAGGATGAAAATCAGCTGGACACAATTCATAGCCAACTCTCAGGAAAGTACCTGGGAATCCACCCTTGAAGAGAGTTTGTGCTGTGTAGATATCTCATAAAGGCAAACAATTATCATGCCCAGGCAAGGGACAGGAGTGTGTGCCACTGTGCTTGATCCCAACCCTCCCCCTCCTCTGTCTCCCCCCGCCCCGTCTCTCTCTCCCCCCCCCTCTTTGTGTGTGTGTGTGTGTGTGTGTGTGTGTGTGTGTGTGTGTGTGTGTGTGTATGTGGCATTCCTGGGTACCTATTTAAAAACATACTTTGCCCCAAACACTATTAGGACATGCCCCAGTACCCTGACATTGTGAAATATAATCAGAGTAAAGAATGTTCAGTTAAAATGTTCTGTACTCTTTCTCAATTTGGATAGATCAGCCACAGCCAAGAGTGAGATAACGCGTGGGGGATGGGTGGGGCGCCCTACAGTGTTGTGGGAGACCGTGTGTGTTTATGTGTTTGTGCTTGGGAAATCATTTGTCTTTGGCAATGGGGAAGAGGAAGGCAGCAAACAGAACAATGTGATTGAGAAAGAGTTCTGCAAAGAGAACTGTCTGTGATCCCTATCAGAAGGTTGCACACATGGTGTTGGGTGCTATCCTCATGTTACGGTGGCCCATTGCTTGGCATGCTGCAGAGACTCCCCTGAGGAGCATTGAATGGTTTAGGCACAGTTCTGGGATCTGTAAGTTGGTAGCAGTGTCTGGTTGGGTGCCATTGTGATGCGGGCAGTGCCAGTCTTGAGTACACGCTACCCAGTTTCCTCTAACATGGGCAGCACCAGCTCCGAAGCCCACTGTGGTTTTAGCACATGATCATTCTGGACTCTCAGAGAACTCCAGTCTACCCACCTACCCCACTGTCCCCAGATCCTGTCTCTGGCTGCCACTCTCTGCCCTGGTCCTTAGTGAGAAGGAAGAAACAGACACTGGGGTAGATGTAGCTGGATCCTGGACCCAGCAGTGGACATTGGGGCTTGAGAATAGGAGTGTGGTAGGGAGGAGAGTCAGCATTTGAGACCAGCTCACATAGTAGCTCAGACCCCTTCCTGGTGCTCAGCCCTCTACCTGCTGGTCCACTGGGTTCCTTGCAGCTGACCAGCCCCATTGCAAAGGGTCTGGGTAGAAACACCCCAGCAAGAAGCTAGGCTAAGGGTAGCATTGTCTCCGCACCTGTGACCAGTTGTTGCCAGGGTGATAATGTGCCACTTCCTAGAATCTTAATGGTGGTGAATGGGATGGCATGCATGGAAGAACCTCGAGAGGGTAAAGAACCTTGTTCTAGATTGAAAGTATCCACTGTCTCCAAATTCTTCTGCCTGTTGGGGGTGGGAGGTAGGTCACAGCTACTCAAGGGACATCTGCGTACTGAGAGAGGGAAGCAACCATGTCCATGGAACCTGTTCCTTACACTGCTTTGGAAAGACCCTGTCCTGGACATTGGGGATGGGGAGAAAGACAAGACACTGGTGCAGTCTTCCAAGTCCAGCAGGTGGCAGGAGCTTGAATCAGTCAGGCACAGTTTAGTGTGTGTGTGTGTGTGTGTGTGTAGTGTGTGTGTGTGTGTGTGTAGTGTGTGTGTGTAGTGTGTGTATGTGTGTGTTGTGTGTGTGTAGTGTGTGTATAGTGTGTGTATGTGTGTATAGTATGTGTGTGTAGTGTGTGTATGTGTGTGTGTGGTGTGTATATGTGTGGTGTGTGTATAGTGTGTATGTGTTGTGTGTGTGTAGTGTGTATGTGTGTGTGTGGTGTGTATATGTGTGGTGTGTGTATAGTGTGTATGTGTTGTGTGTGTGTAGTGTGTGTGTATATGTGTGTATAGTGTGTGTATGTGTGTGTAGTGTGTGTATGTATGTGTGTGTGTTGTGTATGTGTGTATCGTGTGTGTAGTGTGTATGTGTAGTATGTGTATAGTGTGTGTATGTGTGTGTAGTGTGTGTATGTTTGTGTATGTGTGTGTGTAGTGTGTGTGTATGTTTGTGTGTGTGTGTGTGTGTGTGTGTGTGTGTGTGTGTGTGTGTGTTGGGGGGGTGAGTTAGTACTGTCTGGAGGTAGACAAAGACCAGAAGGGCTCCATTCATGATAGGTGCTAGTTTGGCAGTGAGCCCTCTGAACTTAGATCTGATTTCTGAGTCTGAGTACCAGTGTTTAAAGTGATTAGAAGTACCTGTGTACTTCTAGGAATGAGATTAGGAATGGATACAGCAGTCCATGGACACTGGGGGCACATGGAGACTGTCCCAGAATCAGGGTGGGATGAGACTCTTATCAGTCCCTCGCCATCTCCTTCTCCTTGTTCCCGCCGCTGGGAATGGCTGTGCACGCCTGCAGGTGTGTGAGGGGGTGGGGCACTGCCTTCTGTCCGGCTGGAGCCTTGGCAACCTGTCTTCTCTTCTCCTCTACAGGAAGCTGCACAGTGGGATGAAGACATACGGGTGTGAGCTCTGTGGAAAGCGGTTCCTGGATAGTTTGCGACTGAGAATGCATTTACTGGCTCATTCAGGTAGGCAAGGCCTCCTTCGCTGGCCCCATGTTGGTACAGACACCCACCTCCTGCCCATTTTTCTCTCTCAACTCGGAGCTGGCCACAGTCTGATTGTCTTCACTGCCAGCCAGGGCTTTGGTCCACCTTGTCCCTTGGCTCCTCCTTCCAGTTTCACGGAGCAGAAAAGGCACCCTGAGAGTGTGCCCATCAAAGGAACCCATCCTCATGCTCTCCCCTGAGGTTCCCAAGCCATCACTGGTACCCATGCCCTGTGCGATCTACCTTCCAAAGTAGACTGCGGTTTCATTAGCAGAAACAGTTGTGGAATTAGGTTCTTGCTGTCTAATGAATCTGACTATTGGGCTCACATTATACAAGAGCCTTTAATTAAATAGATATAGAAAGGTTGGAACTCAAAGCTAGTTATAGCGTGTTGTCTTTTGCAAGTTAATTTTATGCAATTCTAGTGGGGTTGAGTGTGCGGCTGCTAGGAATTTTGCTCATGTTTGGGCAAAGTTGTTCTGCCCCAAGAGCTGTGTGGAAAGGGGAGAAGCCCTTGACACCCTGCCTTCCTGCTGTCGTGGGTTCAGGGAAGGGTCCTGCAGATCTGATGCTGCAGCCTTTGAGCTGAGCGCACAGCCTGCCTTTTAGTGTAAAAGCTGTAACTTCCCTGCCAGGTCATAGTCTTCTCTCTCTATAGCTTTGCCTTTAAACCTTGCACTCATACTTTAGGGGAGAAGAGCAGGTGTCTGTCTTCTTTGGTCTTGCTTTTCTTATGTGGGTGAGTACCAATGTCTGCCTCTGCTTTGGCCATATTGCCTCCGCAATATGTCCTCTGGGAGTTTAACAAGTGATCCATCCCTTCCCATGACAGACACTCTATGTGACTATAGCCAAATTCATTCCGTCTCTATATCTGCCAGTGCAGGTGCTGCCCCCACATCGAAGTGATTTTTTTTTCTGTTTGGGGAATGGGGTGACAGAATTCTTGATGTATCCACAGCAAGTTCCCTGGCCTGCAGTCAGTGATCCACAGATATCATGGCTCCTACCTAGACCTCCTTCCCTATTCCCTATCCTGAAGCTGTTACCCTGGGGCATGCCATATCACTTCACTCCAGATGCTTCCTGCCTGGTGGGCTGTCTGTGTACTATCCTTCCTCCACCTTGTTGTGTGGATGATGGTGTAAGCTCTCCCCAGCAGCTTTGTGGTACCCACTGAAACTTCGTAGGCCACGTGACCTCACTCACTCATTGCTTATCAGGTGCTTTGTTCTGTTCATCCCATTCTGTCTGCACGACAGAACACTTCTCCTACCTTTCCAGGTTTTTCCAGATGCTTTTCAAAATAAGAACACCTTTAACCATTCCCCACTTGTAGTCAGAAATAATCATGACTTCCTCTGGTGCCTGTGTATGTTTCTGTACCTGATGCTGACTTTAAGCACATCTTTCTTCCTCGTGTTACTGTTATTTCTGGGCTTGCCTTATCTCCCCCTCTTGAGAGGCAGGATGATGCAGTGGAAGAAACTTGGTCACCTACCTCCCCATAAGGTGACGTGGCCTTTCTGAGCCTCCGCATCCTTGTCCATAAAGCAGGAATGTTTAACTCACACTCAGAGAACTTGTAAGGCTCACATAACCTCTTTCCCACTGTGCCCACTGTGTGGCTGGTACTTGGTAAGTATAATCCCCTTCTTTCTCCTTAACAGAAAGTGAAGTATTAGGGCACAGGATTGGGCCTATGTTATGTCTAACACACTGCCTGCCATCAGCAAATGCTTATTGAATGAATGAATATAGCCTGGGCATCTGACAAGCCACTCAAGAGGACTCTAAGGTCCTGGCTGGTCTCGCCGGCAGCAGAAATCCTTTCATGGCTGAGGGGCTTGATGGAATGGGGACACACTGGACCTCCTGGCCCTCTTCCAGGCAGTGGGAGCAGGCGTGACTTGGCTACCATCTCTGCTGTAAAAACCATGTCTGCAGTGTTGGTGGGTGTGGCTGAGATACACTCAGGGCTGCTGAGCTCTTCTTACTGTTAGGTGGATTTGGTGTCCCAATTCTGACAAGATAGTGACTTTGTATCACTTCACTGTAAGCCGGTGGGTCCCTGGGGGGAGTCCACTTCGGTCCTATCTGAGGTATCACCTTAGGGTCCTGTAGTCTTATCTGTATGCTTCACAAGCTTCAGGAGGAGGGCATGTTTTCTTAGTTTTCCATTTCAGTGCTGATGTATCGGCGGCCACTGAAGGCTGACTGTATTCTATGATTGGCCCCTCTGAAATCCATTTGCCAGTGCCCTTGTGAAGGAGGACTTGGTTGTGATTCACCATTTTCTTTTATTCACCTTAGCACACAGCTCATAGCCTGCAGAGTCTGAGACTTCCAGTCTTCGCCTTTTCATCCTGTTGCCCTGCAGACCCCTCACTCCTGTACAGATGTGTCTTGACATTCAAGTAGCGCCACAGGACATAGAGGCTAGACCACTTCCTGAACCTTTGCTTCCTGCAGAGAGAGACCTGAATTTGCTGCAGGTTAGGGTCCGGGCTTCTCGCAGCCCCTCCACCAGATCGGAGAACTCGGTTGCTATAGAGGATTATTTGTTTTTTTGCTGAGCTTGGTGATCTATACCTATAATCTCATTTGGGAAGTAGAGGGAAGGGGCTCAGGAATTCAAGGCCAGCCTGGGCTACATGATACCTTGTCTTAAAAAACAACAGACAACCTTCATTTATTTATTTATTTTTGAGACACATCATGGCTGGCCTGGAAGACGCTATAGACAGCATCTATTTCTTGCTTCTCTAGTGGGGAGGCTCTGTGCTAGGAGCTGACAGTGAGACCAGCCTGGGGATCTTATAGTATACACCCACTTTTTCAGAGGGTAAAGGGTTGGAATTGGGAAGGTAAATAGTTGCCCAGGGCCCTGGGGAATGTTTTTTTTTTTTTTTGTCTTTTTCTTGTATTTTTAAGAACATGCGGTGGAGAAATGAAGCCCAGCCTGAGCAGGGGTCCTGGTTGCTCCCTCAGCGTGGCTCTGCCCTTGCCAGGCTGATCCTGGCTGTCTCTTCTGCTCCACCGAGCCGCTGCTGCGTGCCTCTCCCTTCCTCCCTCGCTCGCTGGTGCTGGCCGCCCCACCCCCTCTTGGCTAGCACAGCCTGTGTTTGTTATTGTAGCCCTGGCGCTGAGCCAGGCCTGGCTGTGAGCCAGACTTGTGGGTACAGTATGTACAGTGAGTGCTCAGCCAAGTTTGTCATCATACTCGATTTTTTTTTTTTTTTTTCTAATCTGGAAGGGGTGGGGTGGAAACAAGAGTTTCTGGGATGCTGGAGGAGAGAATGCACTGGATTCCATGGTGTTGTTTCTATAAGGAAGGCGCTCCAGTCTGGCTTGCTTGCTTTATCCTTTCGGTGTCTTCCCTTCCCTCCAGTCGCCTTCCTCTCCCCTGCACTTCCCTGTCAGATGAAATCAGCCTGTAGGAGATCGACAAGGCAAGCTCTTATTTGCAGTGACTAGAATACTAAATTTACACTCTTAAATCAGTTTTCATTGTGTTGAAATTGACAATTTGTTTAATTAGAAGTTTGCCCTGTAGGAGGCCCTTCTGAGAGGCTGCTGTTTCTCCCCTCCCCTCTCTTACTTTCTCTTTTTTAGTTGTGTGTGTGTGTTTTTTTAAGACCCTAAATGGTGGTAGTGAACGTTCAGTTTAATTGAAGTTTTTATTCCGATTTGAATGCGTTAACTACCCAAGTGTTTATGAGATATACCTGATGATAACAATAAGTTTAAATTAACCACCAACAACCTAACTCATTCATTAATGAGTGATCTGGCTGAGTTCTGCGTTTTAGGGATGGTTTTGGGGATCAGAAGGGCTTGAGGACTAGGGGTGTGGCTCATAGAGGGAAGAGCAATGACTTCATTCAAGTTTCTGCCAAATATGGGATAGGGTTGTGGCAGGGAGCAGAAGAGTATCCCCCCAGCCCACCATCCATGTCCAGAGATGACTCTAAGGCCTCATTTATTGCCTTGTTCCCATGGGAATCGGGCCCGGAAGCATTTATGGGTCCCCAACTCTTTGCCTTTGCTTTTCTAAAGAGGTGATTTCCAGCTGGGAAGTGGGGCTTGACAGACCACAGACAGCAAGCTGTGGCTCAGAAGATTCTGAACTTGCCCAGAATAAGCCTTCCCATTAGGCTTATATGAACTTGCCATACCTTGGCTTGACATACTGCAGGCTTATAAGCACACTACAGCTATTTGCTCTGTTTTGGACACAGCTATTTACTAGGAGGGGTCTGTGGTTGGATCCCATTCCGGGGGTATCATTCACTTTTGGAATGAGTGCATGCTTAATATGCACTAATTATAAGTGGGGTTGTGTGCATTTAACAGTGACGGATGCCAGAGCATCTTTCCCCTCCAGGAACTTGGTCTACTAGGAGACATCAGGTTGGTTATAAAGCAGTGGTGAACGAATAGTACTAGCTGTCAAGAAAGACGTACAGGAGAGATTCAGAAGATGTGGTCCCCGAATAGAAGGTGAGAACAGTGTTCTGGAGGATCGCAGGAGGCCTGAGTGTGAGGATGAACAGTACTGTTTGGAGTGGAGTATGTGGGTACAGTGTGTGAAGGACAGAGAAAAGTGTGCAGGGCCTAGAGCAGGGATGGGACAAGATTGTAGAAGGCCTTGAGGGACAAAATGACTTGTAACTCCCCAGCCCTGGAAAACCACTAACATATCGAAAAGGGAGTGACATTGTTTCCCCTTCAGATGAGACTATTGAACTTTGGCAATCTATTGGCCCGGAGTATACGATAAGTGAGACCCCCTCAATGGTCAAGGCAGGTAATCTACATTGGCCATGGCTGCAGTGTGGAATTCCAAACTTCGGACACTAGGGTAAGCTGTCAGGATGGGGATGCCCCACACATTTGTTCCCTGATTGCTCTTGCTGGTGCTTAGGTGACGCCCGCCATGCTGGTTGAGAGCCCACCCCTGCGACTAGGCTTGTCTCTATTCTCAGAGCCACAACAGAGGAATGAAGGCTTGGGGGGATGGGTTTTGCAATTCCAGCAAGAGTGTGGGGTAGCCCTGGTATACTCTCTGAGACCTGAGTCACCCGTGGAGCAGGTGAAAGTGCTGGAGAAGTTGGGTCCAGAAGCAGGATTGGTTTTCTTCGGCTCCTGGGATCAGGGGGAAAAAATACAAGTTGGCAAAGATCAGTGAGTTAACCTGGTTCCCTCCCTCCTTCCCTCCCTCTTCCTCCCTCCCTCCCTCTCCCTCCCTCCCTCCCTCCCTCCCTCCCTTCCAGCACTTAGCTTTTGGCTTCAGGGTTCTTAAAGACAGAGGAGGGAGGAAAACATGGCAGCTAACAAGTCCCTGTGACTGCTAAATGAGGGGTCCCCACAGTAATCATCAGAAAGGCTGCCTTAGAGTTCAAAGATGGCTTCTCGGGACTGCAGCTTGGAGTTGGCCAGGCAGAGGAGAGTCTGTAACCAGTCCTTTCTCCTGTCTCCCCTCCAGGGGATACCAACTTCCCTTTCTGCTATCGGGGTAAAACTGGAGACTCCTGGAAATACCCTCTCCTTGGGGGGGCTCTTTACAGTCCCTCCCCAGGTCTTGAGAGGTGCCCACCCACTGAGCATTCCTGTTGGCAATGGGGCAGCAGAGGCTCCGAGGTCCACACACTGGGGTAGCAGAGAGGAAAGAGCTCGGAAGGCACTTTCTCCTGTCTCTCTCTTGAACACACGTTTCGCTCTTCCTCTCCCTCCTCTGAATTTGGCCAGCTTCCTGAACTTTTTCCCAGAGTGGTGTCGTCACTGGCCTGCCGGCAGGTCTGGATGTTCTGCCAGCATTCCAGAGAGTTTATGATCGCTTGCAGATGCGTCTCCAAGAACACACTGTACCCAAAGCAGAAATTAATGCAGGCCTGACTGCGGGCCAAGCCCCTACACGGGAGAGAGCAGAGAGAAAACAAAAACTGTTTAATGCTGTTTATAAATTATACACTGGCTGATGAAAAATACATTTCTTTCCTGCCCCCTTCCATGCTCCCTCTTCCCTCTAGCCCCCTCCCCACCTCCCTCCCTTTCTCCATTTCTGCCTCAAGAGCCTCAGCTGAGAGCAGGAGAGTATGGTTTTGCTTTTTAGCTCCTGTTTTGGCTGGAATCCGAAACCCTGACGCTGATTCCTAGCCAGAGTGTTTTTCCCCTTTACCTGATGGAATACACTGATTTTTCCAGCCCACATGGGCTGTTTTTGGTTTTGTTGTTTGGGTGGGTGGGATTTTTTTTTTAACTTGGGGTTTTGTTTACAGCAAGTGTCATGTGTGGTGCAGGGTGCCATGCCAGGAGGCTGAATCCCCCACATCTGCCCATCTTAGTGTCACTGAGTATATACTCTGAGGTCCCAAAGCCTTCAAGGCTTCACCTCAGGTTAACTGAACTGAGAAAGTTGAGGAAATTCTTTGCGGGTCATTGTATTAAACAATATTATCCACCACTTCTAGCCCTTCACCTATAACCTGTGTGAAGAGGGGGTTCATATACCCCCCCCCCCCCAGGACACGCATATCTGCCTTATGGTACTGTAGCAGGATCAGGGAACTCATTCTGTCTAGCCCTCTGGATCCCACCCAGCTTCTTCCCACACCCCACAAGCCCCCCTATCCCAATTTATTCTATAAATTCGTTTCTACATTATGTCTATCCATTTACATGGCTTTTGTGTTTTTTAATACTGCTAATGTTTATCATTTGCCCAACAGGCTCGACAGATTTTGCTTCCTGTAGAGCATTGAGGCTTTAGAGCCCCCTCGTTGCTAAGTAGCAGTCTCTCTGTACTGTAATGGGCTGATTTTGTATTCCGTTCAGCGCTGTATCTTATTTTTGTATGCAAGACAAAGTGTTTTGATGGAGGACGATTGCAGCAGTGTCTGGAGGCTGTTTGGAGTTTTATGGGCTGTACAGTACACTGTGTGCTCTCCGAACAGAACACAGGCTGTTGAATTTTGGATTGGATTTGTCATTTTTCCCCGCTCAGAGAGGAGCCTGTCAGATAGAACATGACTTTAAGGGTGGAAGAAGGAAAGTGGGGATTATGTAATATCCCTTTCCTCTCTCCCTCTTTCTGTCTCTCACTCTCTCTCAGTGATCTTTCCATCCCCAAATAGGGTGGCACACCCCCTTTTCCACTGCAGCATGATTTTGCACAGCTAGGTGGTGACGTTCCTATTTGGAATGAATGGTGCCCTGGAGGAGAGGATGGGACATCTGTCTGTCTGCTGTTCACTGGAGTCTTCTCTCCTTCGCTTCTTCCATCCTGCCTAGGTTGTGGACGCCTTTACGAGCCCTTGATTTTGTCTGAGGAGC